>NC_088866.1:12531478-12863938 GCF_032884065.1 Artemia franciscana
GTATATGTTGACATTGGATTAAAGCGATTCGAAAACCTTAAAACAGAAAACCAAAAGTTTGAAATTTAGTAGAAATTGTCGAGGTTAAAATGCTTGCTGCTCAAAGAAAATTTGTACAAGTGTCAATTAACGTCAAAAAGAAATTATTATTAAATTACTTAAAATGTACAAAACTGGTGATTGCACAAATATTTCTATATATTTTGACAATGGATGAAAGCAATTCGAAAACCTTAAAAGAGAAAACCAAAAGTTTGAAGTTTAGTGGAAATTAGTGTGCTCACCAAGATTAGATTATTCGAAGCTGCGATGATGAGATTGGTCAAGTATTTTTCAAGTGTTTTACTTTGATTAAGCTGCACACTTAATTCACTTATAGTTTCGGAATCTGGAAAGTGAGTCTCTTCGAACACTTTTTCCAATTCCTTAAATTGTTCAGGAGTGAGATTTATCCGATTCCTTCGGTTAATAGGGTTTTTTCTGTCCCACCATCTTGCATATCTCTATTCGTAGGGCCTAAAATATCGAAGGCTAAGTTTGGCCAGGAAGAAAAATAGTTTGTTACATATGTTTATTTAATTTATAATTATTGTTTATTCTCGTAAAAATATTAATTTAAATTTTATTTCATTTTTAATATGCCAAGAAGGTAAATGTAACAGACATAAAGTAGTACCAAAACTAAAACCATCAAGGTTTCTTTTCCTGTTAGAACTTGGAAGTTTTCTTGTTTTTTCAGGATACTCGTAAGAAAAAAAAGGGCTGATCATTAAAGTCCGCTTAAGAAAGATTTCGCTCTTTTTCTATAGTGTCCACGATTTGCCATAATCTTAGAGCAACCGAGCCTCAGCTTATCACTAAATATCTTTGACAGCACGAGACCGGAGAGAATTCATAGAATCGCAAACTGTTATACTAAGCCAACGACACAATTTAAAATAGTGAATACTAAGCCCATCGCAGTATAGTGATTCTGAAAAAGTATTACCGTTGAAAACAAGAAACTCGCACTTGTCAATATCAAACAGGTCGTGGTAACGAACTGTAGTAAGGAGCGACCCGGCTCAATAGTAACCAAAATTCTAAAAAATTGAATTTTTATACCAATAGTTACATCAAAAGAATCGTATTTTAATGCTGATTTTAAATATATAAGTTTCATTAAGATTTGTCTTGAAAAAATAAAACAATGAAAAATAAAAAAAAACAATGAAAAATAAATTTACAAAGTTTTTTCTTCTGAAACTACTGAAAGTTAAAACGAACAGAAATTATTACGCATTTGATGGGCTAACCCTCGTAATTCCTCGCTCTTTACGCTTAAGTATTTTTAGTAATTTCAACTATTTATTCTACGGCCTTTGTGATTCAGGGGTCATTCTTAAGGAATTGGGACGAAATTTAAGCTTTAGCGTAAAAAAGCGAGGTATCGACGAGGGGTGAAACCCCTCATATACACAATAAAAACATACGAATATTGAAGTTCGTTACGTAAGTTATGTATATTTTTTACTAATGAAAACGTTCGTAATTAATTAAAAGTTCTAGTAGGCTTTTTAAGTAATCAAAAAATTGGAGGTCAACTAGGGCCCCTCCCTCACTCTTTTTTTCTCAAAATCTTCCAATTAAAACTATGAGAAAGCTATTTAGAAAGAAAAAAAATCAATATGCAAATTTCGTTTTAATTATTTATATGCAGAGAGCCAAGATCAAAACATGCATTAATTCAAAAATGTCCAGAAATTAAATTTAAAAAAACAAGTTTTTTTAACTGAAAGTAAGGAGCGACATTAAAACTTAAAACGAACAGAAATTACTCCGTGTATGAAAGGGGATGTTCCCTTCTCAACGACCCGCTCTTTACGCTAAAGTTTGACTCTTTCTTTCAATTCTACTTTACTAAACACAAACAACTTTAGAGTATAGAGTGGAGCGTTGAGAAGGGAGCATCCCCTTTCATACACGGAGTAGTTTCTGTTCGTTTTAAGTTTTAATGTCGCTCCTTACTCTCAGTTAAAAAAAAAAACTTGTTTTTTTTTATTTAATTTAGGTAAAGGCCGACATCGCGGGAGGCAGAAGTAACTGAAATCACTGAACGGGCAAGACCAGACTCAGTTTCACTAATCAGAAGGTCTTCTGCATAAGTCAGATATGAGATATCAGAATGTCGTAGTAGGCACGTAGTCGATATTTTTGATAATACATTTTCAATACGAGCATTAAAAATATACGGAGAAAGAACTCGCCCTTGTCTTACACTGCAACGAACAGGGATATGACCAAAATAAGAATTATCTAATGACTTAAGGCGAAGGTTAGAACTGGAATACCAAAAACGATGCACTGGCATAATGCTGTCCATGCTTTAGAATGACAAACACTGTCAAATGCTTTAGACAAGGCTAGGGTTGCAAAATGAAGTACGCAACGAGTTCGATGGAAATCTTTTAATAAAGAAGTCAAAGCACAGTGAGCACGCTGACAGCCTAGTCTAGATCTAAAACCAAATTGATTATCATCATTTAAACAAAGCTTAGTGATATAATAGTCAGAGCGCCAAGTTCTGTATCTTGCTTATTTCGATTAGTACCCATGCCGAAAGGTACAAAAATTTTAAGGGTGGATCCCATGGTAGTCGACCAGAATATCGTAGGGCGCATGTTCAAAGTTGGGGTGTTTCTGAGACATAGGCAAAAAATACTAAATTTGGTTTATAATGGGGCTCGACGATTTTAATTTTTTTACAGATAAGATAGGTCAAAACCAGCGTACTCTTACATAAATAGAAAGAAGGGACTTGGGGTTACATGAACATGATTTTTTTTGTAAAAAAGTAAAAAAAATAGAATAGTTTTTACTGCAGTTTTAAAAAAATAGATTTTGGTCAACAAATTTTTAACAGAGAAGCTAAAAACTCGAAACTTTTTCAAGATAAAGTATTTTTTTATATTCAAAAACAAAGCCCGTTTAATTCCGAACACAATCAGCTAAGAAAAAAAGTTTAAATTATTGTATCTGGGGGGTCTGCAACTTTTTTAGTGAGTGTACCCGAAAATAGGAATTTCGTCTAGTAGCCCGCTACCTAGCGGGAAGTTGATTGATAAGCTAAGCAGAAGAAATTGATAAGCAGAAGCTGAAAACGAAAAGTGAGTCAGGTAGGTTAAGATAAAAAAAAACAAAAAACAAAAAAAACAGTTACTAGAGGTTGATTAAACGTGTGATTCTGACCCAAATACTGATTTGCTGATGGATGATAATGAAGAATATGACACAAATTTGGAAGATCAAAAAAAAAAAAAACTGAAAGAAATAGAAATTCTAAAAGCACTTTTGGGGTTGTAAAGTTGTTTGGCAAAAGGATTGTAAATTTTTTTGCAGAAGTAAGAGACTTAATGAAAGTGATTTACAAAATTAAATATCACAAGAAACTAGATGATAATGACTTCTTCAGATTTATAAGGACTGATTAAAAGGCATGTTACACTGACCAATCAGATTTAGTATTGGAACTTCCAGTTCTAGTGAAAACCCGTGGGACTGCTTGTCAAATGGGACACCAGTGATTTGAAATTGATTTGTCAATATATAATCTAGAATAGTTGATACTGGCTGGAGAACAAGTAGTAAATGTGTTCCTTCTTGTTTTTGTACCTATTTATGAAAGTAGTCAAAATTACAACACAAAGTGGCCAAAGGTATATGATCTATGCTGTACCTCTGACCAGTTGATGCATATTTTTTGACCTGTGTTTACTCTAAAAAAATAATGCAATACATGTTCAAAATTGATATCAAAATTGAATTTTGATATCAATAGCTACTTCAAATAATCGCATTTTAATGCCGAGTTCAAATATATAAGTTTCATCAAGTTTAGTCTTACCCATCAAAAGTTACGAGCCTGAGAAAATTTGCCTTACTTAGGAAAATAGGGGGAAACACCCCCTAAAAGTCGTAGGATCTTAACGAAAATGAAACCATCAGATTCAGCGTATCAGAGAACCATACTGTAGAATTTTCAAGCTCCTATCTAAAATAGTGGAATTTTGTATTTTTTGCCAGAAGACAAATCACGGGTGCGTGTTTATTTCTTTGTTTTTTTTTTTGTTTTCTGTTTTGTTTTTTTTCCGAGGGGTCAGCGTATCGACCAAGTGGTCCTAGAATGTCGCAAGAAGGCTCATTCTAACGGAAATGAAAAGTTCTATTGCCCTTTTTAAGTGACTAAAAAAATTGGAGGGCATCTAGGCCCCCTCCTACGCTCATTTTTTCCCAAAGTCAACGGATCAAAATTTAGAGATAACCATTTTGTTCAGCATAGTCGAAAACCATAATAACTATGTCTTTGGGGATGATTTACTCCCCCACAATCCCTGGGGGAGGGGCTGCAAGTTACAACCTTTGACCAGTGTTTACATATAGTAATGGTTATTGGGAAGCGTACAGACGTTTTCAGGGGAATTTTATTTTGTTTGGGGGTGGGGCTGAGGAGAGGGACTATGTTGGAGGATCTTTCCTTGGATGAATCTGGCATGGGGGAAGAAATATTCAATGACAAGGGCGCAGGATTCTCTAGCATTACTATAAGAAAACAATGAAAAATAAACATGAAAACGTTTTTTTCCAATAAAAGGAAGAAGTAGCATTGAAACTTAAGACGAACAGAGATTATGTTTTGCTTGATGTTTTTAAGAGAAATTGCATATGAATCGTTTCGGGTACCCGACTGACGGCCGGTATTTCAAACAGTAGGCTGTACAAAAAGTGTGGTTCAATCATCGGCTGTTCCTGTTAGTATAAATTTGGGTCATTACCCGAAGGACTGTATTCATTATGTTGTTCTTGTAGGCACATTTTTGGATTATTCGTCTGATCCGACTAAAATCTTGGAATTTCAATTCAAATCCTTTTCTAACAGGGAAGGAGGACACTTTTGGACACATAGGACGTTTAAAGAGAGACAGGGTTTCCTCCAATCAGTTTTGACCCTTGAAAATAGAGCTAAAACTAAAAAATCTACGATTAAATGAGCCTTTGCACAATAACCATTTGTTCTAAATGATGACCTATAAAAAATTAATGAAAATATTGTGTTTAACTTATTCTTATTGCCTATTTTGTATTCATGTTTTTACCTATGGGATCTATTACTTCAGATTAAATATCTAAAATGGAAAATCATTTTTAAGAATGTTCATTAAGCCTAAACGTTGGGAATTGTCTAGGGACTTGTTTACTAGCTAGCTTGCTAGTTAGTAAACAAAAATCTGAATAGTTTCTAAAAATTTTAGAATGTGAATTAGCTGGGACGGGAAAGGCAGAAAAAAGCTACATTAAAATCCAAGTTATTTTCCGGAAACCTGAAGTTAGAAACAACGAAATTGTAGTTATCCACTGTCTATACAAATCTATATAACATTTGTTGTTACATGTATGGTAATTTCTCAGGATTATCTTCAATTTTGTTCATATCCCTATCTTACCAAATGTGAATTAAATACACTGTAAGACTGTAATTGCTCCCTGCCAGGCATTCAGACCAGCTGACAGGGAAGTGCTTCTTCTTTGTTCCTAAGATTAATTTTATCGGCTTTCAGCAGAAGGTGAACACTTATGACACTTTTTCTTTTCTTTCCCCAGTTGTTCAGGGAGTTAGTTGAGTCCTTTGAAGTACTGAGGGAGTCAGTACACCTTAGGTGGAGCTGTTATTCTCGAATTTAAAGAAGTTTGATGTTGAAATTATGGCAGTACATGAGCCTCCGCTGATGTGAATTCGTCATTGATTTCATTTTTTTCCCTGCCCCTATAACAGCTTTAATGCTAGAAACTGATCTTTCAAGCTGAAAATGATTCCTAAGCCTTATTTAGTTTCAGAAAGATATAGTAGATCGGTTTAAATTCCTTATGCAGTAATTAAAACAGCATGGTGATTACTTTGCAGTGTTTTCTGTACATGGTCATTAATTAACCCACAGAGAAATTTGATCGCGGGAGGAGGAAAAACGACCGAAAACTCCTAAGACAATTGAATTACACATAAAATTAGAACAAATTAGATCAACTATAAAAATTCAAGATAGCAATCTAGGACAGAGGTGGAGCACTGTCCAGAAAACCAGCTCCCAATCCCCTTAATCAAACAGTTCGTGGTAACGAACTGTAGTAAGGAACGACCCGGCTCAATAGTAAACGAAAGTCTAGAAAACGGAGTTTTGATACTAAAAGATACATCAAAAGAATCGGATTTTTATGCTGATTATAAATATATAAGTTTCATCAAATTTAGTCTTTGTCATCAAAAGTTACGAGCCTGAGAAAATTTGCCTTATTTTGGAAAATAGGGGTAAACACCCTTTAAAAGTCATAGAATCTTAACGAAAATCACACCATCGCATTCAGCGTATCAAAGAACCCTAATGTAAAAGTTTCAAGCTCCTATCTACAAAAATGTGGAACTTTTGCCAGAAGACCGATCACGAACTCAGTTTTTTTTTTCAGGGGTTATCGTATCGACCGAGTGGTCCTACAATGTTGCAAGAGGGCTCATTCTAACGAAAATGAAAAGTTCTAGTGCCCTTTTTAAGTGACCAAAAAATTGGAGGGCACTTAGGCCCCCTCCCATGCTCATTTTTCCCAAAGTCAACAGATTGAAATTTTGAGATAGTTATTTTGTTCAGCATAGTCGAAAACCATAATAACTATGTCTTTGGGGATGACTTACTCCCCCAAAGTCCCCAGGGGAGGGGCTGTTAGTTACAAACTTTGACCAGTGTTTACATACAGTAATGGTTATTGGGAAGTGTACAGACATTTTCATTTTTGTTGGTTTGGGGGGAGGTGAGGGGAGGGGGCTATGTGGGAGGATCTTTCCTTGGAGGAATATGTCATGGGGGAAGAGAAATTCAATGAAATGGGCGCAGGATTTTCTAGCGTTACTATAAAAAAAACAATGAAAAAATAAACATGAAAAAGTTTTTTCAATTGAAAGTAAGGAGTAGCATTAAAACTTAAACCGAACAGAGATTATTACGCATATAAGGGAGTCTTCTCCTCCTAAATACCTCGCTCTCTATGCTAAAGTATTTTTAGTATTTCAACTGTTTATTCTACGGCCTTTCTTGTTCAGGGTCATTCTTAAGGAATTGGGACAAAACTTAAGCTTTAGTGTAAAGAGCGAGGTATTAACGAGGGGACAAACCCCCTCATATGCATAATATAAATGTAATATAGAAGTTTTTTAGGTAAGTTAATTTTTAAGTTACATATATTTTTTACTAATAAAAACGTTCGTTAAAAATTAAAAGTTCTAGTTGCCTTTTTAAGTAACCGAAAAATTGGAGGGCAGCTAGGCCTCCTTCCCCATCCCTTATTTCTCAAAATCGCCTGATCAAAACTAAGAGAAAGCCATTTAGCCAAAAAAAAAGTAATATGCAAATTTCATTTTAATAATTTATGTGCGGAGAGCCAAAATCAAACATGCATTAATTTAAAAACGTTCAGAAATTAAATGACAAAAAACTAGTTTTTTTTTAACTGAAAGTAAGGAGCGACATTAAAACTTAAAACAAACAGAAATTACTCCGTGTATTAAAGGGGCTGTTCCTTTCTCAACGCCCTGCTCTTTACGCTAAAGTTTGTTACCGTTTAATAAAGTAAAATTGAGAGAAAGAGTCAAACTTTAGCGTAAAGAGCGAGGCGTTGAGAAGAGAACAGCCCCTTTCATACACGGAGTAATTTCTGTTCGTTTTAAGTTTCAATGTCACTCCTTACTTTCAGTTAAAAAAAACTCTTTTTTTTATTTAATTTAGGGTCGGAAGGGGGAATTTTTATTTCAAAATCTGGGAGGGGATGTTGATTATATTTTCTAAGAAAATAGAAGACTAGGCACTTATTATGAAACTAGATTGGAAGAAAGGGACTAAATCTAGAGAGGAGGCTAATGCTCCACCACAGATAATCGGAAAATAAATTACCAAATAGATAATCGTCTATTAGACAGTCACATCAAAATAAATTATGACATCCAACATACAAATAGCAGATACTGCTATAAATGAAAAAAAGAATCCTAAAGCGAAATAGAAAATAAAACAAACAATTAGACCAAACTTAATACGAACAATGGTCACCAAAAATAGGAGTAGGGATCCCACTCCCTAGGCCTTCAAGAAGGCAAACTGCCATTGGCACTTTGCTGAAGAGCAACCTGTATTTTGAGTAGTCTCTTTCTATTTTGTCATGACATACAAAAAACCATCAGGCTAGTAAAAGCTTAAGAGTAAGTGCCGCGCCCCTCCCTCTCGACCTTTCTTAATAGTCTGAGTACCATATGAGTTTCTTTTAGGGCGATACGTGTCAGTAGCTGTTTGGTCTTTATTTAGTAGTGAGGTCAAGGCATCTACAAAAGAAAAAGGAAAATCACCCTAATGATCAAGGTTATTGTGGAGATCTAATGAAAGTAGACTGATTGTTTAATATATAGTGGTAATAACTCCTGGAACTATCAGAAATACTAAATTCGTCAAATTTACAATTATAAAAGTGAAACCATAAAAGTGAAAAAAATTGTTTGCTTTTTCAAAGTATAAACGACGATTCACTCTTTGAAAGAAATAGGGAGAAACAGCCATCCTCATTTTTTGGTAATTGTTGTTCATTTTAAGTTTGAACTGATTTTTTTCTTTTTGATTTATGTTGCTTCAATCTATTAGCTTTATGTTTGATGCAATTATTTATTTTAATTTCTGTTCGTTTCGGTTTCATTTAAACAATGATAATAATCTATATTTGCTGTAGGTTTGAATTATTAGAAAGCCTTATATCAGCTCTTTTTGTGGTTTGATATGGCTCTTTACTTTTCTTTGGAAAACTTCTGTTTGGTAAAATATTTTAAAATTAATATCTGGTCGCTTATAATCGACATAGTTTATTATTGGTTAATATTGGAAAAAGGCTGTAAGGTTTTCAGTTTTTTCGCTTAATATTTCAAATGTCGGATTTTCATTTAAAGATTTAAAAAAATTGTATATTCTGTTAAAATTATCGACTAGCATTAGTTTTGAAAATCATATTTTTAATATTGTTTTACCTTAGTATTTTGGCTTGATGAGGAGGAAGGTCTTCGTTTATGTGAAATAAGTATTTGCGTAAGTTTCAACGTCTCCTGACCGTCTCAAAGACAAAAGGTCCATTAGCGAAGTCTCCCAGGGGACTAGTTATCATTGAAAGCTATTGATAACTTGTGGTTTGACTATGAAATTTGATTGAAAAGATTCTGAAATTGTGTCGGTAAGTTTTTCAATGAAAGTGGGTTGCACCACGTGAAACTCCCAAAGCTGTCAAATTAATCAAACTACATTTCTTTTGAATTGATTTTTGGTGTTTTCTTAGCAGGCATGCTAGAACATTCTTATGGACTACCTTTTCCTGAAACAATATTCACTCTTTTTATTGATATAATTTTCATTAAAACTTAATATTTTTGTCTCTGGCACAAAGTATGAGAGGTTAAATTGTTTGGAAAGTAGGTGTTGGCTTTTAGTATATTGTCATTTACTCGAAATTCTTAACCAGGCTGTGCGAGCTATGACAAGACCACCCAGTCAACTCTAATAGTTTGGGCGCACACACTTAAATTTTTCATTATGAATGATATAGGACGATTCTTTACTGCATCGAATCTCCTTACCCAGCACCCCTCGAAGAAAATTATAGCCTAGTAAACGACTCAGCATTCGCACGTGATTCTGATTAATGGATAATTCTTCTGGGATTGGTCTGTTGACGGGCGTTTTCGGGCTGAAAACATCTTCCTAGCTAATTTATCTGCTATGGGTTGCCTCCTCCTAGTAGCATAATAATTTGAGGCATGAATATAATATGAGTTGGAGGTAATACGCTTCGGATTGTCTGTGCAAGATTTCGACTCTTGTTGATAGAAGAGCATCACCAAGTGCTGAAAACCACGTTGTTATGAAGATGGGCCCGGGATTACATATACCATTGCCTCAATTTATAACATTGGACCATTCAGGACCATTGGAGGTCCTAGGAGACAGGGTCACAGGTAGAAATATGATGTTTTTACTAGGAGACTTTAACGCCCAGATCGGTAGAAATAAAAATAGATGGTATCCTAGCCTAGGTAAATTTGTTGTAGGAAAAGAAAACAGCGGAAACAATAGCAGACTTTTGCAATTTCGTAGGCATAACAATCTAGTTAACCAATACGGTGTTTGGTCATAGAAATGCCCATAAGTTGACATTGTATTCACGTGATAGTAAGACAGCAAACCTTATTGATTTTGTTATAATTAATCGAAGACTTTCAGGATCAATACAAGATACTAGGGTATATAGGAAGGCCTTTATTGATGTTAAAAGTAAAGATCACCATATAGTCGTGTCTAGGGTTAATTTAGAGCTGAAATTTCGGAGGGGTAACTACGTCCCGCGAAGTTCTGATGGTAGACTCCAGGATGAGAATTTGAGAGAAACTTTCCAGGAACAGTTGAATACTAAACTTGAGAGTTTAAAATTTGACAATGTGAAAGATGGTTGGAATAATTTTAGAAAAACTATTTGTAAAGCTGCTGGTCTTACGGAAGAAAGTAGAGACTGCAATGAAAGAAGGTTTGAACTGCAGGGAAGAAAGTTATGAACTAAGGAGGTGTGAAGTGAAGGCCATCGATAAGATTGCCAAGGATATAGAAGATACAGCTAGACGGCATGATAGTAAAATATTGTACTGGCATGTAAATAAATTGAGAGGGAGTAGACAATCTGGACCTGTCCCAGCTAAAAATAGGAACGGGGCCACAACTAGTGATAATGAAAGAAACATTGAGATGTTTAGGGCACGTTCTGTGGATGGAGGATGACAAATTTCCGAAGATTATCCTTTTCGACCAACCACCTAGGGCTGAATAGAAAGCAGGTCGTCCACGTTTGGGGTAGGAGAATGTCATAAAAAAAATATTTAAAGGAAATGGGAGCTTCCTGGGAGGGTGTAAATAGGGAGGCTTTGGATAAAATGGGATGGAAGAGGAGCGTGCGTAGCTGTGCTGGCATGTGGTTTGTTGTTGCAGTGAGTGGTTAGTAGTAGTAGTGGTAGTTAGAACAAACAAAAGGAAAAAATAATTTTTCAAGTCAATATAATCAAGCCTGTGTCCTTTTTTGTCATACTTGAGGTTCTCTTGATCCTGGAATATTTATTAAGGTATTATAATGCCTTATGTTTTAAAGCAAACCACATTTTTCTAAGTCCAATTTTCTTCAATTAGAGTTCCACTTATTATGGTATTTTTCACCTTTTTATGGTCCACTTGGTGCTGTTCAATCTGAGATAACAAAATTTGTCAGAACCTCTAAAATGTTTTTGCTTGCATTAAGGTATATCTATCTTGGTAATCATGTCACTAAAAAAATTTATTCCAAGCTTATAAAGAGTACAAGCAATACTCTCTGATATGCAAAATTACACACACTGTACTATACTCAGTTCAAGCCACTGCACAATAAATGAGGCTGAGTAACGGATCCATAAAGTACGCAAATAGATGAATGTTAAAAAGCTAAAATAGAGATATATCGCGTAAGTTCTAAGAATTATGCTATTACAATATAAAAAGCTATTTGGGAAAATCAACATAATTTGTAATATAAAAAAAATATTAGCTAATAAATTTCTGCTAACTAGAACAAGTTTCATCCAATTTATACCTTTGGCCCTTTAAAATAGAAACTAAAGATAATGCTTTTCATTGAAAGTGCTTACGCCCACATTATTCACGTCTCTAGATTTCTTGCAACATAAAATTGTCAATAGAATTGTTGCTAGTATTACTGTAAATATTAAAACAGGTATCGTCCAATTTATATTTATATAATCTCTTGATGTTATTAATAAACAGGTCTCAGGAGCCTCATCTAAGGGTTCTCCAAGATAAGACCCCTGTGGACAATCAATAGCACCATCACATACTAAGTATTTAGGAATACAACTTATACCATCCTTACATCGGAATTCACATTCATCGTTTTCTTTAATTGTCTTTGAATCGTTACTTGATAACAGCCACCGAGCCGCTACTGACGTCCATTTTAAAACAAATCTCGCTGTTGGACGGATGGATCTTAGTCGTATTATCACTTTAGAGCTCCTTGATTCAAACTGTGGTTCACCCCAATGAGAAGGCAGTACTTCATTCGAGTTTTGGTTCTGGTTGCATAGTCGAGAATATGGTTCACTTTCTCCAGAAAATGTGAAGCTCAAAAAACTTTCTTTACAATATTTATCAAGTGTAAGCTGGGATATTTTAAACACAGGTTGATATGTTTTTGGTAGTTCGACTTTCCAGAAGCAGTCTATCTCATGTTGAGAGCTGTGTAGTTGTTTTTCAGGAAATACTATTTTTCCCGTATGTGTGGATTCCTGGGGCACCCCGCAATTATTTTCAAGTGCCTCTATTTCAAATTCAAACTGATACAAACTTCGGTCCTTAAATGAATTGGGGTAAATATTAGTCAGGTCAGCCAATAATTTTATTTCAGACCCGGTTGTCCAATATGTTGTGGAAATTGTGGAAGACAAACAAATACACTTAATTATGTCACCATCTGAATCAAGGAGTTTGATTGTATCATATTGCTTATTCACATTTAGACTGCACAAATTGTTTTTATTGTTTTCTGAGCTGCTGCACTGTCGTATGGGATCAAATTTAATACGTTTTGTAGTTAATCGCAATCGTTCATTGTCGTTCGCCTGAAAAATAGTTGAAAAGAAATTATACAGCATAGTCAAAAGTGATTCCTAAATATCTTGCAAACAAGAAAAAAGTCTTGAGCCCGACTACCCAGAAATGTTATGGCTTCTTGTTTTCTTCAGTAATTTCACAGTGATATTCAGAAAAACTGTTTCATCCGTTTTTTGGATTTATTCCAAATTTGCATCACACTCGTCTTGAAATGCACCCACCCCAAAAATAATTTCCTGTATCCATGCTTGGTTTAAGCTGTCTGAATGGACCAATTCATTCGCGTAGACTGTCGGAACTAAATTTTTAATTTGTGGGCGGTGCGCACAAGTGCAATCTAACTGCTAGTATTGGATTCAGCACACTTTTTTTTCTCTAGGTAGTTTTTCTAGTCTCTTATTGATAAAGGGAAGCTGGGAAGCACAGGAAGTTATGATTTTAGTTGACTCCAGAATGAGAATTTTAGAGAAACTTCCCAGGAACAGCTGAATACTACACTGGAGAGTTGAAAATTTGACAATGTGGAAGATGGATGGAATTATTTTAAGAAAACAATGTGCGAAGTTACTAATGAATGAATGAATGAATGAACTTTATTACCCGTAAAAGTACAAAAAACACAAAATACGGAGTATTATCAATAAACAAAGACAAAAACGATAAACAGCGACGAAAAAAAAATTCAAACCAACAAAAAACAACATGGACTAATTAACAAGTATCAATATGGAAAAAAGGCTGCAGAGGGTCATAAACGTGAATAAATTTGATAGTCTTTTTACATAAATCATCACTAGAAGACCGAATCCGAGAAGGCACATCAACTAAACCAAATCGAGTAATTATTTTTTTGTTTGAAGCCGGAAGCCGGAGGAGGAATTTGCAATATCTGAAATAAGCCGTACGCAGAGTATGTCGATCTATGTCATCTAAACAGATGAGCCATGCCTGATAAAAACAAAAGCACAGGGGAGCAATAAGCGTTACAAATCATACACAAACCGTTGCGGTTGTAAAGGCTTTTTCCATTCCCTAATGGAGTCTTATGGAAGAAAGTTAGGACTGCAGCTAGGGATATTAGAGAAAAATCTTTATGTTTAATAGTGACAAGGGGCTTGTATGAGAACAATATGAGTGATAAGCCATACTAAAACAAAAGGAATGTGAAGTGGAGGCCAAGGATCACTGGCGTATTAATAAATTGAGAGAGAATAGTCAATCTTGACCTTTCCCAGTTAAAGAACAAGGCCACAATTAGTGATAAGGAACGAGTTAAAGAGAGATGGGCAGAACATTTTGAGAATGTGTTAAACCAAGATAGAGTTGCAGGGAAAGATGTAGAAGAAAATGAAAAAGTTTATGATACCATAGATGTGAAGGAAGATTTTTTTTTGAGGAAGGATTAGCAACAGTACTAAAAGCATAAAAAATAATAAGGCTCCAGGTGCTGATAGTGTAGTAAATGTGCTTCTTAAATATGATGGCTCTAAAGTTAGATATAAGTTACTGAAGATTTTGAATATGATTTTTGAAAAAAGGGAAGTACCTAGATTTTAAGTAAACCTTAATTAAACTGTTATATAAGAAAGGTGATAAGAGTGAGCGTGGTAATTATCAAGGCATTAGTCTGGTCGCTCTAGGTAGCAAATTACTTAGTAATAAGATATTTTTAGACTCTGAAAAGCTGTAGACAAAAAACACAGGAAGAACCGTGCGGTTCTAGAAAAGATTGAGGATGCGTCAGCAAAATTTTCACTCGTAGGTCAATTATTGAGAAGTGCCTGAGTTATCAAACACTTTTAGTCCTCGGTTTTATAGATTATGAACAAGCGTTCGATTCTGTTGAAAGAAGAGCTTTAGAAAAGGTTTTATCCCTGTATTGTGTCCCCCTTTGCAAGGATGATTTTGGAATGATAGCTACAATTCATGAACTAGGTTTGGGCTTTTTCTGTACTAGGGTACAGCTATTGCTGCAACCTTGACCATCAAGTGTGTTCAGGCCCTGGGCATGAGAAGTTTCACTAATCTTCAAATACCAGGAAGAGAAGGAGGGAAAACAGCTGCGAGCCTTCCGTGACATTCAATCGATTGTCAACGATTGAGATCCACCTTTGGTAGTCTAGGGTCTGAGCCAGTTCTTGTCCCAACGTGGGCCAAAGCAAAGAAATCCTCTTTTTGGTTTGAGGTCAGCTTTGAGACAGACATGCTCTGTTTTTTGTGCTGTCCCCCTTGGCGATTCATCAAGACAGGGAGAGGCTGGCAGTGAAGGGGTTTTCTGGTCAGTGCCTCAGGTGGTCGGCGCTGGATGTGCCCGCACCAGCGCAGACGGTGTTTTTTGATATCTAACCCTATATTAAGCTTACAGGAGCATGATCGATGGAGATTTGCACTGCTCGGTCTGTCAGTTAGTCTGACGCCGAGGATCCTATGAAGGGGAGAATAGTCAAAGACTTCCTGATCATGTACCTCCGATGCTTTCAGCGTCCAAGACTCGCACATATAGAGGAGAATCAGTTTAACGAGTGCCTCGTAAATACGGATCTTTGTGTGCAACTGGATTTGACGCTTACACTATAGACAAGAGTTGATATTGGTAAACTTTTTGACATGGATGCCATTCGAGTGAAGACTTCTTTGGAGCTGCTTCCGTTGCTGTTAGTCAGAGATCCTAGGTTCTTGAATTCTTCTACCACCTCAATTTCATCTTGATAGAGATAGATAGGCTGTATTATATTTGGCGTTTTGGATATTTGGATTTTGTTTTAAGAAAATTGATTTTGAGACCCATTGATTGAACCACCTTGGTAAGCATTTTATGGACTTTTGTGACTGTCCCAGACAGGACACCGATGTCGTCAGCGTAATCTAGATCACTCAGTATAAAATCGGGGTTGACTTGTGCGCTATCAAAGCCTGACATTGCCCTGGACATTATCCGGCCAATTATGAAGTTGAAAAGCATGGGGTAGAGAACATATCCCTGAGTTACACCGTGTTCATTGAGGAACATCGTGTAGAGATTTCCGTTATCATGAATTTAGGCACGTGTATTATTGTAATCGATCTGCCTTCACCTGTATCAACAGATTATCTAGAACTCCATCTTCAGTCATAGCCACCCAGATGCTGCCTCTTAGGTCTGAGAAGTCTATAACAGGGTCATCGTGAAATGCTGGTGTTTTGTTCTATGTTCAAGGATTTGCCTGAGTGTAAATGGCTGGTCAACGTATCCCATTTCTGGTTGGAAACCAGCTTGGTTTCGCCTGGTTCTTGTGTTGCGTCGGGGGGACTAAACCAGCTGAGGAGGACCATACAGAAATTTTTGCTGCAATGGATATGAGTGAAATCTTCTATAATTTTTTACATTGGATAGCATCTCCCTTCTTGAAGATAGACAAAATTATGGAGTCACGCCACTATTGGGGGAATTGTTCTTCTTTCCAGATTTGACGTTTATTCTCCGCATCTAGCATTCATTCAGTGCAGTCGCATTTCGCTAGCTCTGATAATTTGTGACGTGTGATTTGACCAGTCAACAACTAATTGAATTTAAGCCGGATTAACTCTGTACCTGTTTGGAATAAATAACGAGTGAAATACTTTTGAACTTGTAATTGAAACTTGTTCAATAAATTTATAAACTTGTATACGATTACGGCTTAAGGATTATTTATGGATTGTGGCTGTGAGTTAATATTCAGCAGTACTATCATCTGAGTCGTGCATTGAAATATTTGGATTACTTGCAAATCACTGGATTACTAGCCCCACTCAAAGATAAGTTATTATTTATTCTCATTGCATTCATTTAGCCAGTGCGGATCATTTCATAATTGTGCTTATTGAGAACTTCTCTGTGGATATACCTTTTTCACTTAATTGTTTTTGGACTGATGCCGAGCCGTGAGTGAAATTTGCTTATCATGGACAATTGGAATACCAGTACGCTTTATTATTGCCCAGTTTTGAATTTTGCTCAGCACAATCTCGATGAGGGGTTGGACCATCAGTCTATTGTGAAATACGCTAGTGATTTTTTCCCGTTTGAAGATGTTCTTGGAGCTAAGAAACTTTTATATAGCAATTGCTTCCCAGATGAGCCTATACCTCGTCGTTCGGGACCCAGTGCTAAGAATAGTTCATTGTCGGACATTATCGCTACTCTTTCTCGCTGCTCTGCAGAAAATATTGATATTCCAGAGTTCGTGATCAAATCCCCCTCTGAAGTCCCTAGCATTCCGGCGTCAGCTTATTCTATCCTTACCGCCAAAGTCAACCAGTGCCTTGATCAGTTAAAATCGCTTGCTCACCTCAATAGTCCAACAACGTCTATTAATAGTTCTTTGGTCTCAGATAGTAAGGGTACCAATCACAAACCCTCGTACGCCGTTGTTCTTAAATATCCGCCTCCAGAACTAAGAGACCCCGTTTCTCGCAAGGAAAAGCTTGATTCTTTCGCCGGACATGACGGTATTGTGTCGGTAAAGTCTGATCCGGTAAGGAAAAGATGGGTTGTTGTTACGCGGGATAAAGTTTCCGCCAATTCTCTTGCCGCATCTGCTGTTGCGAGCTATCCAAATATTCTTGCTAAAGTGATTGATCGCAAACCTCTTGGAGTAATTAGGGGACTTCCCGACAGTGTTTCTAGCAGTATACTCATCTCCGTTATTCCTGGTCTTGTTGAGGCCAGCCAGACCGGCTCTTTTCATACATTCCGTTTAGAGTTCCTTAATTTCGCTTCACTAAAATCTGCCATCGCTACAGGTCTGCGCTTGGGTTTCGAGTCTTTTAAAATATCGGAATACAAAGAATTGCCCAGACGGTGTCTTAGATGCCAAAGTATCCATCATTCGTTAGCTCACTGCCCATGTGCCCCGAATGAGATGAAGTGCTCTAAATGTTCTGGATGCCATTCCAATACTAAAGACAATCCTTGCTTAGAGGCTCCGAAATGTGCCAACTGCGGCGAAGCTCATGTTTCCTATAGTATGAATTGCCCAGTGATAAAACGCGCTCTGAACTCTGCTCCAAAATGAACCAAGCCACTATTTTAAGTTTTGCTTCTCTTAATATTAACGGCACAAAAGACAAAGACTTGTTAATTAATGAATTATTAGTCCATGACATAGTGTTCTTGCAAGAACATCTTTTGACCAAATCAAACGTTTCTAGCCTGAAGCGATCTTCTGTCCACCATTTCTTTTCGCAAGAGGCCAAGCAAACTAGAGGCCGCCCTTCCGGTGGCCTAGCAATTTTTTTCCGTTCCCCATCAAAGCCCTCTGTGATTCATTGTGATGATAACATCTTAGCGATTCAATGTGACAGTACCGCCTTTATAAACGTTTACTTACCTTGCGATTGACGTTCTATAGTATCGTTCACATCTTTCGCTAAATGTTGCTCCAGTTTAAAGTCTCTACTCGAAAGTCTACGTTTGAAAGACCTAAATTGGGTTTTAGCTGGTGACCTTAACTGTGACATTCTTGGTACCTCCGATAGATCAATCCTCTTGCTAGAATCACTTCCTAGCATATATCACGTCGCAGTTAAGAGCCTCCCATTCACGTATATTCATAACAGAGGCTGTTCAAAATCGAACCTGGATCACGTGATCTCTTCCAGTTCCAGCTTAATATCATCGATTGTCAGGGTGGACGAAGAGAAGATTGAAGACGATCACCTTATTCTTAGCTGTAATTTGTCCTGTGAGCTATCTGGCAAAATACTTTCGGCTCAGCCGAAGTAGCATATGAAGTTGAATTGGGATCGTGCTAATGTCCCACTATACCTTGCTAGGCTAACTGCTTTACTCTCGACCATAAAAGTGCCATATCACCTGCTGCAAACGTCAGTTTCCTCGCCTTCAAGTACAGTTGACCTAAATTTCTATTATTGTCAAATCGTCCATTGCCTTAAATCAGCTTCCAAAGCTGCAGTGCCTGTGGATAAAGTTAGGATTGGTACAAGAAAGCCTAATTGGAACGTTGATCCTGAAGTAAAACGTGCTAAGCAACAAGCCAAATTTTGGCTACGTATGTGGATATCATGTGACCGACCATCTTCCGGAGCTGTTTTCTCTGTGAAACAAAAGTGTAAACTTGAATATAAGGCCAGTTTGAAGAGGGCACGCTTGAATGCATGGCCAGGCCCCACCGATAAGGCCTCCTGGAATAAGGTTATTAATAGTGAGAAATGTTCCCCATCTACCCTATCTTGTCTCCAGCTAGCTAATTTTGTTCATCATTATAAGCGTGTGTTCAGTGTATTTAATAGTTTTCTTCAGTCTTTTTATTATAAGTTGCTTAAACCGCTTTTACCATACCGTCTCCTGCAGGCTCATGTCCAGTGTGTAGCAATATCTGAAATTCGCCGGGCTTTAAGAAAAATTAAGCGTTCAAATAGCCTTGATGGTGACGGCCTTTCTTACCGATTTTTTGCTTATGATTGTCCTGCTCTACTTAACCATTTACAAATATTTTTCTAGTCTTGCTTAGCACAGTCGCTTGTTCCTGATAGTTTCCTTTGTGGCCGTGTAACGTCTATTCAAAAGCGAGGCAAGGACCCCACGTCATGTATGAATTATCGTCCCATTACAGTATCGTGTTTCTTAAGTAAGTTGCTTGAACATTTGTTACTACCAGAAATTGAGTCGAATTGTGATTTTACGCCTTTTCAATTTGGTTTTCGGAAAAGTTTCGGTTGCTCCCATGCACATCATGTTTTAAGCCGACTCGTGAAAGATGCCGTAAAAGCTAAAATGTCTTTATACTGTCTTACTGTTGATATTTCTGGAGCTTTCGACAATATTGTGCACTCTCAGGCTCTATTTTCCCTTGCGTCTTCAGGTGTTAATCCTTCCGTACTAAGTTTATTGTCTTCTTGGTATTCAAAGTCTAAAATTCAAGTTACCTGGAATGGCCAAATATCTGACCCGGTAAAAATTAATAAGGGAGTTCGGCAAGGTGCCGTATTGTCTCCTAGTATATTTAAATGCGTGCTTGCATCGTGCCTGCGTCCCCTTAGAAGTTCTGTTTTTTACGGTACTACTGGTTTGTCTTCTATTGCATATGCAGATGACGTTCTTCTTGTTGCCCGGACTCGCCGTGGACTGCTTTCTAATTTTACTATATTAACCAATGAACTATCTAAGATTGGACTGTCAGTTAATGCGTCTAAATGCGAGTTTATTTGTTTTAATAGCCCTTATGCGGTCGCTCCATTCGTTACTGGGACTGCAGTTCTACCATGTTCTTCTTTAGTTAGTTGGCTTGGTCTGTGTTTCGGCCCAACACTTTCCACTACCTGTTTATCCCTAGTGAATCAAGCCGTGAAAAACCTACGCGTCGCTTACGGAAAAATATCCCCAAACAAAAGCCGTTATAACCGCAACGGTTTGTGCATGATTTATAACGCTTATTGCGCCCCTGTGCTTTTGTTTTTATCAGGCATGGCTCATCTGTTTCGTAAGAAAGATCGACATACTCTACGTACGGCTTATTTCAGATATTGCAAATTCCTCCTCCGGCTTCCTAGATGGCACCGAAACAAAAAAATAATTGCTCGATTTGGTTTAGTAGATGTTCCTTCTCGGATTCGGTCTTCCAGTGATGATTTATGTAAAAAGACTGTCAACTTTATTCACGTTTATGACCCTCTGCAGCCTTTTTTCCATATTGATACTGGTTGATTAATCCACATTGTCTTTTGTTAGTTTCAATTTTGTATTTCTTCGCTGTTTATCGTATTTGTTTTTGTTTATTTATTCATGATACTCTGTACTTTGTGTTTTTTATACTTTACGGGTAATAAAGTTCATTCATTCATTCATTCATTCTGTGGCGCTTCTCTACAAGCACAGAGCCTGAACCTCCTAATCTACAGATATATAGGAGAGAAGGATGCATTGTTGTTTTTTGGAGATAGCGGGGGGGGGGGGGTGGTTCTAAGTAGAAATGGCATATAATAAAAAAGAACAAAAAAGAATTAAACCATAAAAAGACCATTTTGTTTGAGTTAGATTTTGTCACTTTTACAAAAGGTGTTGAATTCCATTTTCTAGTTTTATTATTGATTTGCTGAGGGTTGATTTGAATGTGGGTATTTTGAATGGGACTTGAATCATACGGATCCAGGTCAAAAGAGGATTAATTGTACGAGGGCTGAATTAAACTGAGCTGAATGGGTTAGAGTTGCATGTATATTGAGTTGAGTGAGAGTTGAATTGCAGTGGGGCTCGGTTGACTGAGGATTCAGTTTGATGGGGTTGAGTTCTTCCAGTGTTCAATTAAGTGGGGGTTGAGCTGCACGAGGGTTCAGATCAGTTCAGTTGAATGGGGTTTAGTTAAATGGTGGTTGAGTTGCATGTGGGATCAGTTGAATGGGGTTGAGTTACACAGGAGTTCAGTTGAACGAGGGTCCAGTTACATGGAAAGTTCATCTAAAAGGGGTTTGAGTTCCACGAGGGTTCAGTTGAACAGTGCTTAGTTAAACAGGGTTCAATTGCACAGGGTTCAGTTAAACGAGTGCACAAGGGTTCATTAAATAAAGATGATTTTTGGTATGTTCGGTCACACGGGAGTCCAGATAAATGAGATACAGTTGCACAATGGTTCAGTTACACGAGGGTTCAGTTAATGGGAATACTGTTGTTTGAGGCTCAGTTACACGAGAGTTCAGTTATAGGAACACAAAAAATTGAATGAACTTTGGGAAAGGAGAAAAAGGGAGAGATAGAAACTGATACCTAATCCCTCTTGATCCTTTGGAATACTTTTGGTCTTTGCCTTTGTTATTGATGCTGGGGCAAGGGGGTAGGGGGTTGATAGCGCTCCTCCGATTTCCAGAATATTTTTAAGTGCAGCAAAAGAGTCAGTGACTCTTTTGTCACTGTGACTGACTCTTAGAGTCAGTCACAAGTGCTGTGACTACCGATGCAGAAGTTGAAAGTGGGGACTCTTCTCAAAACATGGCCTTTTAAAAGTTATATTAAGGTTTAAAGACTCAGGATCGACGGGTGGTAGCCCTCTTCACTTTTAAAGTAGCCTTGGATATATTATGAAAAACTAATGTAAACTAAATTAAAAGACACAATCTTAAATAGAAATGAAAGTGGCATTAAAATAGAAAATGAACAAGATTATTTTGCATATGAGGGCGTGACCTCTTCCTCGACCCCGCTCTATACGCTAAAATTTGACTTTTGACCCAATTCCGTAAGAAGGACTGCTCAAACCCAAGGGTTGATAGGGAAAAAGAAGTATTTTAAAATCTCTATAAGACTTTAGCAGAGAGAGCGGGAGGCTCAGGAGGGTGCATTCTTCGTCATTCATATTCTGTATAATTTATGTTCATTTTAAGCTATAATGTTCTTCTTTACTTTTATTTGAGAAAACTATTTTTTTTCGATCTAATTTAAAGATAGTAATGGGATCTCAATCACTGATGTGAAATTTCAAGGGGAGACGACCTTGACATTTTGACAGCATGCTGAACTGGGATAATGTTATGGAAATAAATATTTCTATAGAAATAGCGAGATAATTCTTGACAATTTAGAAGGAAAGATAATTTATTTTGTAAGGTGCAGTTAGAGATAGTGTTAAATGGAAAAAAAAAAATAAGACTAAAAGTCCTGAATTTATGGTTAACATTTTTTGAAAGTCCAGACATGGAATTGGAAAGGGGGATGTTGAAATTTATGAATAGGATTTATAATGAAAGGGAATACCTAGTTGTCTAAGGAATACTTTAACAAGGTCCCTTTATAGATAGGGAATTGGAATATGTGGTAACTAACGGGTTATTTTCATGATTCTGGTACAAATAGCACTGCTTAATAGGATTAGATCGAGAAATGCTCAAAATACCTGATAAAGAGAGAAAAAGAAACAAAACAATGTCGTCTTTAAAGAAAAATTTAAAAATGAGTCAGCCTTATGTGCTTAGGCAAAATATGTATGTTGGTGTTTCCCAATAAATGTGTCTCCAATTACAAAAATTAATTAATCCTCTAAGCAACCTTTTGTTAATTTGATCGGCACTAGCAAATGGTGGTTTTGGTGTCCTTACTGATTATATGACCATAAGAATACTATTTAAAATATGCGTTAATAAAAAATAAAAATCTCATATTTTTTAATAATGAAACGATTTGTTTAAGAATGCCTATATAGGACAAGCTGACTCTGGCTACTTAATTCAGATGCAAAAAGGGATAGAAAAAAGGATATTTAAAGAAAAAAACTACCTATTTATTTTAAATTTGAATTCCTTAGCTTGCAACAAAAATTAAGAACTTTCAGTGTTCTTCAGCAATAGATATTTTTTTCGGATATTAAATGACGGATGTCAATTTTTTTTATAAGAGTCCTAGGAACAATATGGAAGGGCGTAATAACGAACTATTCAAAGGAGGTCACAATAATAAAAAAAAAACAAAGGTGAAGAGGGAGACGTTTCATTAGTAAAATGTATTGTTTATCACATTTAATTATTAAACAAACCACGGAAAAAGACCCACATTCTTCCTGGATGTTGCAGCATTTGTACTTGCTGCATATTTTTGAAATTCCGAAAAGAGAAGTGGGAAGGGCTTATGCCTGCCAACACAAGCCATCTTATCAAACAGTTCGTGGTAACGAACTGTAGTAAGGAGCGACCCGGCTCAATAGTAACCAAAACTCTAAAACATTGAATTTTGAAAATTTGCCTTGTTTAGGAAAATAGGGGGAAACCCCCCCTTAAAAGTCGTAGGATCTTAACGAAAATGACACCATCAGATTCAGCGTATCAGAGAACCCTACTGTAGAAGTTTCAAGCTCCTATCTACAAAAATGTGGAATTTTGTATTTTTTGCCAGAAGACAAATCACGGGTCCGTGTTTATTTGTTTTTTTTTTTTTTCCCCCAGGGGTCATCGTATCGACCAAGTGGTCCTAGAATGTCACAAGAGGGCTCTTTCTAATGGAAATGAAAAGTTCTAGTGCCCTTTTTAAGTGACCAAAAAAATTGGAGGGCATCTAGGCCCCCTCCCACGCTCATTTTTTTCCCAAAGTCAACGGATCAAAATTTTGAGATAGCCATTTTGTTCAGCATAGTCAAAAACCATAAGAATTATGTCTTTAGGGATGACTTACTCCCCCAAAATCCCTGGGGGAGGGGCTGCAAGTTACAAACTTTGACCAGTGTTTACATATAGTAATGGTTATTGGGAAGTGTACAGACGTTTTCAGGGGGATTTTATTTTGTTTGGGGGTGGGGCTGAGGAGAGGGGGCTATGTTGGAGGATCTTTCCTTGGAGGAATCTGTCATGTGGGAAGAAAAATTCAATGACAAGGGCGCAGGATTCTCTAGCATTACAATAAGAAAACAATGAAAAATAAACATGAAAACGTTTTTTCAAAGGAAAGGAAGAAGTAGCATTGAAACTTAAAACGAACAGAGATTATTACGCATATGAGGGGTTCTAAAAATACTTTAGCATAAAGAGCGAGGTATTTAGGAGGAGATAAATACCTTGCTCTTTATGCTAAAGTATTTTTAGTAATTTTAGCTATTTATTCTACGGCCTTTCTGATTCAGGGGTCATTCTTAAAGAATTGGGACAAAACTTACGATTTAGTGTAAAGAGCGAGGTATTAACGAGGGTACAAACCCCCCTCGTATACATAATAAAAACATAAGGTTATGAAAGTTTGTTACGTAAGTTAATTCTTAAGTTACGTATATTTTTTACTAATAAAAACGTTCGTTAAAAATTAAAAGTTCTAGTTGCCTTTTTAAGTAACCGAAAAATTGGAGGGCAACTAGGCCTCCTTCTCCACCCCTTATTTCTCAAAATCGTCTGATCAAAACTAAGAGAAAGCCATTTAGCCAAAAACAAGAATTAATATACAAATTTCATTTTAATAATTTATGTGCGGAGAGCCAAAACCAAACATGCATTAATTCAAAAACGTTCAGAAATTAAATAAAAAAAAAAATAATTTTTTTTAGCTGAAAGTAAGGAGCGACATTAAAACTTAAAACGAACAGAAATTACTCCGTATATGAAATGAGTTGTCCCCCTCCGCAATCCCTCGCTCTTTACGCTAAAGTTTGACTCTTTGCCACAATTCTACTTTTTAAAACAATTAAAAGCTTTAGCGTAAAGAGCGAGGGATTGCGGAGGGGACAACTCATTTCATATACGGAGTAATTTCTGTTCGTTTTAAGTTTTAATGTCGCTCCTTACTTTCAGCTAAAAAAAATTAGTTTTTTTTTATTTAATCAGTCAAAACGTAAGTATTTTTGGATTTGGTCACTATTAGCTAACACACACACACACACACATATATATATATATATATATATATATATATATATATATATATATATATATATATATATATATATATATATATATATATATATATATATATATATATATATATATATATATATATATATATATATATATATATAAGGAAGAACAAGTTCTTTAAACGCCAAGACGATTCTTGAGCCAGGGACAACTACCCACCATCTTGCATTGATACTGGATATCGAAAGTTGCCCTTTTTTTTACAGCCTAAAGGAAAGCTGGGGTTTGGTATATTACAACAGTGTCTCTCATCTTTCAATTTTAGATACGTACGTAGCCTACTACTCCAATTGGTGAATCCGCTACTGAATGACTCTCTAAGAAGTCAAATTTGAGTTTTTATTTTCGGATAGTGTTCACGATATTAATGATAATTCATTTATTTGAAGTTAAATTTCATTGAAAGAAATTAGAGAAATTACCTCTAAGAAGTTAAATTTAAGCATTTAATTTCGGATACTGTTCAACACATTAATGATAATTTATTTTATTCGTAAGGGAATATTCAAATATAGAAGCAGAACAAAACACATTAAAAAAGAGAAAAGGGTTCCTTTAGCAAAACAAAAGAGACACAGGAATAATCTAACTGAGGGCACTTTAGAGTATTTACTCCTAAGAAAAAAGAAAACCTTGTTTCACGGTCTGGGAATTCAAACCCTGTTTCGTTAGGCCATCAGACGAATCAATTACATTCTAGGCAAACGTCATTTGTAATTCACGAAAAGAAAGGGAGATGATTTATTCAACACAAGGGGCAAACAGGTCTTCTCCGTATTAAGTTGCGGCTTTCGGAATCCCATAAGGTCTTATATTCCTAGTTTATTCCCGTGAGGGGAAACAGCATAAGCACTGATGTTTCTACTTTGTCTTTTCTTTTTATAAGTCTTGACACTCCGACGAAATATAATTTTGATTTACATCAAAATTAGAAAAACAACAAAAAAGAAGAAGCAACGAGAATCCTTCGTGACAACCTAATTCTGTATTTACTCTAAGGGTCAAATATTTCAGAAGATAGTTTTGGAATATATGTTTCACATATTTCAAGAAGCATCTCAGGGTGATTTTGGCTTTATATTTGGTTCTTTTTATCGAATATTTGACAGAAAAACCAATTTTTTTCATTTCGATTTTTTTTATCGACTTTTAAAAAACGAAATTTATGTCCAAAAATATATTTCAATCCTCAGTGAAGTTTAAAATGAGTTTTATTTTCTGTTAACGAAAATAGTGCTATCAATTGCCTTTCTAAACAAACGTCATCCATAAAAGTACAGAAAATTGTTGTCAATAATCGTTAAATTTTTATTCAAACAGATCAAACCTCTGTTACAGAAAATATTTGACGGAATGAATACAGAAGGTATCAATAATTTACAATTAAGAAGTATGAATTGTTAACTTTTGAACAAACAATGGTTGAATACTCTTGTTCTTAAAGTTAAGATTCTTTTGCTTTTAATATATTTGAGCACAAGAGAATTAACAGAATATATCATCAAAATCATGTTGTTTCTTTGTACAAACTCTTGCTATTACGGACTACTGGTTGCATAACCAACATTTTTTAACAATTCTTAACAGTAATAAAAGTAGCAAAAACAGGAATGAGCTCAAGTATCACACTTGGTGGTGTGAATTTAAATTCTAAAATTGACTGAATGGCATGGCTGATCTTTTTCGTATTTTGCCAATTTATAAAAAAAAATATCGCAGAAAAAACCTAATCAACCCATATATTAGGAAGCAGAAATTAAGATGTCTGAAACACGCTCTAATGGGAACTTCGCAAACGCTTGTATCAGCTTAAATTTGAATATCCAGCCAAAAATTTTGCCTTAATATTTTGAGTTAGGTACACTTTAACTTGCTTAAAGAAATTTTTTTAGTCACTGAAGTTATAACAAAAATCCTACATTTTAAATAAACGTTGCTGTTTTTTTTTAAATTTAGATAATGATTTAGAAATCTTAATGCTTGAATTCAAAACTGTTTCAACAGTTCACGACGACATCACTAATGCTCAGAATCCTTCAGAATTTGTGTGCTCACCTAAAATTCAATTCATGCATTTACCTAAGTGACAGGAATTCTGATCATCTAATTAAACACAAAACATTGTTTGAAGCTGTAAAGTCCTTAATTAGAGTACAGTAACTGAAAAATCTAGTCTTAGAATTAAAAGATGATCTGCATATCCAAATAGCTTGTTGGGCCAAGCCGTATAAAAAACAAATTTTTAGTTCCTTGCCGTGTTATTCTAGATTCTAACATAAACCATTTTGTGGGAAACTACAATGCGGAACAAATATTTTCTAGCCAAAAAAAGGAGACAAATTGCAAGAAAAAAGTTTCAACATAGATCAGCCCCCCCCCCCGAAAAAAATTGAAACTAGGACCCAGTTTTAGCTACTACTTCAAAATCATGTAAAAATCATTTTCACCTCACGAATAAAAGCAGTTTTTCAATTTTCATTTTCGGAAAAATATGTATTTCTTTTAGTTTACTGCTGATGATGAACACTGTATATGTGCTCGAAATATCCAGTTAAAAATGTTATATCTGTTCACTGTCGATTAAAAGGTTTCATCCCTATTTTGAACTCTTATACTTTCATATTTCTTCAGTTTTTTTTTCTTTATACAAGGGCAAAATTCGGCAAAAGCATACTTATACTTTTTAGCAAACGGTTTTACCAGGACAATACCTATGCTTCGCAAAATTTTACCGCTTTTCCAAAAAGCACGATGGGTGAGAATGAAGGTTCTCAAGCGATACAGACTCTATTTTAATTTCAATCTTACCTTAATTTTGTAGCTACAACTGAGAGATTTAGCTCTTAAGAGGAGTCTGTTCTGTAGAAGAATTAGACTCAGTCTTGGTTGAGTGGAATTCAAATGAAAAACTTCACTGCAAGGTGGCTCTTGAGGGACTCCTCCGCTCGAGTCGTTATAAAACAGGAAAAACAAAGTGAAATCTGAAGAGGTTCCATCAGTAGAGCCTTGGACACTTTCAAATTCTGAAAAGTAGAGATATTATAAATGATTATATATGCATTGTTAAGATAACGCATTTCAACAAACTTTGGTCGATTTTTCGATAAAACTGTCGCGGAAGCAACACTTTAATTTAATTTCCGCATAGCTGATTGAATGCAGTAGCTGTTAAAGGCCAAAAATATTAAATTGATTTTTCTCAAGTAGAGTATTTTCTAAAAAAAACAGAAAAACAAAAAAACGAAAATATCCTTAAAGACAGTCCAAAAATAGGCTTCATTAAAAAAAACAAAACAAACTTTATTCTACATTTAACGAAATTGCACCTACAACGTCAATTTCTATATGTACGCATAAAAGCTAACCAAACACAATTTGAGTTGTCATTGCTAAAATTGAAGCATGCGAGAGAGGGAGAGAGAGAGACATGAGAGAGAGAGAGAGAGAGAGAGAGAGGAGAGAGAGAGAGAGAGAGAGAGAGAGAGAGAGAGAGAGAGAGAGAGAGAGAGAGAGAGAGAGAGAGAGAGAGAGAGAGAGAGAGAGAGAGAGAGAGACAGAGACAGAGACAGAGACAGAGAGAGAGAGAGAGAGAGAGAGGGGGGGGGAAGTTTATTAATATTAAATAGAAGACACTACAAAATACAATTCAAAATCTAATTACAATCCACATAATTCCCCTCGAAAGGCTCCATGGCCAGGGATACAAGGGGAATAAGAAAAAAATATATCATACAAGCAATAAATTCAATATAGGCAATCACATATTGCAGTTCACAGGCAATATATTTATGGGGGATACAATATAGGCAACAACTAGAAGGGGAAAAAAACATAGAGAACATACGTGAGGCATAGGAGCGAAGTGTAGAGAGGAAAACCACACACCACTAGGGGCTATCAACTCCTCAGAGGAAAACAATTAATCTATTTGATTCTTCTTTAAATATCCTTAAGAATCCTTTTAAAAGTCACAAACGAGTGGCATTTCAGCACTGAAGAAGGTAGTGAATTCCAGACCTGTCGACAAGCAATGTGGGGATTGAAATCTGATCGAATAGTAGGGGTAGGCAGAATGTAGATATTATTTGAAGAACGAAGGCTATATGGAGCTGAATCAAAAATAAACATAGGAGTTTTCCGAAGAGATTTTGGAAGATTGCCGTGAAGTTGATCAAAGACAAAAGAAGCACAAGAAATAATGTAAATAGACCGTAGATTTAAGAGCTGTGTTGGGGAAGAACGGTTGGTGTCCATAACCAGACGCCGTGCTTTATTATACATGACGGAAAATGACCGCAGTGTAGACGGAAAAGTAGACATCCATACAGTGGGGCAATAAGAAACATATGACTGGACAAGACAGAAAAAAAGAAGTTTCAGATAATATCCAGGAAATGTGTATCTAATTTTTCGAATGATACCCAAACTCCGTGAGACCTTAACCCTAATCATGGCTACATGATTTCTGAATGAAAGGTTCTCATCAAGCAGGATACCAAGAAACCGGACCAGCCCATTCCCTGGTCTACACAAGGAGCCTTGTGACACCTGAAGGTGTGTAAGCTGAGGGAAAGCTATACCAACTCCAGAAAAAATAAGAAAATGTGATTTACCAACATACAAGACCAAGTAATTGGCATTAAACCATGACATAACTCTCTCAAATAATGCCATAAGGTTAGACTTGATATCACATTACGTCTTCCCAAGGATCCCAAGAGTGGTATCATCAGCAAAAGCAACAAGAAAATCTTCATTAGAAGAAGTATTGGAACACGACTAAGCATCAGGATGACACAGCTCGCAGCATGCCAGAGGCCTGGTGTTTTTTACAGCCGAAATCAGATTATTAAAATAAATCAAAAATAAAATGTGACCAAGTACAGATCCTTGCGGGACGCCATAATATATTACAGAAGGGATCTGGAAAAGCGGATCAATTGAAATAGGCCTACCAGAAAGATATGAATCAAACCAAGAATAAGCGTTTGATCTTATACCAATATGTGATAGTTTCCAAAGAAGAATCCGATGAGTCAAGGAATCAAAAGCTTTACGAACATCCAAAAATGAAGCTGCAGGGATATGACCAGAATCTATTGCCGAATGAACGAAATTCGATAAAGCTGCACAAGCATGCTCCGTAGAGTGACTCGCTCGGAATCCAAACTGGAAATCATTCAAAAAATCCTTTGCATCCAGAAAACTAAGAAGCCTGGATAGCATAGCCTTCTCAAAAATTTTTCTGAAAACAGATAGGAGAGAAATTGGCCTATAATTGGGAGGACCACTCCGAGAACCACCTTTATAGAGTATTATAACCTTAGCTCGCTTGAGAAGTTCATGGAAAATACCTTTCTCGAAAGACAGATTGACGAGCTCAGTCAGTGGTGACAGAATAGCAGGCAGAATGGCACGGATAACCCTTGTAGGATTTTGTCTGGTCCTAAAGAGGATGATCCTTTAAGGCCATTTACGATACGAGCTACCTCAAATTCAAAAACAGAATTCAAGACCATCGACTTCAAACATGAGGGTCCAAGAAAGGCTCTGAAATCGCAAAGAGAAGTTGCAAAGCTTGCAGAGGAAGCAGTTACCTTTCCTATATTAGCAAAATAAGAGGTAAGCTCTAGCTGAACATCTGCATCTCCTTGGACGGTTTTACCATCGATTTTCAGCATTGATGAAACTGAAGGCAGAGGGGGAGTAGGTCTAAGAACTGAATTAATTAAATACCATGTCTTCCTTACATACTTCCCACATTCAGAAAATTTCCTATGATAATACTGAGACTTTGCCTTCCGACACAAAGAATTAAATATATTCCTATAGGCCTTGAATCGTCCGTGATGAGCTAAAGATGGTGAAGCCTTGTAAAGCTTCCACAAATAATTTTTCCCTTTCCAGCTTTTATAGAGACCTGAAGTCATCCATGGATTCAGTGGTGCTACCCTTTTCGAAGTATGGGGCGCTGGACCCCGATTGCAAATTTCCAGGATTCCTTCTTTAAATAAGTCATAAAAGGAATCAAAAGAGTGGTTGAAATCTGAATCAGAAACCAAACTACCCCATGGTACATCATCCGGACGAGAATTAAGTAGACTTAGCTCAGTATCACCACAACAGAAAAATGGGAGATTAGATGGTGATACTGTACGCTGCGCTTGATTAGCACTCTTATATCGGGAAATAGCGGGAAAATGATCAGAAATATCACTAACCAGCACTAAGTTATCTAAGACATCTAGTGACGAAAAAATATTATCGATAAGAGACGCTTGTGTTTCAGTAACTCGGGTTGGTATACAAACTGAAGGTAGAGTTCCCGAAGAGAGCATCATTGACAAAAAATCAATAGTTGAAGCAGAATTTTGATCCAGCAGGCTGAGGTTAAAATCGCCCATAAGGATTAGTTCACAGGCATGTTTTTGGACTGAGTCCAAACCTTCTTCCAGAATTTTCAAAAACGAAGGAACAGATCCACTGGGGGACCCATAAAACAAACCCACAACTAAATACTTACGCATTGATTTAATCTCAATAAATAGGGATTCAAAGATTCCTTCTTCATTTCTACTCAAATCATTTCGGACATTATATGCAAGACGATCAGCAATACAAAGCATAGGGCCACCTCTCGCCATCTGTTTCCTATTCAGCCTCTCCATCCTAGATAATGGAATATCTAGAAGGATATCCTTTTTTGAATCCAGGAAAGTTTCATATAATCCTATAACATCAGGAGTTCCATTACTAACGATCCGTTTCAGCTCACCAAAAGACGAGCAGAGTCCCTGAACGCTAAGATGAAATACAGAGAAAATATCATCTCGTTTAGAGGAGGCAGAACCATTTAATTGCGAAATATACTTACTTTTAAAAGCCAAATTAGAATCATTATTCATTTTATTTCTACTTCCAATTGAATTAGTAATAATATTTTCAATATCTAAAGGTTTATTTTGTAAACCAAGTAAACGATCCCCCAAAGAGTTGATAACAGCCTGGCCACTAACAGAAATCGTCGATTTACTCATGGTGGATTGCAGTTCCGCCCCACGACCAAGCCCATCAGACCACAGGTATAAGGAAAAAATATAAGGAAAGAAGAGTAAAAAATAATATAATCAAAGTTTGGATAAATAATGATAATAAAATCAAGGTAAGAATTAATAAGAAAAAACAGGGAAAGAGAAGAAAAAAGAAACAAGGAAAAACTAAGAAATAAACAAATAATCAGCATTGGTAATATAAACCATTCATTCATAAACACAATAATAATATCACCCAAACCATTATCATACATTGACCTCACGCCAAGGAGAACTCCTTCCCCATGCCTCTCCTATTGAAAAGTAAAAGCACTAAAACTCACAGTATATGGGTCTGTTCTAATACTATACTGTTGGTACAAAAAAAAATAGCAATACAATAAAAAGACACAATATTTGTTCTAGCAGAAGATACCATTATATAAGTCACCATTACTATTTTTATTGCATCGGACCAAACTAACTCAACAAATAATTCAAGCAATACTTTTTTCTTATCAAAACATAAAAAGTGTCCGGGCTTCCACAAACTCACTAAACAAAAAAAGAAAAAAAAATTATTGAGTCATGTAACCCAGTCCATAAAATTGCCCCGGCCATTTCCTTGCCTTCGCTGTCGTTGCGTTTCAATCAGGCTACTAATATGTGGTGGAATTTCAAAAAAAAAAAAAAAAAAACGTTTCCACTAGCCCTTCCTTAAGGCGACAAATACAGAGATGGTGGTATGGATCTCACAATCCAAGTTTCAAAACCTGTTTTTTCACGAATACTGGTTCGGATAGCTAAAAGTTTTTTTCAAACTTCTCGAACAGACGGGGGAGAATCATCGGATAAAAAAAAAACATTCTGATTGCCCATGATAGTTTTTCCACGAAGATTTCGAGCCTGTTTTAGAACTGTCACTTTCAGCTCCCTGTTCTCCATGATAGCCTTTATCAGCTTTTTTTCAGGCTTAACATCAGCTATCATGTATTTGGGTACCTCATGGATTCCAAGGCATGACGAAATAATACTATCAAAACTCACCTTAGCGTTTACAGTATCAATCGCTGTCACGTTCCATACTAGAATATTTTTATCAGTTTCTTTACTTTCCTGCTTCATCATTGTATGCCTTAGGCTAGATAACTGCGATTTCAGTAAAGAATTTTCATCAACCAGCACAGAAATGCGGTTCTTCAAATCATTGGTTTCTACCTAAAGGCTGATCACTTTAGGCTTAATATCTTTCACCTCCAATTTCGATTCCAATGCAGTTTCTTTAATCTTAGAAATCCTTTGATCTAATCCTTTAAAATTAACATTCAGCTCATTTGACGTAGTTGAATTTTCTTTAACAGTCTGTAAAACTAGACTCAAACTATCAGCTAGTGATTTCAATGAGATTCCTTCCATAGGACTGGATGTGAGAAAAAACTTGTCAGATTTTTCCTTCTTCCTCTTTCCTCCCATTATACAAAATAGTAATTGAACTCCAAGAAAAAATAGACTGTAGAAATATACTACCACACAAAAAACCTTTAATTACTCACTTCGCGTAATATTGGCATCTGAATCTATCCAAAAAATGTCGACAGCCAATTAACCTTGCTGAACACTAAATGAACGGTCCGACGCAAAGTAGGAGCGTTTATCTCGAATGCATTCTTGTTTTATCAAAACTTTGTGAGAGTAAATCCGGTTAAGATGTTCACTGAATGAATGCTATACGTGAACTGACAAGACAAGACTGACTGAGCAGGCAAATAACAAGTAAGGTAGTAAACAAGGAGTTACCCGGCTCAATAGTAACCGAACTCTAAAAAACGGAATTTTGATACCGATAGATATATCAAAGAGATCGGCTTTGTATTCTACTTTCAAATATATAAATTTCAGTAAGTTTAGTCTTAACTCATCAATGGATACGTGCCTGAAAAAATTTGCCCGATTTTCGAAAAAGGGGATAACACCCTCTAAAACTCATGCGATCCTAATGAAAACCACATCACCAGATTTAGCATATCAGAAAACCCTATTGTATTGGTTTCAGGCTCCTATCTATAAAAATGTGGAATTTTTTTTTTGCCAGAAGAAAGATAACGGATGCGTGTTTATTTGTTTGTTTTTTTCCAAGGGTTATAGTATCGACCATGTGGTTCTAGAACATCGGGAGGAGGCTCAATTGAACGATTGAATTGTCTAGAGGATATTACTGTGGGGAGGGGGTCTCTCCATGGAGGTGGGGCCAGATTTCCTAGCACATTTAAAAAACGATCAGAAATTAAATAAAAAGAAGGTTTTCAACTGGAAGTAAGGAGCAACAAAAAAACTTAAAACGAACAGAAATCATCATGCATATGAAGAGGAATGCTCCCTCCTCAACACCTTGCTACTTACGCAAATGTTTGAATTTTGTCCCAATTCTTTAAGAATGACTTCTGAAACACAAGGGCCTTTAATTAGAACGATAAGACACTTTTTTAAAAGTACTAAACAACTTTAGTTTAAAGAGTAATGTGTTGAGGAGGGGGAACTCCCTTCATGTGCGTAATAATTTCTGTTCATTTTTAATTTTAATGTTGCTCCTTCACTCCTTACTTTCAGTTGAGAAAACTTGTTTTTTTATTTAATATCTTAAGAGGAGCAAACTTCACCATTCGTTTTTGCAAATCACTCTCTGAAACAAAAAAGAAACTGCAAAAAATATTTTCATTAAAATGGAAGTGCCACGTAAACATGAATGAGCTTTTAATTTGAGCGAAAACATTTTTTCCTTAGGCAGTTTCTTCCTAGACTCATTCACCAACTAAGGGAAATGCTTGGGGGAATATTCAAGAAGTATATTTAAGCATCCGACCAAGGATTTTTGGCCACAGAAATTTCAATCGTACACTTTTTATGGTTCCAAATATATTAAACAGTTGGTGGTAACGAACTATAGTAAGGAGCGACCCAGCTCAATAGTAAGCAAAACTCTAAAAAATGGAATTTTTACACCAATAGCTACATCAAAAGAATTTCATTTTAATGCTGATTTGAAATATATAAGTTTCATCAAGTTTAGTCTTACCCATCAAAAGTTACGAGCCTGAGAAAATTGGCCTTCTTTTAAAAAATAGGGGGAAACACCCCCTAAACGTCATAGAATCTTAACGGAAATCACACCATCAGATTCAGCGTATCAGAGAACTCTATTGTAGAAGTTTCAAGCTCCTATCCAAAAAAAATGTGGAATTTAGTATTTTTTGCCAGAAGGCACATCACGGATGCGTGTTTATTTGTTTGTTTGTTTGTTTTTTTGTTTTTTTCCCCAGGGGTGATCGTATCGACCCAGTGGTCCTAGAATGTTGCAAGAGGGCTAATTCTAACGGATATGAAAAGTTCTAGTGCCCTTTTTAAGTGACCAAAAAAATTGGAGGGCATCTAGGCCCCCTCCCACGCTAATTATTTTTCCAAATTCAACGGATCAAAATTCTGAGATAGACATTTTATGCAGCGTAGTCGCAAAACTTTTGACTATGTCTTTGGGGACGATTTACTCCCCCACAGTCCCCGTGGGAGGGGCTAAAACTGGGAAGGAGCGACCCGGCTCATTTTGGGAAATAGGGGGAAACATCCCCTAAAAGTCATAGAATATTAACGAAAGTTACACCATCGCATTCGGCGTATCAGAAAACCCTACAACAAAAATTTCAAGCTCCTATCTACAAAAATTTGGAATTTCGTATTTTTTGCCAGAAGACAAATCACGGGTGCGTCTTTATTTGTTGTTTTTTTGTTTTTCCCAGGGGGTCATCGTATCGACCAAGTGGTCCTAGAATGTCGCAAGAACTCATTAGGAGTTAGGAGCCGGAAGAAGCTCTCGTAATTGACCATTGTTATATTTTTTGCACTCTAAAATACTTTCAGTTACTTACTAGTTGAACTTTCAGTTACTTACTAGTTAAACTGGGGTGACAGTCCGCCTCATATCCATGATAGCTTCTATCCTTAACTTTTTTGATGTTTTCATCCTGTTTTTTTTACCCCAAAATTCAAATTTAATCTTTAGGGCTTACGATAAATAAAAAAAAAAAAATATTATCTTAAGCCTTGAATGAAACGTTGGAAAATCAATTCAGTTTCGATGCGGAAGAGTAGAATGTTTGATAATTAATTTTACTAATGCGCGAAATGCACAAATAAAGCCTGCCATTCATAATGGAGACATTTTATTGTAATAATGTATCTTCACATTTACAAATATTGAGAGAACTTTCAGAATTAATGAGACAAAGTGTCAGAAGTAAGGTTTTGCTAAATTTTGATGAGAAAAGACTTTGAAAAATTGTCTTGATGCTATCCTTAACTTATCAAACTGTCTAATTATCTCTCTTATAAAAAGATAAAGAAGAATCCGAAAGTATTTGCTAAGTTATAATTTGTTTAAAAAAAACTATCATGCATAAAGGGGAGATGTTGATCCATTTCTCGAGAGCTCTTGTTTCTCCTGACATGTTCAGATAAAGAAGACAACAAGCGAGAAGTCCTTTGCAAATTAAGAAACACAAGAATTTCTCTGATTTTGAAAAATAAGGATTGCTCATTGATTCTTTTTTTTTTGCTATAAACTAGCTGTAAATACGATAGAGAGATAAAAAAAAACAATGTTTTCTTTACAAAAATAAACACTATTACAATATTAAAATTAAAAAAATAGAATGTGCATTAGTTTTCAGTAAAGATATTGGTAACATATTAGGTTTTCATTCTAATGTCCAGTCAAGTCAAAACGGACGCTCCTTGGTTGAGGCTGTCAGAAATTATTTTCAGATCAAGTAGCAATACCAAGATTTTTGTGGCGTTTGTTTCTATGTTTATGCAGTGTAGGTTGAGAGGAAGGGCACAGCGGATAAAGCTTAGTTCTGTTTATTTCCAAGGCCGTTGGGAAGTAGAGGACCTAAACTTGTTCTGGCCAAACGAGAAGTTGTCTAAATATCCGATCCATAATCTTATACGCTAGTAAGAAGCGCTGGATTGCACTCCGCTACAGGAGACTCCGCTCGAAATTGACTAAGGTTTCCTGACCAAAGAACAAGGTTTAGAGAGAATAAAACAGTTCGTGGTAACGAACTGTAGTAAGGAGCGACCCAGCTCAATAGTATACGAAACTCTAAAAAACGGAATTTTGATGCTAAAAGATACATCAAAAGAATTGAATTTTCATGCTGATTCTAAACATATAAGTTGCATTAAATTTAGTCTTTGTCATCAAAAGTTACGAGCCTGAAATAATTTGCCTTATTTTGGAAAATAGGGGAAAACATCCCCTAAAAGTCATAAAATCTTAACGAAAATCACACCATCGCATTCGGCGTATCAGAGAACCCTATAGCAAAAATTCCAAGCTCCAATCTACAAAAATGTGGAATTTCGTATTTTTTGCCAGAAGACAAATCACGGGTGTGTGTTTATTTGTTGTTTTTTTTTTTTGTTTTTTGTTCCCAGGGGTCATCGTATCGACCAAGTGGTCCTGGAGTGTTGTAAGAGGGCTCATTCTAAGGGAAATGAAAAGTTCTAGTGCCCTTTTTAAGTGACCAAAACATTGGAGGGCACCTAGGCCCCCTCCCACGCTCATTTTTTCCCAACGGATCAAATTTTGAAATAGCCTTTTTATTCCGCACAGTCGAAAACCATAACAACTATGTATTTGGGAATGACTTACTTCCCCACAATCCCTGGGGGAGGGGCTGCAAGTTAAAAACATTGATACGTGTTTACATATAGTAATGGTTATTGGAAAGTGTACAGACGTTTTCAGGGGGATTTTTTTGTTTGGGGTAGAATTGAGGGGAGGGGATATGTAAGAGGATCTTTCCTTGGAGGAATATGTCATGGGGGAAGAAAAATTCAATGAGAAGGGCGCAGGATTTTTTAGCATTACTATAAAAAAAAAACAATAAAAAAATAAACATGAAAACTTATTTCAATTGAAAGTAAGGAGTAGCATTGAAACTTAAAACGAACTGAGATTATAACGCATATGAGGGGTTCTAAAAATACTTTAGCATAAAGAGCGAGGTATTTAGGAGGAGATAAATACCTCGCTCTTTATGCTAAAGTATTTTTAGTAATTTCAACTATTTATTCTACGGCCTTTTTGATTCAGGGGTTATTCTTAAAGAATTGGGACAAAACTTACGATTTAGTGTAAAGAGCGAGGTATTAACGAGGGTACAAACCCCCTCGTATACATAATAAAAATATAAGAATATAAAAGTTTGTTACGTAAGTTAATTCTTAAGTTAAGCATATTTTTTACTAATAAAAATGTTCGTTAAAAATTAAAAGTTCTAGTTGCCTTTTTTAGTAACCGAAAAATTGGAGGGCAACTAGGCCTCCTTCCCCACCCCTTATTTCTCAAAATCGTCTGATCAAAACTACGAGAAAGCCATAAAGCATTCTGTTTTCGGGATGCCTAGTAAAGAATGATGTGTCTTCCACGTATTTAATTTTTCCCCTGACAACTTCAACAGAAGGTGTGTTCCAAAAACGCATAATAATTTGAAATATAACTACGCTATCAACTGTGCATTTCGCGAAAAAGCGTCTAACAGTTGCTAGAACATCATACCGCTGTCGAAGAAAGAGGACGGCTGCGCAATAGCGCTGCCAAAGTAAAGAGCACAGTGGGTAAATTGTACAAGTTTTTCTGACCAAAGCTCTTCGCACAGAAGGAGTTGTCGTAGAAACTTCAAGAGGAGCTCATTCGATTAGAAATTAAAAGTTCTAGTGCCTTTTTTAAGAGTGAAAACTGATGAGAGGGAAACCAGCTCCCCTTGCACCCTTCATTTCCCCAGACACATCCTATCAAAATTTTGAGATAGCCATTTTGTTCAACATAGTTGTAAGGTACAGTAAATATGTCTTGGATATTTAAACCCCCCTCCCCTATAGCCCTCACCATTTTTCAGAGTTAAAAGTAATTGGAGGGCAACATGCCCACCTCTTTCCGCAAGTGCATCCAATTGAAATTTCGAGATGGCCATTTTGTTGGGAATGATCAAAAGATCATATAGCAAGGCCTTCAGGGTTGACACAGCCCCTTAGATCCTGGGGGCAAGGGTTATAAGCAGTGACCCGGGGCATGTAAAGTATTTATGAGAGGGGTGGTCCTATATACTTCAGAGAGGCTCATTTGATTGCGAATTGAAAGTTCTAACTCTCTTTTAAAGGTCAAAAGTGGCCGATGAACAACTATCCCTCCCCCCACACCCTCTTTCCCAAATTCATTCGATCAGCATCTTGATATTGCTATGTTTTCCAAAATAGTCTAAATATCATATAAAAATGCCTCCAGGGTTGGCAAACCCCCCAAAGAGCCTGGAGTTAAGGGTTGTAAGCTATTCCCCGGGGGCATATAAGGTATTTTATGGAAGGGGTAGTCGTATAAACAACGGAGGAGGCTCATGAGATTGGAAATTGAAATTCTAGCACCCTTTTTAAGCGACAAAAGTGAATGGGGGCAACCAGCTCCGCACACTCTTCGTTTTCCCAAACACATCTCATCAAAATTTTAAGCTAGCCATATTGTTCCACATAGTTGAAAGGTCCAATAATAAATAATTTTTTTTATTAAAATAAAAAAAGTGAAAAGACTTAAAACTCATTTTGTTTTCAATAAAGTGCAAATTATGTTTTGGAGCTCAGAAGAACATGAGGGTTGTCAGCCCTATTGATGTTAATTTCTGCTCGTTTTGAGTTTGACTCGGTTATTTATTGTAATTTCTCTTTGTTTTGGGTTTCATTTATTTCTTAATGACGACTTGTGGTAGTTTTATGCTAGGAAGATTATTTTACTTCATTTCTACTCATTTTTGGTTTAATAGACCTCTTTATTTTTCTTTGATAACTTGTTTTGCGGAAAAGTTTTTTAAGTTAATCTAAATTAAAGATTCATATTAATGATAAGTTTTACATAGTGACAATATTAAATTTCACTAATTAACAGCGTAACTGAACTTATCAACTGTACTTTTTATGACTAAACAGCTAATAGTTGGTATTTTAGACTACTGTCAAAGCACGTTGAAACTAATGAAAAGATACAAAACACACCAAACACAGGATGAAAAATCGAAAAAGCATAGGAGTATATGAACAAAATATCCGAGAAAGAAAAGAGCCACGGAACGAAATTAGCAATCACGGGATTGTAACAAAAACGGACACAGGAACAAAATAAGTAAAGAATGCAACAACCAAGACAGAAGCACACACAAAGCCAAAACCGGAGCACACGCAGGGACAAAATAATACAGGTGCAAACACAGGCAGAAATACAGCAGCGATCCTGTCTTGGCATCATTCTAAACTCCAAGTAAGTTTCTCTTTGGGGTTCAGGTTTATTATAGCAGAACTATTGACAATGGATAGAACAAAAGTATCATCGACTTCGGGAATAAGGGAAGTACCTGAAATCAAAATTTTCATAACTGAAGAGCCTGATACTGACGCAGAATCATCAGAGGATATTGAGGAAGCAGCACCATCCGTATATAAGAGCATTAGAGAAAATTCGTAGGTGGACCATAATTGAAAATGTAATTTTTCTTTACAAGGCACCAGCTAAGGCAGTACTGAAGGGCTTTTCCCTTGTAGGATATTTTAGCCCCCTTTTTCAGAGTATTGTCAAAGACAGGACAAAGGCTCTCCGTAAGTAAAGAGCGATATAACTTCAATATATTGTTTTCTTCTCTTTTTTTAAATCGGGCCACACTGCATGGAAGGAGCGGTCGTGGACGCTTGGGATCAAACGTATTCTTCTACACCTGTTTTAGTTACCCGACTCCCCTTCAGCCCCCCAAAGATGACCATCATAATTATGAGATAGCCATTCTGTTCAAGATAGTCGAAAGTTCTATTAAGCATGCCTCCAGGGATAATGTAATTCCCAGAGCCTCTGAGGAGGGTGCATATTCAAAGTGACTCCATTTGAGGATCCTTTAGTAAATAGCGATGTGGCCTCTATGTATTTTCCCCTGACAGCTTTGCTTAGAAAGGGGTGGTCTTAGAAACGAAGGAAAGGACTCGTACAAATGGAAATTGAAAGTTCCAAATTCTTTATTCAGAATTGAAAGTGATCGGAATTAAAGCACCAGGTAATACATACTTTAAAGAGGGTCATTAAAAGAAGAGATTAACTTTGACTAAGTACAGACATCTAATTATCTTTTGAGCTAAACAAGATATTTGAGAAGACTAAACTAACCAATTCAACATATTCCTATTGATAGATTGAATTAAAAATGAAATTATTACAGGATCGGTCACTTGCTGCCTTTTAAATTACCATAGCTGAGATATCGTAACATCCAATAGTACTACGTCTGTATGCAGACGAGTATGCAGACGAATTTACAATTTGCAGCTGCATGAGTTACCCCTGGTTCCCACCGCTGCGATTTCGTGCAAAATCCTGCGACATGCGACAGATGACACAAATCGCTCGACAAATGACACAACACCATCTGTTTTGCTGAAATGTCGCATGCGTTGAATAATTTCAACTCATACGACAAAGCGCATGCGTTGTTCTGATTAAAAGAAAAAAAACGTAACCAAAGTCATGGAGCTGATTGAAAAGCTAATTCTGGCTTTTAGGTGCCAGCCCGTATTATATTCCAATGATCATGGTGTGATCACAAAGGATCATGAGTCTGAGAACCTGATTTCAATTCTTCTAGAGTTTGTTGCAGCGACGTAAAAATCTGCGTTTCTTTGTGAACCTCCATCCGATTCTGTCGTATGTTTTTTCCGCCAGAAAAAAACCGTGTCAGGATTGACGCAGTAATGGGTACTATAAGTTAGAGTCAAAAAATTTTCTGGGTGGTAACATGTCTTTAAATTAGCAAAAGGTTCCATTTGTGCACTGATATCAAACAGTTCGTGGTAACGAACTGTTGTAAGGAGCGATCCGGCTCAATAGTAACCAAAACTCTAAAAAATTGAATTTTGATATAAATAGCTACATCAAAAGAATTGCATTTTAATGCTGATTTTAAATATATAAGTTTCATCAAGTTTAGTCTTAGCCATCAAAAGTTACGAGCCTGAGAAAATTTGCCTTATTTAGGAAAATAGGGGGAAACACCCCCTAAAAGTCGTAGGATCTTAAAGAAAATGACACCATCAGATTCAGCGTATCAGAGAACCCTACTGTAGAAGTTTCAAGCTCCTATCTACAAAAATGTGGAATTTTGCATTTTTTGCCAAAAGACAAATCACGGGTGCGTGTTTATTTGTTTGTTTGTTTGTTTTTTTTCCCCAGGGGTCATCGTATCGACCAAGTGGTCCTAGAATGTCGCAAGAGGGCTCATTCTAACGGAAATGAAAAGTTCTAGTGCCCTTTTTAAGTAACCAAAAAAATTGGAGGGCATCTAGGCCCCCTCCCACGCTCATTTTTTTCCCAAAGTCAACGGATCAAAATTTTGAGATAGCCATTTTGTTTGGCATAGTCGAAAATCTTAATAACTATGTTTTTGGGGATGACTTACTCTCCCACAGTCCCTGGGGGAGGGGTTGCAAGTTACAAACTTCAACCAGTGTTTACATATAATAATGGTTATTGGGAAGTGTACAGACGTTTTCAGGGGGATTTTTTTGGTTTTGGGGGTAGGGTTGAGGGAGGGGGCTATGTGGGAGGATCTTTCCTTGGAGAAATATGCCATGGGGAAAAAATTCAATGAAAAGGGCGCAGGATTTTCTAGCATTACTATAAATAAAAAACAATGAAAAAATAAACATGAAAACGTTTTTTCAAATGAAAGTAAGGAATAGCATTGAAATTTAAAACAAACAGAGATTATTACGCATATGAAGGGTTCTAAAAATACTTTAGCATAAAGAGCGAGGTATTTAGGAGGAGATAAATACCTCGCTCTTTATGCTAAAATATTTTTAGTGATTTCAACTATTTATTCTACGGCCTATTTGATTCAGGGGTCATTCTTAAAGAATTGGAACAAAACTTACGATTTAGTTTAAAGAGCGAGGTATTAACGAGGGTACAAACCCCCTCGTACACATAATAAAAATATAAGAATATAAAAGTTTGTTACGTAAGTTAATTCTTAAGTTACGTATATTTTTTACTAATAAAAACATTCGTTGAATATTAAAAGTTCTAGTAGCCTTTTTAAGTAACCGAAAAATTGGAGGTCAGCTAGGCCTCCTTCCCCACCCCTTATTTCTCAAAATCGTCTGATCAAAACTAAGAGAAAGCCATTTAGCCAAAAAAAAATTAATATACTAATTTCATTTCAATAATTTATGTGCGGAGAGCCAAAATCAAACATGCATTAATTCAAAAACGTTCAGAAATTAAATAAAAAAAAAACTAGTTTTTTTAACTGAAAGTAAGGAGCGACATTAAAACTTAAAACGAACAGAAATTACTCTGTATATGAAATGGGTTGTCCCCTCCGCAGTCCCACGCTCTTTACGCTAAAGTTTTTAGTTGTTTTAAAAAGTAGAATTGTGGCAAAGAGTCAAACTTTAGCGTAAAGAGCTAGGGACTGTGGAGGGGACAACCCATTTCATATACGGAGTAATTTCTGTTTGTTTTAAGTTTTAATGTCGCTCCTTACTTTCAGTTAAAAAAACTAGTTTTTTTTATTTAATATTAATAAAGAGCGGAGATGAACTAGCGACTGTACAGTACATGACAAAGTAGCTAGTAGTTTCCATAACATTGTACCACTATCAAAGCCTATTAAAACTAATAAAAGACGAAGGAACACTTAGAACACAGGAATATAAACAGAACAAAATTTAGGAGTATGAAAACGAAGCAAACAGAAACAAAGGAGTAAATATAAGAATATTTAGAAGGGTAGAAAATTCTTAAAAAAGAAACAAGGAAATAAATTCTAAGCAACTAGGGCTTTAGCATAAAAGACCACCAAAGAGTCAAAAAATGCTCCATGTTGGCAGTAAGTACTTCTTCATATAGGTCCTACAGAATTGCTTGAGTCTGTTGAGGCTGTCTTGCAATGACTAGGCGGGTACAGCTTCCAGAACTGTAATTTTGGATGACGGCTCAATATGTGGCCAAACCAATCTCTATAGCTATTTCAAGTGGATCTAGTTACGTTGCCATGATGATTTTTAACACTTAATCTATAGTTTTCAATCTAGACTGCAATTCTTCTTAAGGTAAACTATTGATGGTCTTAAGCAATACTTTATAGTCCATCACAATATTTATTAACTTAATAGCGTTTTGAATTCTTAGACAAAGACAAAACCTTCAAGGTGGAATGAGAGTTTAAATGAGATAGCTGGAATCTGACCTCCTTAGAAGGTTTAATCTCATAATAACATTTGAACTAATAATCCACTCTCTTTGAGTAAAAAATTATTTTCGCAATATAATTGACGACTCTTCTATGTCCCTGAGTTTTGAATAAGGGATGGAACTTTTTGAACATCTGTCTTGAAGTTCATAGCTATGTCCGAATGTTCGATAACCGTTATTCATTTTATGATAAGCTATTAGGTTTTCGTAACAATATTGCGAATAGGTGATTTTTTTGAATTTATGAAAATAAATGCAGAATTATCTCTAATCTAGCTTTACTTAAACATTTCATTATTATATAGTTCCCTGTCATTTTGGATCTAAAACCAAATTTTTAATATCGTCTAATTTGTGACTGTTTAATTTTCCCCCCTACAAGGAACCGAGAAGGAAAGCCATTTCCAAACTTTATGGAAAGTAAAGAGGGCGAAAGTTTTTTATTGCTAGGTGTAAAAAAGACTTTTTTGTGTCAAGATCTAATTTACTATTTGTTTTGTACGAGACAAATTTGACCTCTTCAGACATTCCATTCCAAATCTAATACGAGCCTTTTGTTTTTTTCGGAATTGAGATGATAATATTTTCTTAAGTAGACGCCTATCTGGCAAATAGTTATCTATGTTTGTGTTTAATACAGAAACCGTTTTCCACAAAAACTTTCCCTTTCCAAGTTACAAAAAGTTTTAAATAAATTCTAAGACTACACTGGCTACAATGACATTTGGGGATAAAAGAAGCAATACAAAATGATTAGGAAAACCAAGTGAACCATGGCGATTCTCAGCCATTTGAAAAAAACTTAGCGGAAAAAAAAATTGGTAAAGACCTCTCCATGTTATCCACAGTGCTCAGACACAGAAAAAAAAATGACTAACCTTTTGATGTGAAATCTAACATAACAGAAGAAATATTGTTAAGACACACGTGTTTTCTGATTTGCTAGATTCCACTTCAAAAGATTAGTTCTTTTTTGATTAAAGGAAGAATGGCTAGCAGAGGTCCTTGGCAAAATACCTTAATTTGTCTTTTCACTTCATTCCCTTTTTGTCGACTGGGTGAAAATTACCCTGGTTCTCTTGATTTTCCTAAATGTTTTAATAATGCTGCAAAAATCCAAGTAACTTGTCAATTGGGTGAAAAAATCAAGCTTTGACTAGACAGCATCATAACAGACAAATACTGAAACTATTCACCGATACTAATTAGCTTTTTTCACACACACCCTGTGTAATTTTTTTCCTGGCTTCAATTTCATTTTTTATGTTAAATTTTCTACTTCGAATTTTAAAATCTGGATAACATTCCTTGTAAAACAGCTTTACTAGTCCGTTTCAGTAAAAATTTCTTTTATATGCGTTATTAATATAATTTTGTGACAATAAGTTATTGATAACTTAGACTGCCCTGTTATCAAACAGCTCGGGGTAACGAACTGTAAACAAAAAGATATTCGGCTCAATAGTAACCGAAACTCTAAGATACAGAGTCTTGCTAGCAATAGATACATCAAAAGAATTGGACTTTGGTGCTTATTAAAAATATACAAATCTCATGCAGTTTAATGTTACCCGTCAAAAGTTACGGACCTGTGAAAATTTGTCCAATTTTTGAAAAAGGGGGAAATACCTCCAAAAGCAAGTGATCTTAATGAAAATCACACCATCAGATTCATCATATCAGAGAACCCTACTGCAGAGGTTTCAAGCTCCTAACAAAATGTGGAATTTTGCATTTTCCGCCAAAAGAATGTTTATTTGTTTTCATTTGTTTTTTTCCAGAGGTGATCATATCAAACCATTGATCCTAGAGGGTCAGGAAAGGGCTCTTTTGATCAGAAATGAAGAGTTCTAGTGCCCTTTATATGTGATCGAAAATATTGCAGGGCTCCTAGCCCCCATTCCACACCCCTTTTTCCCCAAAGTCGCATTATCAAAATTTTGAGATGGTCATTTGGTTCAGCATAGGTGAAAGATCTAGTAACTATGTCTTTGAGGCTGACTTGACACCCCTCCCCCCTCAAACCCCGGGAAGGGCTGCAAGCTTTGAACTTTGTCCATTGTTTATATATAGTATTGGTTATTGGGCAGTATAGAAATAGTTTTCGGTTAAAATTATGAGGGGGTTGCCTCTCTTCAACACCTCGCTCTTCCTACTAAAGTTCTATTTAGAACTTTAAAAGGCTAAATGTTCTAATAATTATTATTAATTAATTGAAGCAAAAAGTCAAACTTTAGCGTAAACAGCGAGGTATTGAGGCGGGGACAACCGCTTCATAAACATAATAATTTTTGCACGCTTAATGCTGCTCCTTACTTTCAGTTGAAATTTTTTTTTTGTTACTTAAGTAATGCATAAGAACCGCCTGGGTTACGGATTTGAAGCACCAAATCCTGTTTTGGCAAAAGGTATTTCGTGTATCCCTGTGTGATAACATATTGTCCTTTTTCGATGAAATATTCTTCTGTCTAGGGGATTTTTTTTTTCTTCACTATTTAAGACCTTGTCTATCCTCGGCAGTTCTATGAATATTGTTTTGGTATGCTATGATTTTTTTATAGGAACTGTACAGTTACCTAAAGGGGCGATTCAGAGGATGTTCAGAACAATATCCATGAAAAGCATAGTTTACTCCTTTTTCAGATTCGTGTTTATCAAAAAAGTCCATTTCTATTACTGTACATGTTTTCTTCTTTTTCCCTCTCTTCGTATTTTAATTTGTCGTCAAATCTTGACAAACCCTTTCTCATATATAAGAATCGGGCAATGCTATTTTCAAGCATTGTCACGTTAAAAAAGTTTTTTAATGCCCAAAGAGACAGGACGGAAGAAAAATTACTTCTAATAACACCTGAGTTTGTCGCAGCGACGTAAAAATCTGCGTTTCTTTGTGAACCTCCATCCGATTCTGTCGTATGTCTTTTCCGCCAGAAAAAAACCGTGTCAGGATTGACGCAGTAGTGGGTACTATAAGTTAGAGTCAAAAAATTTTCTGGGTGGTAACATGTCTTTAAATTAGCAAAAGGTTCCATTTGTACACTGATATATTAATAAAGAGCGGAGATGAACTAGCAACTGTACTGTACATGACAAAGTAGCTAGTAGTTTCCATAACATTGTACCACTATCAAAGCCTATTAAAACTAATAAAAGACGAAGGAACACTTAGAACACAGGAATATAAACAGAACAAAATTTAGGAGTATGAAAACGAAGCAAACAGAAACAAAGGAGCAAATAAAAGAATATTTAGATGGGTAGAAAATTCTTAAAAAAGAAACAAGGAAATAAATTCTAAGCAACTAGGGCTTTAGCATAAAAGACCACCAAAGAGTCAAAAAATGCTCCATGTTGGCAGTAAGTGCTTCTTCATATAGATCCTACAGAATTGCTTGAGTCTGTTGAGGCTGTCTTGCAATGACTAGGCGGGTACAGCTTCCAGAACTGTAATTTTGGATGACGGCTCAATATGTGGTCAAACCAATCTGTATAGCTATTTCAAGCGTATCTAGTTGCGTTGCCATGATGATTTTTAACACTTAATCTACAGATTTCAATCTAGACTGCAATTTTTCTTAAGGTAAACTATTGATGGTCTTAAGCAGTACTTTATAGTCCATCACAATATTTATTAACTTAATAGCGTTTTGAATTCTTAGACAAAGACAAATCCTTCAAGGTGGAATGAGAGTTTAAATGAGATAGCTGGAATCTGACCTCCTTAGAAGGTTTAATCTCATAATAACATTTGAACTAATAATCCACTCTCTTTGAGTAAAAAATTATTTTCGCAATATAATTGACGACTCTTCTATGTCCCTGAGTTTTGAATAAGGGATGGAACTTTTTGAACATCTGTCTTGAAGTTCATAGCTATATCCGAATGTTCGATAACCGTTATTCATTTTATGATAAGCTATTAGGTTTTTCGTAACAATATTGCGAATAGGTGATTTTTTTGAATTTATGAAAATAAATGCAGAATTATCTCTAATCTAGCTTTACTTATAAAATCAATTTACTTATAATTTACTTTACTTAATTTACTTAATTAATTACTTAATTTAATTTACTTATATATTTCATTAAAATATAGTTCCCTGTCATTTTGGATCTAAAACCAAATTTTTAATATCGTCTAATTTGTGACTGTTTAACTTTCCCCCCCTACAAGGAACCGAGAAGGAAAGCCATTTCCAAACTTTATGGAAAGTAAAGAGGGCGAAAGTTTTTTATTGCTAGGTGTAAAAAAGACTTTTTTGTGTCAGAATCTAATTTACTATTTGTTTTATACGAGACAAATTTGACCTCTTCAGACATTCCATTCCAGATCTCATACGAGCCTTTTGTTTTTTTCCGAAATTGAGATGATAATGTTTTCTTAAGTAGACACCTATCTGGCAAATAGTTATCTATGTTTGTGTTTAATACAGAAACCGTTTTCCACAAAAATTTTCCCCTTCCAAGTTACAAAAAGTTTTAAATAAATTCTAAGACTACACTGGCTATAATGACATTTGGAGATAAAAGAAACAATACAAAATGATTAGGAAAACCGAATGAACAAGGGCGATTCTCAGCCATTTGAAAAAACTTAGCGAAAAAAAAATTGGTAAAGACACCTCCATGTCATCCATAGTGCTCAGACACAGAAAAAAAATGACTAACCTTTTGATGTGAAATCTAACATAACAGAAGAAATATTGTTAAGACACATGTGTGTCCTGATTTGCTAGATTTCACGTCAAAAGATTAGTTCTTTTTTTGAGTAAAGGAAGGACGGCTAGCAGAGGTCCTTGGCAAAATACCTTATTTTGTCTTTTCACTTCATTCCCTTTTTGTCGACTGGGTGAAAATTACCCTGGTTCTCTTGATTTTCCTAAATGTTTTAATAATGCTGCAAAAATCCAAGTAACTTGTCAATTGGGTGAAAAAATCAAGCTTTGACTAGACAGCATCATAACAGCCAAATACTGAAACTATTCATCGATACTACTTAGCTTTTTTCACACATACCCTATGTAATTTTGTTCCTGGCTTCGATTTCATTTTTTATGTTAAATTTTCTAGTTTGAATTTTAAAATCTGGATAACATGCCTTATAAAACAGCTTTACTAGTCCATTTGAGTAAAAATTTCTTTTATATACGTTATTAATATATTTTTGGGACATTAAGTTATTGATAAATTGGACTGCCCTGTTATCAAACAGCTCGTGGTAACTAACTGTAAAAAAGGAGAGATTCGGCTCAATAGTAACCGAAACTCTAAGAAACAGAGCCTTACTAGCAGTAGATACATCAAAAGAATTGAATTTTGGTGCTTGTTAAAAATATACAAAACTCATCCAGTTTGATTTTACTCGTCAAAAGTTACGGACCTGTAAAAATTTGTCCAATTTAAAAGAAGGGGGAAATACCACCAAAAAATCAAGTGATCTTAATGAAAATCACACCATCAGATTCACCATATCAGAGAACCTACTGCAGAGGTTTCAAGCTCCTAACAAAAATGTGGAATTTTGTTTATTTGTTTGTATTTGTTTTTGCAGAGGTGATCATATCGAACCATTGATCCTAGAGGGTCAGGAGAGGGCTCTTTTTATCAGAAATGAAGCGTTCTAGTGCCCTTTATATGTGACCGAAAATATTGCAGGGCTCCTATCCCCCACCCACACCCCTTTTTCCCCAAAGTCACATTATCAAAATTTTTAGATGGTCGTTTGGTTCAGCATAGGCGAAAGATCTAGTAACTATGTCTTTGAGGATGACTTGAGACCCCTCCACCCCTCAAACCCCGGGGAAGGGCTGCAAGCTGTGAACTTTGCCCATTGCTTATATATAGTATTGGTTATTGGGCAGTCTATTTAGAACTTTAAAAAAAGCTAAATGTTCAAATAATGATTATTAGTTAATTGGAGCAAAAAGTCAAACTTTTGCGTAAAGAGCGAGGTATTGAGGAGGGGACAACCCCTTCATAAACATAATAATTTCTGCTCGTTTTAAGGCTTAATGCTGCTCCTTACTTTCAGTTGAATTTTTTTTTTTGTTACTTAAGTAATGCATAAGAACCGCCTGGTTTAAGGATTTGAAGCACCAAATCCTGTTTTGGCTAGAGGCATTTCGTGTATACCTGTGTGATGCCATGTTGTCCTTTTTCAATGAAATATTCTTCTGTGTAGGTGAATTTTTTTTTTGTTCACTATTTAAGACCTTGTCTAACCTCGGCAGTTCTGTGAATATTGTTTTGGTATGCTATGATTTTTTTAAAGGAACTGGGCAGTTACTTAAAGGGGCGATTCAGAGGATGTTCAGAACATGTCCATGAAAAGCATAGTTTACTCCTTTTTCAGATTCGTGTTTATCAAAAAAAGTCCATTTTTATTACTATACATGTTTTCTTCTTTTTCCCTCTCTTCGTATTTTAATTTGTCGTCAAATCTTGACAAACCCTTTCTCATATATAAGAATCGGGCAATGCTATTTTCAAGCATTGTCACGTTAAAAAAGTTTTTTAATGCCCAAAGAGACAGGACGGAAGAAAAATTACTTCTAATAACACCTGTCACCGTCATATAGAATAGATAGTTTCTGCACTTTCTAAATGGAAAAAAGGTGACCATTTGCTTTCACAAAATTTATTATCTTTTCAAGATTAGATTTTGAACAGTAGAACATTGTCTTTCAGCTTTTATATCATTGAGCAAAAAAGAAAGTCTTAGTTTCGCAACATTTTTTTTTTCAACTTACGAAAGTTTAAATCTCAGCTGAATGTCATTTTTGTAATTTATATTCGCTAAAATGCACTTAATACAACGAAGAATAGTATTTAAGGATACTTAATAGTATTTACTTAATAGTACTTAAATACTTAATAGTATTTAAGGACATAACAAGTGCTCCGACGGTTAAAAGGACCACAGCTGCGTTTAGTCTGAGTAGTAAATTCGCACACTTCTTGCTAGCTTCCTCACTAGTTGCTAGTAGAATTGGTCTCTTAAGGCCACACAAGGCCTTTTGAATTCACTAGAAGTAATATTCCCGTGAAGCCTTTCGAGTTGGGTGTAGTGTAGGCTATGGCCCAACAAGTATTAGAGTTAGCAACTATTTTTATAAACTGAATTATGCCCAAGTACACAAAGAAGAAGCTAGTGCATGTTTGACTGAATTTTTGTAGTGCTTTGTCACTATATTTGAGTTGTTTGGAACTTTTTCATGACAACGAAAGCTTTTCTTTTCAGATAGCCTTGTATCAGAAGACGATGCTCAAGCTTTCATAGTGTCGTGCTATTAAACTCCAGTTAATTTGAATCTTCTTTTTTTTGCTTATTGTTTTTCCCTTTAAGTAATTTGCTTGTATCTTTCAGCTGTTTAGTTCAGCATTTCTACTTTCCTCACTTTTGTTTCTGTTGACATTGGCTTCTAGAAATGGAGCCGAAATATTTCTCAACGTTATCTTATTTAAAGTTTTGCTCGTTACTTATATGGGGCTATATATTTTCATTTACTTATGAATTAAGTGCCTAGTTGTATGCTTCACAGGATTGGATTTTGATGAAAAACTTGATTAAAGTGAAAGCTGCTAGAACGTAAATGGCCTTGAACATATTCAAGGTCAAGGATTAAAGTGAAAGCTGCTAGAACGTAAATGGCCTTGAACATATTCAAGGTCAAGGATTAAAGTGAAAGCTGCTAGAACGTAAATGACCTTGAACATATTCAAAAATATGCTTGCATAGTTCAGTCAAGATGACTCAAGCAGACCTCAAAGGTATTCGAAGAGGAGTCAGGAAAACTTACTGTAATTAAAATAGCCTGAAAAATCGCCTACAGAAAAATGACCTTAATATTTAGGGATTTCACACCAAGTTAAAAAAAAAAAAAATTAAAATAAGATAAACTTTGCAAGCGTGTGCACCCAGGTCTTTTTTAGAGGAGTCAAACTAAAAAGAAATAATTACACGGAAAACATAATATATTGAAGAAATTATGCCAAACTCACGGGATCTCACACGAGAGTTAAGCCTCCCTACTCTACCCGGTAGTCAAATAATGTATTACCAAGATCAGTGGCACACTCGAAAAGTATGATATCACGTGTCCAACCATTACAAAAACAAAAGAAAAGAAGAACAAAAAAAAAAAAGAAAAATTCATCGATACAAGAGGAAATCACAGACAACACTCTAGTGCTGCCTATAATACAGAGCCAAGGCTTCTACGTATTATTATTTATTTATTATCATTCTTTCCTGGAGGCACTTCATATGGAAGTGGTGGTAATATAAAGTTAAGAGGAGGCTCATTCGATTAGGAATCTAAGGTTCTAGTACCTTTTATAAGAGCCAAAAGTGATCGAAGGGTAACCAGCACCCTCCCACACCCTTATTCCCCATTATCATTTGATCAAAATTTTAAGATAGCCATTTCGTTCATTATAGTCCAAAGGTCAATTAACTGTGCCTTCGAGGATGATAAAACTTCCGGGGGGCCCCAGAGAGGCTGTAAGTTATGCAAGCTGCCCCATTATTAACATTTAAGGGCTCTATTGGGGAAAGATAGCATGTTTGACCCTGGATTTCCAAAAATGCTTCGTGTATCAAGATGAAAATTTAAGAAATTGTTAGGTGGAATGCCGAATACAATGAACACACTATGCACTTGTTGGTTGTCTACAGGAAATATTAACAATGTCCAAGGAACAACTAAGGGTACTAAGCTGAAACTTTAAAGGTATGTTGAAGAGATGTTGAAGAGTGATTGGAGGAAAAACAAGCTTCCCCTTCCTTGACCTTTTTACAAGCCCCCTCTTTTTAAGACTGACCGGAGTTTCAAAATTGTCATATTTTTAAACTAGTCAATAGTTCTAATAGGCAAGCCTTCAGAATGCTGTGTGCCCCACAGCCCATAGGCAAGGGAATGTGTAAACAATTTTCCCATTGTTTGTATGCAAGCTTTATCATTAGTAAAAGGGAAAATGTTTGATTCCGCGAGTATCCAAAATTGATAAGGGTATTAAGGTGAAACTTTGGAGAATGTAGTGGGCTATGTTAAACTAAACCAAAAGCTACTTTGTTCATCAAGTTGGTCAAAAAAGCGGATCTGCAGAATTTTAAGAACGGCTGGGGGTATTAAGTTGAAACTTTCAGGACATGTTGAGGGGGATGTTGAAAAGTGGAAGGAGGGATAACAAGCCACCTCCCATGCCTTTTTTGCTGCCCTCCTTCCAAAGAAACATTAGATCAAAATCTTTAAATAGCGGCTGAGGGTGTTAAGCTTAAGCTTTCAAGTCATGTTGAGGGGGATGTTGAAGTGATCAAAGGGCAAAAAGTCCTCCTCCTATGCTCTTTTTGGTTACCCTTCTCTCGAAAACATCTGATCAAAATTTTGGAATGTCCACCTTGTTCAAAATAGTTCAAAAGTCAAATTGCAATACATTCGGAGATTTCGTAGCTCCCCACGGCCCCTGAGATAAATTTGTTAAGCTATAAAAGTCGCTAATTGTTTATAAATAAGCTTAGTTATGTTTGGTCGGGTGCCTCCGAAAAGGCTATGGACATGCAGGAAATCCTTTTTCGAAAATGTCGGGGGTGATGTCATGCAAAACTGAAACACAATATATGCAAAAGAGTTGTCAAAAAGACACAACAGTAATGTCTAAGGAATGGCTAAGGGTATGAAGTTGAAACTTCAAAGGCAAGTTGATAGGAATTTTGAAAAAAAAAGGAATGGAGACCAACCCCACTACCCCATCTTGCGCTCTCAGATGCACCCGTTAGCACTGATAGAAAAATTAAAAAGCTATTTTATTCAAAATAGTCATAAGATATAAAAGCTATGCCTCAGCGAATTTCATGCCCCTAGAGTCTTCGGGGCAGGGAATTTAAATCATGGAAGTTTTTCATTCTTTGCATATTTGATCCTGGGTGTATCTGAAAAGGGTAAGAGTATTGAGGTGGAATTTCAAGTAAAATTAAGAGATATGTTGAGCTAAATCAAAAGATACCGTCTTCATCCAAGTTATCAAAAAGGTTTATCTGCAATATGTTAGGAACAGGTCAGGGTATTAACTTGAAACTTTCAGAACCACTTCTTCTACTGTGGTTGCGAATGCGGTTGGTTGTGACTTAGACTGTGACTTCTTTTGACTGTGAAAACTTGCGACTGTGACTACGACTGCTTGGACCTTTTACTATATCTAGTTTTGACCACTTTCGAGAAATTTTGACCAAAATCAAGACACAATATGTGTTTTCAAAAGGGGGAATCAACAATATCCTAGGAACTGCTGAGGTCTGTAAGTTGAAACTTTCAGTGAATTTTGAACAGTGCTTGGAGAGTAAAGGGCTTTCCTTGTCCTTTTTAGAACCCTCCCTCGAACACCGATTAAAATTATGAAGTAACCAACATGTTCAACTAAGAGGCATTGATCTAGTGTCGAGTATAGTAAACAGCCATTAGGATTCAATAAATTAATATTTATTATTTTTTCCCAGAGCCAATTAATGTGGAAGAGCTGGTTATAAATGCTTGGGACGGGGCTCAAACGAAACTGAAAATTCTAGTGCTCTTAATAAGAATAAAACAAGACTGGAGGGCAACCAGTCCCCCTGCCACGCCCTTTATCTCCCAAACATATCCGACCAAAATTTTGAGATAGCTGTATTGTTCAAGATAGCCCAGAGGCATGGCTCCGGGGTAATCATAACCCCCCAAGCACCTGGGCAAGGGCTATAAGTTCTGCAAGTTACCCATTGTCAAATGTAAGGTTTATTATTGGACAAGAGGGCTCGTTTAATCTTGGACCTCCAAAAAGGCTTAGGGTATTAAGATGAAACTTTTGGGGTTTGTAGACAGGGATATTGAAGACTGATTGGAGGGTAGCTATTCCCTGCCTTTTTTAGGAGTCCCTCCCCTCAGCACTAGTCGAAATTAAAACTAAAGTTATTTTATTCATACTGTAATAGGGTAAATTAACTATGCCTCGGGGGAATCCCAGCCTCACAACAGTGTTGGCGCAAGAATTGTAAATTACGCAATTTGCCCATTTTTATATTAGGATTTACCATTAACAAAAGAGGAAATGTTTGAATCTGGGTGTATTCGAAAAGGCTGAGTATATTAAATCGAAAATTTGAGGAATATTAAGTGTTATGTTAAACTAAATCAAAGACATTATGTACATCCAGTTTATTAAAAAGGCATATCTGCAATATCCCAAGAATGGCTGAGGATATTAGGTTTAAAATTTTAAGACATATATAATGAAATGTTGAAATGTGAGGGCAACAAGCCCACTCCCATGCCCTTTTATCTGCCTTCTCCCCAAACACATCTGATCAAGATTTGTAAAGGTAAATAGCTAATGTCTACAGGGATGACATAGACCCCCCACACTCCCTGGGACAAGTATTTTAAGTTATACAAGTTGCCCATTGTTAATTTATAAGGCTGGCTCTTGGGGAAAAGGGGTAAGTTTGATCCTGAGTCTCCAAAAAGACTATGGGCACAAAGGTAAAAATTTCAGAAATTGTTGAGCGGGATGTCAGACAAAATTAAAACATTGTATATGCAGGATGGTCAAACAGTTCGTGGTAACGAACTGTAGTAAGGAGCGACCCGGCTCAATAGTAACCGAAACTCTAAAAAATGGAATTTTGATACCAATAGTTACATCAAAAGAATCACATTTCAATGTTGATTTTAAATATATAAGTTTCATCAATATTAGTCTTGCCCATCAAAAGTTACGAGCCTGATAAAATTTGCCTCATTTTAGAAAATAGGGGGAAACACCCCCTAAAAGTCATACGATCTTAACGAAAATCACACCATCAGATTCAGCATATCAAAGAACCCTATTGTAGAAGTTTCAAGCCCCTATCTACAAAAATGTGGAATTTCGCATTTTTTGCCAGAAGACAAATCACGGATGCGTGTTTATTTGTTTTTTGTTTTTTTTCCAAGGGGTGATCGTATCGACTCAGTGGTCCTAGAATGTCACGAAAGGGCTCATTCTAGCAAAACTTAAAAGTTCTAGTGCCCTCTTTAAGTGACAAAAAAATTGGAGGGCACCTAGGCCCCCTCCCACGCTCATTTTCCCCCAAAATCACCGGATCAAAATTCTGAGATAGCCATTTTATTCACCATTGTCGAAAAACCTAATAACAATGTCTTTGGGGACGACTTACTCTACCGCAGTCCCCATGGGGGGGGGGCTGCAAGTTACAAATTTTGACCTGTGTTTACATATAGTAATGGTTACTGGGAAGTGTACAGACGTTTTCAGGGGGATTTTTTTTGTTGGGTGGAGAGTTAAGGGGAGGGGTTACGTGAGAGGATCTTTCCATGGAGGAAATTTTCATGGGGGAAGAGACTTTCAATGGAGGGGGCGCAGGATTTTCTAGCATTATTTAAAAAAAACAATGAAAAAATAAATATGAAAAGTTTTTTCTACTGAAAGTGAGGAGCAGCATTAAAACTGAAAACGAACAGAAATTATTACGCATATGAGGGATTTACCTCCTCGTAATACCTCCCTCTTTACGCTAAAGTATTTTTAGTAATTACAACTACTTATTCTACGGCCTTTGTGATTCAGGGGTCATTCTTAAGGAATTGGGACAAAATTTAAACTTTAATTTAAAGAGTGACGAGGGACGAGCCCCCTTATATACGAAATAAAAACATACGAATACAGAAGTTCGCTATGTAAGTTAATTCGTAAGTTACCTATATTTTTTACTTATGAAAACGTTCGTAAAAAATTTAAAGTTAATGCCTTTTTAAGTAATCAAAAAATTGGAGGGCAACTAGGCCTCCTCCCTCGCTCCTTTTTTCTCAAAATCTTCCGACTAAAACTATGGAAAAGCCATTTAGCCAAAAGAAATTATAATGTAAATTTCGTTTTAATGATTTATGTGCGGAGAGCCAAGACCTAAACATGCATTAATTAAAAAACGTCCAGAAATTAAACAAAAGAAAAACAAGTTTTTTTTTAATGAAAGTAAGGAGCGACATTAAAACTTAAAACGAACAGAAATTACTCCGTATATGAAAGGGGCTTTTCTTCCTCAACGCCACGCTCTTTACGCTAGAGTTTTTTACTCTTTTAAAAAGAAGAGTTAAGAGAAAGAGCTATCATTCGTCATGCTTTAGAAATATCATAATGGCCAAAACCCTTTTTCCATTGTGAAAAGGGATTTTTAAGATTTGAACTTTGAAAAACTTGCATGTTGCATAAAAAGATGAAATCTTACCTATTAAAAGTTGATTGGACTTCGAAGAATAGCTTCTAATGATATTTTCTCTATTATCGCTGCAATGACTACCAATAAGCTCCTTCCCAATCTCGGCAGCTTCGTAAATAGACCATTTCTCTTTACATGTCTCTTCTTTTTTTCTGTAGGGATCAGGGAGGATTTTCTCGTCCTTTACCTTATAATGAACTTGGATCCAAACCTTTTCTGATGGCTTTCCTATGAGCCAAGCTTCAGTGGAATAGCCTGGTGGATACCAATGACGAATAGGACGGATATATCCTTGAAGGTGACTGTGGAAAATAGAACTAAGAGCAAGCTATCTTTGAATTCTGTAGACATGTATCCGGATGCAAGCGCGTATTTAAAGGATTTACAACTTTGCTCAAAACATCATTGAATTATTTTAAAGGCATTTACCAAAATGTCTTTTTTGTGTCGTAACTTTAATATATTAATTGTATATCTACAAATGAATACCTATTGATTTTCTATGATATTGTGCTTTCTAAGAGCAAAAAGTCATCTAAGGCAACCAGCCCCCCTTCCATGTCCTTTTAACTACCTATCCTACCCTAAACCTCTAAGGAAACAAGAATAGAATTTTGCAATGGCCATTTTATAAGGTAGTCGAATTATGTAAATTACGGCCTTTTCCAGCTCTAATGTGATTTTTAGGCTTTGTTCCAACACCCTGGAATTTTTTTTTTTTGTCATTTATGAAGCCATGGATAACTTATAGCAAAAACAACAAACAAACAGTAGTTTTATGACATTATGTTTTTCGCTCTTTACGTCAAAGGGACTAAGTTACAACGTCAAGAAAATTTGTTTCCAGTTTTCTTTTACGTATATTGATGACTTACGTTTTCTAGAACAATGATTTTAGCAATTCTTAATCCTATCAGGGCCATTTCTATAGTTATATATATATATAGTCGTCAATTACTGAATATTAAAAATAATATATATATATATATATATATATATATATATATATATATATATATATATATATATATATATATATATATATATATATATATATATATATATATATATATATATATATTATTTTTCATGTTTGGTAAATGACGACTTATACTTACTTACGACACGACTGTCTGTTTATGGATTATTCCATAAACGTCAGCAATATATGTAAAAGAAAACTGGAACCAAATTCTGTTGATGTTGTATCTTTGTCCCTTTACCGCAAAGAGCCTAAAATATATCGGTCAACCCTGCCAGATGGGAGTTAAGCTATATATATATATATATATATATATATATATATATATATATATATATATATATATATATATATATATATATATATATATATATATATAGCTTAACTCTCATCAGTTTGACCAATTCGGGGATCCTTCGCTAATGGTATCTAAATAATATTTTCGGAATGCCTCCCTATTTGTTGCAGCCCTCAGCAGCACTGGGGTGGAGTGGTCAGAAAAGTTTTCTCACTAGCGCTTGGGAGGTCGTCCCCTTGGGTGATAGATTTTTATTCTTCCTTCAAAGACTATTTTGGGCAGTTGGGCTGCGGATATACGCTGAAAATGTCCTAAACATCGAAGCTGTTGCAGTTTCATGGTCTGCATGATGGTTTGAGGGTAATTCAAGAAGGACAGTAGTCGTTCGTTTGATACTCGCTCAAGGTAAGTGATGCCACTGAGCCCTCAGAGAGATTGATTTTGAGAATGCCGCCAGTCGGTTCTTATTATCGGCCTTATTATTCCATGTCTCTACTCCATATGTTACAAGTGGGATCACTAAGGCACGGAATAGTCGCATCTTGAATTTTAAGGGTAGGTATTTACTTTTCCAAATAGAGTGCAGTGACTTGAGGTACGTGGAGGCAAAGGTCAAGTATCGTTTGATGCCCTTTGAGGGTTTTTTTATGAATGTTAGCACACTTATTAGGTAAATAAACTGGTCGACTCCTTCAATTTACAAGCCTAGAATAGTGGCTTTGCTGAGGAGGGGGGGGGCGAGTCTCTGTATGCCGTGATACTGTCATCACCATAGTCTTGCTGGCGTCTAGCTTTATTCCAAAGAAAATAGCTGCTTTGTTGATAGTATTTCCGCTGGCTTGAAGTTCCACTCTTTTTCCATTCCAACAAAAAGTGTCTTTATCATATGCAAGAAGACCACAAAGGTATCCAAAGCCATTCCATGTTTTTAGCACACTATTTAGGAATAGACAGAAAAGGGTGGGTGAGAGGAGGCATCCTTGGAGAACACCTGTAGCGGTAGAAAAATCCTCAATAAGTCCTTCACCAATAAGTCTGTACCATGCTTCTTACCTTCAAATACATACTACTTTTTATATGGATAATATCTAAGGGATTTCCGTAGTGAGCCAGGATATGCCAGAGACCATCTCGCCACGATTAGGTTGAAGACTTCCTTGAAGTCGATGAACAGTTGGTAAAGTTGTTTACCAAATTCCGAATATCGTTCCATGGTTTGTTTGATGACAAATATTTGGTGTACAGTGGATCTATTCTAACTGAATCCAGCTTGATATTCAGGTATCACATATTTCTTATGAGGTCTAGGAGTATTTTCGTGAGGATGTTAGTGGGTTAGCAAGTTAGTGATATGGGTCTGTAGTTGTCGCAGTTGCTTTTGGATCCTTGTTTGTGCAAGAGGACCAGTACAGATATTGACCCAGAACTCGTGATAGTTGTTTATTTCCCACACAGCTGTTACTCTTCAATGGTAAGATCGATAACAAAGTCAGATTCTACTCTGAGCAATTCTGCTTGTATACTGTCTCTCCAAGGTACTTTGTTAGATTTGAGGGATTTCACAGCGTTTTCTACCTCTGGCATTAAGAGTGGTATGGGTGGTTCCACATTTATTTATGCTAGAAACTTCTGAAGGACTGCGGGATTTGGATTTACAGTGAGATTTAGCTTTTCCTGGAAACGGGCTTTCCAACGATTTTGGATTCCTGCGTAAGTGATGATTTTACGCCCATTTTTGAACAGATTCAGGGATTTCGATTATTATGTTTTTAAGTGCCCGGCGATTTTTTCTCGATTTGGTGTGTGAGTTGCTTTAACATATCCTTGCTGCCTCAAACTTGTTTGTTTCTGAGAATTTTTTTATCGTTTCTCATGTCAGCGATCTCCTGGGTAATTCATGGCTTGTCTCCGGAAGATTTACAGCCGAGAAGGAGTCCGACTGTATCACATATAGTCCTGCTACTTTGCAACACAAGCTGATCAATTATGGCTGTGATAAATAGGTAGGGTGTCTCTTGTGTGATCTTTGATAGTTTTTCTTTTAGCTGCTCTCTCTACTCTAGTTTCGTCATTTGGTGCTTCAGGGCGTCCACACGGAATCTCGGGACTTAGTGCTTCGATTTGACAACGACCTTTAACCTTAGACGAATTGAAGACATACGGAAGTTGCGATTACAGCCTAAGTATCTACCGGAGAGAGTCACTGTGTCTATGAACAAAGATGTCCACCGATCAGATACCAGTGTGTAATCAATAATGCTGGTAATCCTTCCATCAGGGGACCACCAAGCGACTTTCCTTTTTCGCCGGTGTTTGAACATTGTGTTTGTTACGAAGAGGTCACTGTCTCTACAAAAAATCCAATAAGTCTCCCTCTTCTGCTGTTGGTCTGTCCAATTCCAAATTTTCTCATTATATCCTCGTTTCTGCTGTTTTCATTTACCAATATGGCATTGAAGTCTCCAAGGACTATAAGGAAGTCTTTCTTTGGAATAGTGTCAAAAAGGCTCTGAAACTGAGAGTTAAAAATCTCCAGACTCCTCATCCCACCATGATGAATCAGGAGCATATACTTAAGCTAGGGAGAAGCTGCTGAACTTGCTTTTGAGTCGAATGATCATCAATCTTTCCGAGACAGACATCACTGATAATAAGAGTTTTTCTTACCGTTTTGGTGAGCAAAAAGCCGACTCCTTGCCTGTGTGTTCCATCTTACCTGCCAGATGATAGGAGTGTTGCGTACCCTATCTGTTCTTCCCTGTTACCTGTTAGATGTGTCTCTTAAAGACCAATCATATCCCAATTGTATCAGCTTGCTTTGTGGAGGATCATGTGTTTATTTCCTGGTTTGGCAAAGTGTCCAAAGGTTTAATGTTCTGATTATGGTTGCAAGTCGGTTGTAAGACAGATTGTTCAAATTTTGTCCAAATGGGTTTCCAGTGTTGTTCGCTGTCAGTACATCGGGTGCCCTGAATTTCGTAACTTGTCCATCGGTTTCCCCTAGCGCATTAACTTGCTCTTCGGTTTCCCCGGATGCGGTAGCCCTAGTCCATGATCTCATTAAATGCCCAATAGAAATTTTTAAAGAGGAAAAGTTTCTTGGCTCACTGTCAAAGCAAAGGCAAGCGAACCTTCTTCGCTTCTAGCAGGGATTGTTGACACCCTCATTTGTGTCTTCTGCCCTTTCGCAGTTGTCCTCCCATGATGCTATTCTGCAGTACCATGCAATTTCTTCTATTGCTGGAGGAAGTTTTTCAGCTGACGGGACATGCCAAACACTGGTGGGCCCAGCTCAGTCTGGATCAGATGGGTCTTCGTCCTCCTCCGCCTCTAATTATGGTTCCCATGTGAAGGTGCCCCGTTTTCAATCTATGAACCCCCAGGGGTAAGGTCCTCCCCTTGGCCTGCGCCTCATATCAATTGATATATATATATATATATATATATATATATATATATATATATATATATATATATATATATATATATATATATATATATATGTCTGTGTGTATGTGTGCGTGAGTGTGTGTCTGTGCGTGTGTGTGTTTGTTTGTGTATGCTTTATGGCTTATCTTATCTACTTTGTTCTTTTTCTGAAAACTGTAATTGGTAACTAGCATCCTCAGTTTTCGATATCTTAAGGATTCCTAGGCATCAGAACTATCCCCAACTTTAGATAAAAGAAGACAAGACCGGGGACTACAGAACTGGCTGTAGTTTTACCGTTTGCTACTAACTTTCTATAGTTAATTTCGAGCTTAATACATTTTTACACATTGGATATGACGTATCCAGTCGATAACGATAATGAACGATTTTAAACAGCGACCTGTGTCAATAATATCCCAAATTGTAGATTCAAATTATAAAGTGGTTTGTGTTTTGAACCTTTTTTAGCTTTAAATAAACCAAAAAATAGAAAAAATGGTGATAAAATAGTTGGGTAGTCTTGATTTATGTTACACCTATTTAAGGACCCTTTAAACACTGTACCCTTTAGTGTCAATATAAAAACCACATGACCATCATTATCAGGAAGTTTTAATAGTTCTTGCGTCATTACCGACCCAAACTGTTAGCGTTAATCTTTAAATAATATCTTGGACATTTGAGATTAAAAGCATTTTCTTTGTTAACATTGTTATTTCATTGACTCAAAATTGCAAAAGAACATGCCAACAAAGTGGCAATCAATAGCTAGAATAAAATAATAATCTAATAGCTTAAATGTCATGCTTTATCAATGGAAATCAATAAATATACAAAATTTCAGCTCAATCGGATGGCTGGAAGATGTTGAGATAGTATTACTAAAATTTGTCGAAGATCCAAAACTGACCAAATTTTATATAATGTTAACTAACATTACACATAACAAAAATTGTATAGAGTTTTATAATTATTTGGACATCAAAACAATATCTAAATAAAGGACGAGATTCTATACAAACTGAACATTTACCTTATTCGATACTTACTTTTCGCTCTTAATAGTTTTTCCTAGCCTCGTTTCATCTATTTTCGATAGGAGCTGGTGAACAGTAATGTGAAAGCCTTTGTGCATTCTTCCATCTTGAGAGGCATAAAATTCTATTACAATTTCATTTCCACGAGAAACAACCTGGAAAATCGAAAGTTTGGAAAACATTTAGAAGGCGATGGAATCGTAATTTTCCGAATCACAAATCTTCTTGACAGGAAACGTCCAAATTTTCCAAGACAAATAATTCGTTTAAGTTCGTGCGTCCTGTGACAATTGCCTTATTTTTAAGTAAATAAAACTAGGAGTATAGAAAATTTTAGATAAATGAGTCTTAAGAGATAACAGAATAACACCGTAATAATTGTCATATTGAAATTTTTAGGTCTTAATAATCTTGGCAAAAAGAACAATGTATGAAATTGAACTCCATAAATCCGCTCGTGAAATTTACTTGGTATTTGACTTTTGTTTTCAGCCAACTAGTTAGACTGTCCTATTAAAAAGGAATATACGGTCTAGAAATTGGTAACAACAATAGTTATCCGCCAATCACGAGTTTTTAGCTCTTTCAGCAAGGGTGATGTTCTACAACGGATATCTACTACTACTACTATTACTACTACTAATAGCTCACTGCAGCACAAAGCCGGCTGAGGCCAACACAGCTACGCACGCTCCTCCTCCAACCTAATATATTTAAAGCCTCCCTCCTTACACCCTCCCAGGAAGTTCGCATTTCCTTTAAATCTTTAATTATGACATCCTCCCAACCCAAACAAGGACGACCCACTTTCCGTGTAGCCCCAGACAGTTGGCCAAAAAGGACAATCTTCGGTAATCTGTCATCCTTCATCCGTAGAACGTGGCCTAGCCATCTCAACCTTTCATTCACTATAGCCCCAGAAAGCGGGATTGAACCACACTTTTCATACAACCTACTGTTTGAAATACGGTCAGTCAGCTGGGTACCCAGAACAATCCTTAGGCAATTTCTCTGGAAAACATCTAGTAAATTTTCATCTGCTTTTCGGAGTGCCCATGCTTCAGAGCCATATTTGACCACTGTCATCACTGTAGCTTCCAATATTCTAATCTTGGTTTGTAGACTTATCTTTCTATTCTTCCAAACTTTTTTTTAACTGTGAAAAAACACCCTGAGCCTTAGCTATTCTACTTTTAACATCTTCACTGCTCCCACCATCTTTACTAATAATACTATCAAGGTAACTGAAGCTCCCAACCTGATCAATCTTTTCGTTACTTAATGTCACCTGTTCATCTTCACTTATTCCTAGTCTTAGTGACTTAGTCTTCTTAACATTAATTTTCAAGCCTATTTTAGCACCCTGAACTCGTAAAACCTCTAAAAATTCATTCATTTTGCTCACACTTTCATCTAATATGCTTAAATCATCAGCATAATCTAAGTCCAGGAGCGTTCTTCCTCCCCATTTGATTCCATGGTCTCCAATTGCCTTTCCTGTGCTCTTTAAGACGAAGTCCATCAAAATGATCCATATAAAGGGGGATAAAACACAACCCTGCTTAACTCCTGATTTAATACAAAACCAGTTGCTAACCTCATTTCCTACCTTAACCACAGCAGTATTATTCTCTTACATAGCGCAAGTCACTTTAATGTATTTTTCTGGTATACCATATAACGATAAGACCTTTGTTAAAGCTCTTCTATCAACAGAATCGAAAGCTTGCTCATAATCGATAAAACTGAGGACCAAAGGTGTTTGACAACGAAGGGACTTCTCAATTATTAACCTAAGAGTGAAAAGATGGTCGACACATCCTCTGCCTTTTCTAAAACCGCATTGTCCTTCCCTTATAACTTTGTCTACAGTATGTCTCAGTCTAAAAAGTATCATATTACTCAGTAATTTGCTACCTACAGAGACCAGACTAATGCCTCGATAATTACGGCACTCACTCTTGTCACCTTTCTTATACAGTGGTTTAATTAAGATTTTCCTAAAATCATTGGGTACTTCCCCTTTTTCAAAAATCATGTTTATAATCTTCAGTAGCTTATTCCTAACCTCAGAGCCACCATATTTAAGAAACTCATTAATCATACTATCAGCACAGGGAGCCTTATTATTTTTTAATCCTTTTAGTACTGTCGCTAATTCTTCCTCACTAAACAAATCTTCCTTCACATCCAAGGTATCACAAATCTTTTCATTTTCATCTATATCTTTTCCTGCAACTGTATCTCGGTTTAGCACATTCTCAAAATGTTCCACCCATCTTTCTTTAACTTTTTCCTTATTACTAATTGTGGCCCCATTTCTATCTTTAATTGGGACTAGTCCGGATTGGCTACTCCCTTTTAATTTATTAACATGCCAGTATAATATTTTACTATTATGCCGTCTAGTCGCATCTTCCAGATCCTCAGCAATTTTATCCATCGCCTCCACTTCATATCTCCTTAGTTCATATTTTAATGCTTTCTCCAATTTCTTTACATTCCTTTTGTTTTCATAAGACCTATCACTCAGATAATTCTTATACAAACCCCTTCTACTCTCTATTAAACATAAAGCTTTTTCACTAATATTCCTAGTTGCAGTCTTTCCCTAGGACACCATCAGCAACTTCACAAATTGTTTTTTTCTGAAATTATTCCATCCATCTTCCACATTGTCAAATTTTAAACTCTCAATTTTAGTACTCAACTGTTCCTGGAATTTTTTTTCTCAAATTTTCATCCTGAAGTCTACCAACATCATAACTTTCCGGAAGGGAGTTACCCTTCCGAAATTTCAGCTTTAAATTAACCTTAGACACTACTAGATGGTGATCTTTACTTTTAAAATCAATAACGGCACTCCTATACACCCTAGTATCTTCTATTGAACCTGCTAGTCTTCTGTTTACAATAACATAATCAATAAGGTTTGCTGTCTTACCATCACGTGAATACCATGTCAACTTATGGGCCATTTTGTGACCAAACACCGTATTGGTTATAATTAGGTTGTTATACCTACAAAATTGCAAAAGCCTATAGTCATTACTGTTTTCTTTTCCTATACCAAATTTAACTAGGCTAGGATACCATCTATCCCTATTTCTACCAACCTGGGCATTAAAATCTCCTAGCAAAAACACCCTATTTCTACCTGGTACCCTGTCTATTTGCTCCTGTAACTGTAAGTAAAATTCATCTTAGTCACTAGTATCCCCATCAGTTGGTTCAATGGGGGCATATACTACTATAACTGATACCCTAAACTTTTTAGTCATAAAATGAGCAATTAGTATTCTCTTATTAATACCTTCCCAGCCTAAACAAGACTTAGCAGCTTCCTTATTCATCATGAGCCCCACTCCCTGTCTATGTACCCCATCCTTCCTGCCTGAGTAAACAAATTCTATGTCACCTAATTTCATGCTTCCTACCCCTGGGATATGAGTTTCTGAAACTCCTAATAAATCCAGTTCAAACCGTCTGAATTCGTCAGTCAAAACGTCGATGCGATAGTCACTTTTTAACGTCGTAACATTCCAAGTTCCAATTTTCATGTTCTTTAAATCTTTGAAATTATTTTGGCCTCAGGAAAAGCAGTGATCCCGGATACCAGTTCAGGATGGGGACCAACATATCTTCTCATGTCTACACCGAAGCGCTTAAGCCGGCTTTGAACAGGACAGCAAGAAGTCCCTGGGACCTCCAGTAAGTTGGAGGCTTTGTGCAATCCTGGGCCCATCTTGGTCACAACATAGTTTTCAGAACTTGGCGATGTTCTTCTATCAACAAGAGTCGAAATCCTGCACAGACAGTCCCAAGCCTATTACCTCCGACTCATTATATATTCATGCCTACAAATATTATGCTACTACGGGGAGGCAGTCCATAGTAGAAAAATTAGCTAGGAAGAGGTTTTTCAGCCCTAAAACGCCCATCAAAACAAACCAAGCCCAGAAAAATACCCAATAATCAGAATCCCGTACGAGTGCTGTGTTGTTTACTAGGCTATAATTTCCTCGAGGGGCGCCACTCCTCAAGTGGGAAAAATTGACCGCAAGTTTCCCAGTCTTGCAGGTACCCCGAAAGGGTCGAGGCAGCCCTTTACAGAGGCTGTTGTCCATAAATCTGGGTCTTACGCCCTGCCGCAGTTGTCCTCCTATAGAGGATCCTCCCACGATGGTGTTCTGCTTCACTATGCAATTTAACCCATTACTGGGAGAAGGTTTGTAACTCATCTGACTCATCTACCAAAACCTAGCATGATTATCTAATAATTAACTAACTAATGCAACTAATAAATAGTTGCAGTAAATTGCAACTTTACTTTTATTTAGACTATAAAGTAAAGGACAAAAATAACATATACAAGCTCTGTTGTCCTTTGCTAAAACCTAGCATGCAAACTAATAATTAACTAACTATTGCAAATAATTAATAATTGTAATAAAGTACAACTTTCCTTTTAATTTATACCCTAAAATAAAGAAAACACAAAAAAGCTCTATTGTCCTCTACCAAAACCTAGCATGTTAACTAATAAATAGCCCATTTGGCCTGATTGCAACACCTCACAAGCCACACCTTATAGAAAACACCTTTGAGAATTTAAATTAAGAAGGAAACTTATTAGAAACCCTGCTACTACTGCAAAAGTAGACTTAAGCAGCCAATTTAGCCTGTTTGAAACATCTCACAAGCCAAAACCCTATAGAAAACACCTTTGAGAATTTAAATGAATAAGAAAACTTATTAGAAACCCTGCTAGTACTGCAAAAGTAGACCTAAGTAGCCAATTTAGCCTGTTTGAAACATCTCACAAGCCAAAACCCTATAGAAAACACCTTTGAGAATTTAAATGAATAAGAAAACTTATTAGAAACTCTGCTAATACTGCAAAAGTAGACCTAAGTAGCCAATTTAGTCTGTTTGAAACAACTCACAAGAAGTAATATATTTTGTGTGAACTAAGATGAAGTAGGCCAATAAGAGTGATTTGGAATGAATATTTCAAGTATCGTATTTGTGTATCTAGTATGATACTATTAGACAGCAGGGAGGGTTTTTCAGGGTCAAAATGGACCATGGAGAAAACTGAAGTGCATTATGGGTAGGACTTCGAATCGAATCGAATTATGTTGATAAGGTGCGCATCTATTCACTAACCATGATGATTATTTTGTTTGATGCCAAGGCCTTACAGTCATTTGTAGTTTATATCAGCTCATATCATACTGTCTTGTGTTAAGCCACTTCATTCGTAAGGGATAGTACTTCGCTTCTCATCACTAAGCTACATGCTTAGAACTATGGTTAAATAATAATAAAAAAAACAGTTATGGCATAAAAAGGTTAGGAATAGGGAACCTTTAGAATGGATGTCTCTTTCTGCTACAGAATAGAAAACAAAGATTGGCAAAAACTGTCTTCCACAAAGCCATATACTCTTAGCAGAAATTAGAACAAATTCTTATGTGGCTTGTGGTGATTTAATTAACCCTAAAACAATTTAAAAACAGTTTTCACTTAAAAGAATGTTTTTCTTCTAAGAACATTTTAATGCCTCTTAAATTTGATAAACCTATATATATATATATATATATATATATATATATATATATATATATATATATATATATATATATATATATATATATATATATATATATATATACATATATACATACAAGAGAGAATACACCTTTAATTCTCAAAATACAATACTGTAGCTAGTTTATAAGTTCTACTTATAAGTTTATAAGTAGGACACAGGTCCTACTTACAGCTAGTAAGTAGACATTCTAGTCTAACACACCCTAAGCTAATACAACCAATTAATCTTTCAAATTTTGATTGTCTTTTTTATTCTTTTGAAAAATTTCCATTGAGAAAGTGAAATAATTTAGACAGACGCACACAGCTTTATTTTTGAAAGAACTCAGCATTTTTGGAAGAGGTCAAAAATAGATATAAAACTAAAAAACGAGTGTTATGAAAAACATACGACATTATACACAAAATTACAATTTTCTCTAGGCCTGGAGGAAGTGAGGGTCAAATGGTTCCCACTCTACATAGGTACATATCATTGTGGAGATTTATTCGTTTCGTACAAATTTATAAAACATAATGTAGCACCTACGAAGAAAGCTCAAAGGGGTTTGTTGGCAGCAACAGCAGGTGACAGTCTTCTCTGTTCCACTAAATGCCACAATATGAGGAGCATTTTAAAAATGATTGATATTCCTGTCAACAAGGTAATGGCAACTGTTTTCTACGCTGTAAAGGAGTTGTAATTGTGGTCTTCTTATGAGGTCGAAGAACTTTCACACGAGTATATAATGTAAAACTTGTGAGTAATTGTGAGCAAAATTAGCTAAAAAGGGATCAGGGGAGCTCCATCATGGAATCCTATTTTGTCACTCCTTAGCACATTCTTCACAAGCTAAAAAAAAAAAGAAGTTTTGGGAGAATATCAGTGGGAATTGCTGCCAAAATAAAAAGGGATCAGGGGAGCTCCATCATGGAATCCTATTTTGTCACTCCTTAAAACATTATTCGCAAGCTAAAAAAAAGAACGGTTGGGAGAATATCGGTGGGAATTGCTGCCAAATTCGCCATATATCCTAGGCCTCGTCCAATTTGACATTTCTTATACCCAAGATTTTTCGCTTGAGAAATAGCACCAGCGGTAGAGTTTTAGTGCCATATGGCACATGAAGATGGTGAAATTTATCAAAATCACGTTTATATGAGCCATATCTTTTGAATAAGCCATTAAAAATCTCTCTATTATATTCTGGTAACCCGCTAGTCCTGGTAAAAAAAAAACACATCCGTGCTACCCATGCAAAAAATTTATTTTCCTTGTTGTTCATAAAGGAAGACTATATTTCACCTATATAAAATTTTTGACAATGCTGGTTCCAACGGTGCACTTTTCATGTCTACCTTACGCCATTCAAATGATTCCAGGCTCTTTTGTAAATCAGCATACATTTGTTTTCGCAATGGCGAGTGTAAACCTCCAGTTAAGGTTTTTTGTCCATAAATGTTACAATTGTACCGTTTTATACTTCCAAGCCTTTCCACTTGAGAAATGGCACAAAACGTGCCTTTTTAATACCATATGAAACTTACAGATGTCAAAACTTGTTGTTCAAAGTGGAGGACTGTAATTCTCCTGTACAAGGTTTTTGGCCATGCTGATTTCAGTAGGCTATTACAGTTTTAATTTCAATCTGGTACTATTTTCGAGGGGTTTCAGGCTTTTTGTGATCACCACAGATTTGTTTACGCAATGAAATTTTACTTTTAAGATTAACCGAAATAATAGTTACTATTCCTGAGTCAGTGTAAGATGGTAACTTTTTCTCTTTAGGCAGTTTTTTTTTCAAAACTTGCTTATTCAACTTTTGGTTACTATGGGCTGTGGTTCACACTTTAAAAGACTGCAGCTACTGCCACAACCATGAACTGTAAGAAAAATGTACTATGTGTATGGACGATGAAGCAGCGAAAGCAGTCTTAATTCCTACTATTGATTCAATTCCATTTTTTTTCCAATTGCAATTCCATTTTTTTTCTTCTTTTTAATAAAGACACATGGGAACCAATGTTTAATTTACGGAAAATTAATTTGGTATCAAATATTCCAGGAGGGGTTGAAATGGTTGATAATTTGTGCGTTAAATACAAAGTCAAGTTGACCTGCTGGCAGAGTTGTGATCGTGCGGAAACTGTAAACCAACGGTCTTCAGGGTTGGGGTTTTTCGTCCTGGTGTTGCCAATTATTTTGTTTAGAACAGGGCTCTGCGGGGTAACTCTGTAAGCTTAACCAAGGTCGACCCAGTTCTATCTTCTTGGCCAAAGGGCCGTAAAATGGATATCAATACGACTGGTTTGGGTTTTAGAGTCTAGTATTTTCTTATTTTTACCACACAATTCAAAGTCCCTGTGTCAGAATAGTAAGGTTTATCAATGTCTATCTCAAATACAAATGCAAGAAATGTATGCCATTACATCCCGTAGAAGTGTCGAGGAGCAATTGACCTTATTTCTCAACAGAATAGCTGTACCTAATCTCAGAAATGATAATATTGTATTCACAACAACATTTTAATATGTATGTTAGGTTGTTTTACCAGAAATAAAATCCCCAAATTTAGCTTCTTAACAAGCTTTTTTTATATTCTCTTTTTAGGGGGGGGATGAAGCTTACCATTGCTGACTTTTATATGTTCTCCATTTCCTTTTACCCAAAATTTGATGATCATTCATTTTCAACAAAATCTCAATCTCAAGACAAATTAAGTTGAAATTACTATACTAAGCTTATTTGTTATGGCACTGTTTGCAAGGTTGTAGTCATTTGGAGGGATGGTAGGCCATATTTTTCTCTAGTGCTTCACCCTCTTGGTGGACATTTCCCTGTTACAGGTTCATAATCTAGACTCAGATTAAACACATCTTATTGGAATCGCTAAATAATTACCTTTGGAATTGAGCCTTTCCCACAAAACCTAACAATTTCTTCGGTAAAATCATGCCTTCCTTCAAACACAGATATTCTGTCATTCCGGCACTGCGTCTGCTGTACATTTCTATCACACTTTTTGCAATTTTCTTCCATTGTACCAACATCATACTCATCTAGAATGTTACCACCTATCATAATCTGACTTCCTTGGTTGAATGATATATAGTAGCGACAGACAATTGCACGTATGTAGCTACCAGGAAAGCCCGGAGAAGTAATTGTACACCCAGTTTTACTGCAAGATTGAATAAGTTTATCACAGTCTACATATTCTGGAATGGTGGGATTCATGGAATGTGTCAGTCCTGGAAAACGATCTTCAGCTATGAGTTTTGGAAGAACAGATGTTCGAATTCGGACTTGGTTTTCCTTTTTTGGATAGTCAGAATAGTAAAAAAGGTATATTGAATCAGCAAATCTTAGTAAAGTGTTCGATTTAGTTTTTCCACAGAACCGACCAATTTCTCTGGTTGATTTAAGTACTCTCAGTTCATCGGTGGTTTCTTCTATAATCTGAAAAAAAAAACTTTAATCAATCCTTATTTATATAAGCCTTTACTGTCCACTGAGCTTGTTTTTACCTTTTGTAAACTGTGTTTTTCTTTTTATATAATTACAATGTAGTAGAATAAACATTATCTGCTGAAAAATTATTGGTAATTACTTATGATGTCTTAAATATTTATGCTTCCCATTAATTTATTTTGTTTTTTTTTCTCCTTTGTTATCTTCATTAATTCTTAAGAAAAAAAATCACAATGTCAGAACGCAGCTTATTTTCGTTTAAATACCATCCTTTGAATAATTAAACAAAGCCTTTTATTCTTAAAGCTACGGAGCTAAACTTACCACCTTAAGAAACAAGAATATAACGTTTTTCTGTTAATACATTTGTTACAGTAAGTAAAATTACTAGCGGTAATGTGGATTAAGATTTAACAAAAAAAAAAAAAAAAATACTAACAGCATTACTGTTAAATTGGGCGTCACTACATGGATTTATATAAAAAAAAGTTTTTTCAACTGAAAGGAAGGAGCGAGATTAAAACTTAAAACGTACATAAATTATTACGCATATGAACGATTTCACCACCTCGTCAATGCCTCGCTCTTTGCGCTAAAATTTGAATTTTGTTCTAATTCTTTAAGAATGACCAATGAATCACAAAGGCCATTCTATTACAATAAATTTGAAAGTACTAAAAAATCTTCAGTGTAAAGAACGAGGTATTGACCCCTCAATAATTTCTGTTCGTTTTAAGTTTTAATGTTACTCCTAACTTTTAAGTGGAAAAACTTTTTTTTTTATTTGATTTTTGGTAGTTTTTTAAATAATACTGGAAGATCCGGCGCCCCTTTCATGGGAAAATTATCTTGCCCAATACAAATTCCTCCATTGAAAGATCTTCCCATGTAAACCCCCTCTCACCCTCCCCCACTCCTCTTTAAAAAATCCCCTGAAAACGTCTGTAAACATCCAAATAACGAATACTATATTTAAACAATGGGCAAAGTTCATAGCTTGCAGCCTTCCCCCGGAAACTCTGGGGGATTAAGTCATCCTCAAAGACATAGTAATTAGATTTTTCGACTATGATGAACATAATTTTGATCGGATGATTTTGGGAAAAAGAGGCGGGGGAGAGAAACAGGGTGCCCTAAAATGTTTTTGGTCGCTAAAAGGGGCCATTAGAATTTTTTATTTTTGGTCAAATGAACCATCTCACGATATTCTAGTACCGCCGGATAGATACGATTACCCGTGAGGAAAAAAAAAACAAATAAATACGTATCCGCGATCTATCTTCTGACCAAAAATACAAAATTCTTTATTTTTGCAGATATGAGCTTGAAACCACTACAGTAGAATTCTCTGATACGCTGAATCTGCTGGTGTTATTTTCATTAAGATTTTTCAACTTTTAGGGTGATTTCCCCCCTTTTTGAAAATCAAATAAAATTTCCGAGGCTCGTAGCCTATAATAAGCAAGACTAAACTTTTTAGAGTATTTAGAGTTTCACTTACTCTTGAGTCGGGTCACAAATTACCTACACTTCATTACCACAAACTGTTTGAAAAATATGTAAATAAAGTCAACTTCTTATACACGAGCATTGCTTAGTTGAGGCAATAATTGCAACGCTAATTTCTCTCTTTCATTATACGTAGATTGTTAAAAAAAGAGCATTAAAGTAGATCCTATGGATAGAAGGGGTTATATCATACCTCACCCAGTCCCTATGCTTTGTTGTATTACCTTCAATATTAAAGCTAAAGTGTGTCAGTCTTAACCTTTCCAAACAGTTCGTGGCAACGAAAGTAACGAGCGACTCAGGCAAAGAGTAACCGAAACTCTGAAAAGAATGAACTTTGATAACGATTAATATATCACAGAATTATTTTTTTTATAGTAACTCCAAATATCTAAAATAAGTTAAGTTTAATATTACCCATCAAGAGCTAGGAGCCTGAGAAAACTTGCCAGGTTTTTAAAAAAGGAGGAAACACCCCACCCCACCCCCCACCCCCCCCCCCCCCAAAAAAAACAAAGCAATTCAAATCAAAATTTAACCATTAGATTCCCTATGTCAAAGAACCTAACTGTAGACGCTCCAAGCTCCTATATACAAAATGTGAAACTTTTACATTTTTTCCCTGAAGAAATATCACCAGAAATTACAATTCAAGAATAAATGAAACCCAAAACCAACAGAAATTAAAAAAAGATAAACTATATCAAACATACAGATAACTGATACTGATATACATGAATAAATAAATCTTTAAAGAGTTAAAATTAAATTGAATGTCCAAACCAAACCTAAAATGGACAAAAATTACTTCAAGGAGATGTTCCCCCTTTTGTTGCCGTTAACATTCTAAAGCCTATTACGCCATTTGTGTTTTATTGAATTTTTTTTTATAACGGCATCCTTGGTTTTTAAGACTTTGACGATAAACAAAAAACAGAACATTGTAAAATAATCAAGATGACTGGAGAAAACTAATGAAAATGACCCGAATATTTAGTACATAATGATACTGATCCCTGGAAACTCATCAATTCAAGAATTTTTTGTTTTTCTTTTCTTTTTTCGTTTAAAAAAATTGTGAATGAAAAACAATTTATAATATAATTTGTTTTTAGCAAAGCGCAATTGACGCGATAAGCTTTGACTTGAATATTCAATTTAGTTTATACTCTTTTTCAGATTTATCTATTCATCTATAAATATACAAATTGCATGATTTATATTCCTTGACTTAAGGACTATGGGGGCATGACATCCTCGGAGGCATAGCTAATAGACGTTGTGACTATTTTGAACAAAATCGCCATTCAAGATTTCTTGAAAATTAAAAGATTCCTTAAATAAATCTTAAAAAGAGTATACCTTAAATTCATTAAATTCAAATCATATTATTGGCGCACCTATCTGAAGGAATTGTATGCTCTTGATTAAACAAGGTCTAAATTCAAGGCAGATGTTTTGGTGTTTTCCTCTTGGAAGTCTGTCCTCAATCAAGCCTGTCTTGGACGAAAGGATCTCAAAATTGTTCATCATCGCACCAACAAATTCATGTTGCCGGGCATCAACCAAGTTTGGCTCGTTAGCGTCCTAACGGTGACGTCTAATAGTGACGAGAGGGGGGATATGTTGAAATCAGAACATGAATGTCCTGGTGAAACAGAACAGTGGTCGGATTTTAGAAAAATTTAATTTAAAGTAAGGGATAATACTCTCGCTGTTTCTTTTCAGAATCTGTACCTGATTTAGTTTCCTTGTAGGGAGGAGTTTCCCAAACTTTGGTCATCTACCAGATGAGATGGCTAAATTTTAGCACACTCTGGCAAGAAGTAGCCACATGTCTTTTCTTTGGTCTTCTCTTTCCCTCGGGCAGTCCTACTATTGTGAGGGAGAAGGGTTTTTAAAATTATGTTATAAGAATTAGTACCAAAAATTTTTTCGAAGAATTAAAAACTAGAGTGGTCGGGCTTAGCGGCTAAATTTTTGTGTGTGTGTGTGTGTGTTTTTCTCTGCTCCTATAGAATATTAAATAAAAAAAACAAGTTTTTTAACTGAAAGTAAGGAGCGACATTAAAACTTAAAATGAACAGAAATTACTCCGTATATGAAAGGGGCCGTTCCCTCCTCAACGCCCCGCTCTTTACGCTAAAGTTTTTTACTGTTTTAAAAAGTAGAGTTGAGAGAAAGAGTCAAACTTTAGTGAAAAGAGCAAGGCGTTGAGGAGGGAACCTAGTAACCTAGTATAAGTTAACCTAGTATAAGGGCTGTAAAACATTTGTAGAATCGATTAAATTTCATAATTGTATTATATTACCTTTAGGTATCCTCCACTGCAACTTCCGTTTGCTTCTACTCTTCCTAGATCCAGATATTGAAAATTTAGCTCAAACATATGGTTTGGTCCACCATAATTGATCAGATGATAGGTACAATTGAAAACTTTTCTGCCTCCTTCACTTGCTGGTGGAATGCGTAGCCTCCTTGATGTTTTAATTGTTTTAATACATTCTGTAATGATAAAATTATTATGTAAAACAAATAATTACTCTAATGACTTTATTCACTTTTAAATTTATATTTATTAAATGTCTTCAAAAACAGGTGGTATATAATGGGTGACAACTAGAAGGTGTCGAGTTCAGATGCTCCTGCAACATTAAAGAATGTGAAGTCATATGGTAAAATGGTGATATATAATCTGTGAAGGGTAGCCTCTCTAGTACTCCCCTTCGCCCCCTTAGAATTTTTTGGGTGTATTAGTTGTTCTCTCTGATGAAAAGTAATCTCCATACAATCTTTTATATTTCTTTCATTTTGAATAGTAAACACTTTTAGAGTTTGAACAGTAAAAGTGTAAAAAAGTTACACAAAATTTTTCGGTGTTTATCACAAAAGAATGGTAAAACCTATGTAGTCAGATAGCAGGAAGATTTAATTTCAGCCTTAGTCAACTACAAGTTTTTTGGGGATAATCTCTTCAGTTTTTTTTCATTATTGGCGTAATCGTTTGCTGAGATACACTGGGGTCTACTATGCTTACCGATTATGTAGCACCGGGCTTCAGGGTATAATCGTATATTTTTCTCATCGTCTCTAAGCAATCTCCTGAGCATTATATCCATTTGAATTCACTTTCACCTAAGTAAAATACTGGTTAGGCTCATGGCAAAGATAAGAAAGAAAAATTAGGAATCAAGTAAAGCTACTCTTTTGCTACTACACTGATTGTTTCATACTTAGGTCTTGGTTTAAGATCAGCATGTTGTCTAAGATATAGCTGCATCTTTGAATATTAGTCTAGGCCTTGTTATCAAAAGGACGTAAATTAGATACAAATTAAAGAAATATACCATTTGATTCCCAACTTAATTTTCTTTTCGAACATAATGGACCTAATCACTGCTGTTGCCATCCTGACCACTGTGCAGCTATTATGTCGTATATTAGGGGATGGGGGCTACCCCCTCCTCAATACGTTGCTCTTCATGCAAAAATTCTCTAGGACTTTCAAAAGACCTTCTTACTCCAATTAAACGACCCTTCCATTTCAGGAGTTTTTCTTAAAGAATCGGGACAAAAAATCAAACTTTAGCTTAAAAAGCAAGGTATTGAGGAGGGGACAGCCCCCAAGGACAGCCCCCCCTAATATACGAATAATTTCTGTTCACTTTAAGTGTTAATATTGCTCCTTACTTTCAATTGAATTTTTTTTTCTGATCATTTTTCAAATAATGCTTGGAAATCCGTGAGGCACAAAGTGGTGTACGCGATTTTCAAATAATTAAATCTGTAACCGCTTTTCAAATAATGCTGGGAAATCAAGCTTTCCTCCATAAGAAATTCCTTCCCACAGAAAATTCCTCAACTTGCGTATCCTCTTCTCGCGTAAAATACCCAAACCTGGAGAAGATCCCCTGGACAATTCCATCCTTGCTTAAAATCCTCTTGGGCAATTTCTAGCGGAAGATTTCAAACTAAGTCGTAAATCCCCCTCATTAGAAAATTTTTCTTGGAAATACCACCATCCCCAATATGTTATTGTATCACAAAATTCAAGTCATACCTTTTCATTTTTTCGAAAAAAGGGAATAACCGGGTTTGAACTGGTAACGATTCTATTTACACGCGAAGACTTTACCCCAATGCTCTGAGCTATATATTGCAATTACAAATACTATTTGTGAACATTATGAGCATTTTCCGCAACTTACAACCCTTTCCTCAGGGGCTGTGAGCGGTAATGTTATCCCCAAAGAAATATTTATCGAACCAAATAGCTATTCTGAACAAAATGGCTGTCTTAAAATTTTGATCGGACCACTTTGGGGGAAGAAGGGTGGGGGAGGTTACCCATAAGATCACCCATAAGGAAAAAAACCATAAATACGTATCCATGATCCACAAAATACAGAATTCCACAATTTTGGAGATAGAAGCTTGAAACCACTAAATCAGGGTTCTCGAATATGCTAATTCTTATTTTGTGATTTTCGTTAAGATTGATGTACTCTTATGGGATGTTTCCTCCCTTTTTTGAAAATAAGGCAAATTTTCAAGGAATCGTATCTGTTGATTGGTAAGACTAAACTTGATGAATATCATACATTTGTAATCATCATAATAAGTGGATTCTTTTGATGCATCTATTGATATAAAAATTTGTTTTGTAGAGGCTCAGCAACTATTAACCTGCGTCGCTCCTTACTGCAGTTTTCTACCGTGAACTTTTTGATGAGATGAATCAAGCCTCCTATTGTCAAAACAGGTGCCTATTATTTAAATCCAGAGTGGAAATGACTTTGCAGTTTGTGGTTTCCCTCAATTGGTTCGAGGGACTGAAAAGCATCCACCCCCATGAAAAGCATATATATTTTTTTTTAATAGCGTTTCTAAGTAAATACCTTGAGCAGTGAAATTATCTCTTTAAATTTTGGTTGGTCAATTCATTTTTAAACCATTTATGTCATAGCTTTGGTCCATAATAGAATCAAGGAAAAGGGAGACATTCGGAGCTTGTGTTAGAGTATCGTTTCGTCACGTAAGGAACAGAAACTCTGAGATTAAAGCTTGTTTTGTAATCAGGGTGAATTAACTCCCCTAAGCATTGTTATTCTCAAGCAGGGAGAATACCAAGGGTCTTATGTCGGGAATACAGCAGCTGAGGCAGCTTTAGGTTTAGCTTCCGCTCGTTTATGACAGCTTTAACCCCCTTTCTCCAATAAGTGTATCAAGAGTGGGCCTTTAACTTCTACATCCTGCATAAAGTCCAGCGTATGGCTTAACAAGAATGGTTCGAATGAACTATTATGTGAAGGCTGTACGCTAAATTACTCAGCAACTAACAATTCCCTGTATTTACAATATTACTTTACAAGCATAGATAGACTACTGAAACTAGAATAACCAAAAAAATTAACTGAATGTTATTTTTTTATGGTGGTAAACGAGGTTACTTAAAATTACAAACACTAGGCAAAATTGTACTTACTTGTAGATCCTGAAGGACCAGGCGCTTTCCCCCTTCACCTGATATATAAAATTCAGATATTATGGGGGAATTCGTTTAACCGTAAACTCTCCAAACCCACCGTGTCTTAGCTTACAGAGTTATACCACTGACCCCTATCCCAAGCAAAAGGGCTGGTCATGTCAGGCGACCCCCAAAGAGAGGGCATTTGCAAATACTCCTTAGCAAATCATAGGCAGCGCAATAGCGCTGTCTATGTTTAGAGCGATATAGACACAATGTATTATTATTACTATTATTTTTTTTAGACCAAGGCACATCGCATGGAAGGAGTTGTCATAAAAATTTCTAAAAGACCTCATTCGATTGGAAATTGGAAGGGTTAGTGCCCTTTTTAATAGTCGAAAGTGTTTGGAAGGCAACTAACCCCTCCTCCCACGCCCACCCTTTCTCTTAAGCACATCCAATCAAAATTTAGAGATAGCCAGTTTATTCAACTTTATTGGGAGGTCCAGGAATTACGGGTTTTAGGATGATCCCCCCCCCACAGCCTTCCGGGCAAGGGTTATAATTTATGCCCTGGTGGCATATAGGGCACATATATAGAAAGGGTGATCGTACAATCTTTGGAGGGGGCTCATTGGATTGGTGATCAGAATTTATAATTCCCATTCTAAAATTGACAGTGATGGGACGGTCGATACCCCCTCCCCCAAACCTTGTGTTTTCCTAAAATACATCTGATAGAAATTTTGAGATGGCCATTTGCTGTCGTAGAAACTTCGGACAGGGCTCATTCGATTGGAAATTGATAGGGCTACTGTTCGTTTAATATTCGAAAGTGTTTGGAGAGCAACTAACCCCCTCTCCCACGCCCACAATTTCCCCAAATACATCTGATCAAAATTTTAAGATAACCACTTTGTTCAACGTAATTGAAAGGTTCAGAAATTATTTCTTTGAGGATGACAACCCCCCACCCACAGCCCTTAGGGCAAGAGATGCAAGTTATGCCCAGAGGGCATATAAGGTTTATATAGAAAGGGTGATCGTATAAACTTCGGAGAGGGGCTCATTGGATTGGTAATCAGAAATTCTAGTTTTTTTTAAGATTGAGAGTGATCAAAGGGTGGATGACCCTCCCCCCTCCCCTACGTCTCGTACTTTCCCGAAATGTATCTGGTAGAATTTTTGAAATGGGCTTTTGTTTTCGTAGAAATTTCGAAAAAGGCTCATTCGATCATTGAAAATACTAGTTCCTTTTATATTCATCAAAAGTTAATGGCAACAAGCCCCCCTCCCCCACGTTCTTACATCCTCAAAACACACCTAATCCATTTTAGTTAGCGCAGTTGAAAGGTCTGGAAATTATGTTTTTAAGAATGACAACCCACAGCCCTCAGTGCAAGGGTTGTAGGTTGTGCCATGAGAGCATATAAGGTTTTTATGGAAAGGATGGTCGTTTAAACTCCAGATAGGGCTCATCGGATGCGAAATCAGTTGTTATAGTTCCATTTTTAAGAGTCAAACTGATCGGGGACGTCTTATTTTCCAAAAAAGCATCCAATAAAAATTTTGAGGTAGCCATTTGTTCAAAAATCGTTTAAACATCATATAATAAGGCCTTTGGGATGGAAAGAATCCCCCAGAATCTGAGTTTTATGGAGGGGATGATCGAGTGAACTTTAGAAGAGGCTCATTTAATTTGAAATGTATATTTCCATATCTCTTTTAAGAGTCGGACATGGCAAAAAGCAACTAGCCCCATCCGTGACATCCTCTTTTCTCAAAACACATTCAATTGAAATTGTGAGACAGGCATTGTTACCAATAGTCCAAAAATCCCATATTACAATATCTTTAGGGTGGTCACAATCCGCCAGAATCCATGGGAAAGGGTTGTAAGCTATGCCCCGGGGCATATAAGGTTTTTTCGGAAACAGGTGGTTGTATAAGGTTTGGATGTCATGGAGCTCATTTGATTGGAAGTTTTAAGTTTTAGTGCCTTTTTTAATAGTTAAAAATTAATGGAGGGCATTCAGCCCCACCCAATCCTATCATTCCCCAAAATATATCTGACCAAAATTTTGAGAGATCTATTTTTTTCAGATCAGAGATCAATTTTGAAGGTCTATTAATTATTTCTTTGGGGATGTCAACCTACCCAAAGTCCTCAGGGTAAGGGCTGTAAGTTAGGCAATTTGTTCACTGTTTACCAACAGTTTTTGTTATTGAGAAAGGTATACATATTTGAACTTTACTTTCCAAGAAGATGAAGGGCATTTTGGTAAGCCTTTCAGAGAATGTTGTGCACTAAATCAAAACGCGTTACGTGTACAAGGATTGCCAAAGGGTGTAACATTGAAAGAACTGAATATATTAATTTGAAAAATTCAGAAAATGATAAGAGAGTTGACAAAAAAGGCAATATTTGCATGCTATCATTGCTTCTACAACTACCACTGCTGATACTACCAGGCCAATATTGAGGGGAAATTCAAGATAAATCAAAAGACATTATGTGCATGCAAATTGTCAAAATAGTATATCTTAACATTTGGTTTGGGTATTAAGTTGGGACTTTCAGAGAATGCTTAAAGGGGAATATCATCTCACCAAAAGGCAATACATACACACTACTGCTGTGGCTGCTGCATTTACTACTAATACTACTTCTACTGATACTACTTGTAAGGTTAAGAGCTCTGAGAGGAAAATCTGATAATATACAGGTTATCAAAAAGACATATCAGCAATGTCACAGCAATGGCTAATTGTATTAAGTTGAAACCTCTAGGACTTGATGAGAGGAATGTCCTGTTGATTTTTTTTTTAATACTTTTTACAATGTTTATGTTTACAATGTTTATCAATTTGTTAATACTTATTACTTGTAATATCAATACTACTGCTGTCACTACTATTATAGCTATGCCTAGGGGTATCAAGGTAAAATTTTCAATGTATTTGGAGGGGGAGGCGAATTGAATTACAATACGCCGTCTGTATGCAGGCTGCCAAATGGGTGCAACAGCAATATCTTAGGAACAGTTTGGTGTGTGAAATTAAAACTATCAGGGCTAGTTGTGAGGGATATTGAACTAATCATGTCGAAATTATTTTGAATTGATGTTGAAATTAGGTTGAAGCTAATAGTTTCAACCTAATACTATTGCTTCTACTCATACTACTACGACTGTTACTATTATTACTACTTATATTACTACTGCTGCCACTATAGCTTAGGCTACTACAATTAATTCTTCTGCTAATACTACTTCTACTGCTATTAAAGCTAAGGATATTAAGGTGAAAATTTTGCGATGTATAGTAATTAAATGGAACTAAATAGAAACACACTATGCCCACGCAGGTTGTCAAGTGGACGCATCAGAAATGCTTTAAGAACGGTTGATGGTATTAAGCTGAAACTTTCAGCGTGTGTTGAAGGAGATGATGAAGAAACCAAAGATGCTATGCGCATACTTCCACTAATGCTGCTACAACTACTACTACTGTGAAATCTAAGGGTATTAAGGTAAATATTTTAAGGAACATTTAGGTGGATGTTGAATTCAATCAAAACAAACTATGAGCATATGGACTTTCAAGAACATTTCACTGAAATATCTGAAGAACTTAACTATATTATTAAGTTTAAGGGTAAGTTTCGGAGGATTTTTATTAAGGTGAAATTTCTCGGGAAATTTTAGGAAAAGTTTCAATTAGACGAAAACACTGTGTGCATGCTGGTTTTCAAAAGGGGATATAAGCAATATCACAGGCTGCACAACTTTATAATAGTCATATTAAATTCAAAGAAAAAGATTCAAAGATTCAAAACTAAAATTTCTAGTGCCCTTTTTAAAATTAAAAAGATATTGGAGGGCAAGCGACTCTTCTCTTGAGCCCGTTCATTTTCCAAACACATCCAGTCAAAATTTTGGAATTGCCATTTTGTACGATGGTCCAGCAATGATATTGGGTAATCCAACCCCTACAATCGTACAATTGGCCCATTATGCTTTAAAATTAATAATTGCTTTAAACTAAATCAAAAGGCATTTTGTCTATGGTCGCCAAGAAGACATCTCAGCAACATATCGAGAAAGACTGGGAGTATTAGTTTAAAACTTTTGGGGCTAATACAATTACTACTTCTGCTCTTACAATTTAAATAAATAAAAAGAGTGTAACTGTATCCAGGCTATCAAATAACATGGATAGAATCTTTTGAGAATTGTATTGTTTTATTTTTCAACTCAACTTCAGGAGTTATAAAATTAAATCAAAAGATACTGTTTGCGTCAGGATTCAAAATAGTTAAAAAAAAGTTTCTCCAAAATACAAATAGCAACCCAAACAATGGATTCTTATAGGAAAAAACTGAAAAGATATAAAATATTACTTTTTTCATGAAAAAGACTATGTCAATAAAAAACGAGCAGAAATTAATTTAAAAAATTTTTCCACAAAGCAGGTTTTTCAAATAAACGTAAAGAGCTTCATTAAGCCAAAAATGAGCGAAAATAAAGTAAAATAATTTTCCAGGCGCAAAAAATACCACAAATCACTGTCAATACATAAATAAAACTCAAAACGAACGGAAATTACAATAAATAGCCAACTCAAACTCAAAACGAGCAAAAATGAACGTTAATGCGGCTGATAGCCGCCATGCCTTCTCAAGAACAGAACATAATCTGCGCTTTACTAAAAACAAAACACGTTTTGAATGGTTTCACTTTTTTAATTTTCATAAATACAAAGTTATCAAAACTGTAAGGAATAAATATCAGTATATGTATGCTGACAATCCATGCTCATTCATTTTTTTCTGTCAGTAAAACGAAAATTATGTTCCGGTTTTGAAAAGGCATGGGGCTATCAGCCCTACTCGTTGCTTCGTATCATTATTAGCCCTTGCCGCTATTCATTTTTCCAGCTGATTTCTTAGGAACAGAAAGTCTTCCCTCTCCTTTCTGCATCGGAGAATGTGGTACAGAAAATTCAGTAAAAAGGAGCATTTGCCACAGTAAGGTATGTGAAAATATTTCAAGAAAGATTCAAATCAAAGAAAGTCAGGGAAAATATTTGAGCTTTATATTTCAACCCTTATTACAAACATTTTACTTCTATTTCGTTAAGCCATTAGAATATTTTCTATTAAAAAAAGTCACCTGGTCTTGGAAAGAGGATTACCCTCCTTCTGGTAACAACGTGGCAAGACCTTAGCAGGAATTTATATAGATAAGTTTTCCATTTGGCTGAGCATCCCTGATCAAATTAAATAAAAAAAAGTTTTTTTAAATGGAGGTAAGGAGCAACATTAAAACTTAAAACGAACAGAAATTACTCCGTATATGAATGGGGCTTTTCCTTCTCAACGCCTCACTCTTTGCGCTAAAGTTTGACTCTTTCTCTTAACTCTATTTTTAAAACAGTAAGAATTCCCCCAGTGTATAATTTCCCCTGAAAAGTTCACCCCCTGTAAACTTCCCTTCCCATGGAAGATTCCCCCATAAAAAAAATCCCAGATAGAAATTCCTCCCACACTAAAATGTATGCGTACTTCGGTACGCATTTTTGTTACATCGAAAGGCATAGTTATTGGGCTTTTCAACTATGATGAACAAATTGGCTATCTCAAAGTTTTGAGATCGCCACTCTCAAATCAAGGGGCAATCTCAAAAAAGGGGCGAAGGAGGGAGCCTTGTTGCCCTCCAATCTTTTGGGTCACTTAAAAAGGCCACTAGAGCTTTTAATTTCCATTCAAATGAGCCCTTTCACGATGTTCTAGGGCTAATACGGCCGACGCAATACGACCGATACGATGGGTTGATATGATTAGCCCTAAAAAAAAAAAAAAACAAATGAACACGAAACTGTGATGTTTCTTATGGCAAAAAAATTCCATATTTTTGCAGATAGGAGCTAGAAACCTCTACAATAGGATTTTCTGATACTCTGAATATGATGGTATGATTTTCATAAGGATTCTATGACTTTTAGGGGGTTTCCCCCATTTTTCGAAAATATGGCAAATTTTCTCAGGCTCGTAGCCTTTAATAGGTAAGATTTAGCCTAATTAATTTGGTTAAACTAATTATTTGGAATGACCATAATAAGCCAATTCTTTTGATATATCTATTGGTATTAAAATTCCGGTTTTTGGAGTTTCGGTTGCTATTGAGCCAGGTCGGTCCCTACTTACAGTTTGTTACCAGAAAATTTTTTTTATATGCAGAGATAAGTCCATATGAAACCAAATAGGGTTTAGAAAGCAATAGACCTTGATTAGAGCAGAAATTAAGATAACTAGTTATGGATTATGTCGTAGCTTTCTTGAGAGACCTACTAGCCTTCTAAAAGAGTTTCCGATTCAATTTCAAAGTTTCCCCCTAGGCATTTGTATTGGTAAATGTAATAGATCGGTAGATTGATTTCTGGTTGGCAATACGGGGTCTGGGGCGTCATCTTAGCTACCAAATGATCGGAGGATAAGCTTGCCACCCATTGTGTGTCCGCCATCAAAGCCTCTGAAGAATCGCTATCATTTTTTATCCTATATATTTAAAGCATTGGTTATGTCATGTGGACTTCATCATAAGTGTAACTAACAAATACAAAGCAGAAATAATAGGGAAAATCTTTTCAAGACAGTGGAAATCAGTTCTGTGAATATTTCGGCCCTATGTCCAAGGGCCGTCTTCAGCACAATACGAGAACGAGAGAGAAAATATTATATAAATTAGCTTACATTACATTGTAAGAACTAAAACTAATAATGTTTTTTTCGAAACTTTTTTAAAAACGGCCTTTGCATCCTTACTTCAACGAAGTTCAACCAGGACTGATAAAAAGAATGAAGTAAGAACATAAATTCATTCAAACTAAAGAGAACAAAGCGATTAAATGCAATTTCTCAGAGCCAACCTTGCATTCTTAGCAGCCTGTCTCAAAGGCCTTTTCGTAGCTGGTTCAATACTATTATAAATCGGTTTAGTAAAATATTTTGTTAGATCATTTTTAGTCAAATTTGAGTATAAAGAATTTAGTGAGTTAATCAATTAATCGAGGTTTCAGCGACGGGAATTGATTGTGAAGTTTTAATGACTCTGGTTAAAATTTGTAATAAGTTTTCTATGTATTTTCAATTTCGCGATTCTTTTTATCAGCAAAAAAATGGGTTACCCATGCGGGCACCTTTATCCGGGCTACTGGCAAATATTTATTTGCCAGGCCATTTATTAAAAGGCCTTTGAGACAAGCAGCTAAGAATGCAAGGTTGGCTCTGAGAAATTGCATTTAATCACTTTGTTCTCTTTATTTTGAATGAATTTATATTCTCAGTTCATTCTTTTTGTCAGTCCTGGTTGAACTTCGTTGAAGTAAGGATGCTAGGGCTGTTTTTAAAAAAGTTTTTAAAAAACATTATTAGTTTTAATTCTCAAAACTTAATGTAAGTTTATTTATATATACATATTTTCTCTCTCGTTCTCGTATTGTGCTGAAGATGGCCCTAGGACATAGGGCCAAAATATTCACAGAACTGATTTCCGCTGTCTTGAAAAGATTTTCCCTATTGTTTCTGCTTTGTATTTGTTAGTTACACTTATGATGAAGTCCACATGACATAACCAATGCTTTAAATGTATAGGATAAGAAATGATAACGATTCTTCAGAGGCTTTGATGGTGGACACACAATGGGTGGCTAGCTTATCTTCCGACCTTGTGGCAGCTAAGATGACGCCCCAGACCCCGTATTGACAACCAGAAATCAATCAGCCGATCTATTACATTTACTAATTCATTATCATTTTTCTAAAAGGGCTTTTCCAAATAAAGTGACAACGAAAAATACTAATTTTGTGAAGTATGGTTATGTTTTCCTTCTGTGGAGTTCTTAAGAATTCTATAGCTTCAATGCATTAAAAAGTATGCAAAAGTGAGTTCAAAGAAGGTATAACTGTCGTTTATTCCTCTCCCCTCAAACAAAAAATTTCATATTTTACATTTACAAAGTAACATTCAAGCTTCACCGATTAAAATTCCTATTTTTTCTTTAGCTTTACGAAAACCTTGCAGGTATTATAACTATTTTGAAATATCCCATCTCCTTTGAGAAAAAGAGACAACGGCTTTGTACAATTGTATCGGATGGGATAACAAGTTGTTGGTGCATCAAAGATTGAGCTGTTCGTATATTTTTACTATTGGTACCATCGTCCAGGCCTGCAAATAAGGTGTGTGTTTGTGCTGGTTCTGACTTTTTTAATTGGGATCTCCCTCTCTCTCTTTTCCACTGCTTCTATTGCTGTTTGATCTTGAGCATATGATAGTGGATTTAAATTTTGCTTAGAATAACAAACAGGCACAAAAGGAACGGTGAGTTAGTTTCAGAGAGGTAAGTATTTTTTTCGCTCCGGCCTTTTTTTTTAATCACAAGTCAGCAGCATCACATCCCCCATGATGATAATTTTCTTAGTAAAAAATTGTAATTAAGGTGGGGCGCACCGTTTGTTTTAACGAGTGAGTATTCTCATCTATTCTTATTTTGATCAAACATAAAATCGTGAAGAAAGGAAGAAAACAAAGACAATATTTTGAATTCTAAACTGAATTACAGCTATCACTGCAGCCATTATCGACAATCTTATGTACAGTTTTGTGAATGTTCTGAAGGATCTTTTTCAAATTTAGCATTTTACTCTTCCAGATCCAATGTTGCGTATAACCCGCCCACATATTTTTAGAAAATAGCTTACACTGTTGATGATAAAATCTCCTCAACCACAAACCCGAGTATTTCGAAGCTGGGAAGGTAGAAAAGTTTGATAACTTTACAAATTAACAGGTTAAAGTCACTACAAAGTAGTTGATTCAAACTATAACGTTATACACGGAAAGATTGCTTTCAAGGATGATCAATTTATAATGAATTTGATTGAATTTAGTTGAATTTTAGGTTAAGAACTACCCATCCTTTCTTTCGTATTAGGTTGCAGCACTGGTGATGAAAAAAAGCGCATGTGGGCATAATTTCTTCTTTCACCTGCTGTAACAAAATTCAAAGGGCAGTGAAAACATTAACAACAGCAATATTTTTTCCATAGAAGAAAATGTTGTCAGATCATTCCTCATTTCCTCACTAAAATACAAACGGAGATGTTGTTGCCACTTCAGTCGAAACAGACTATTTTAGCCATTTTCTAAAAAATCAGAAAAAAAACCTAACCTACCGTAAGCGAATGCAACGTGAAAAGCCAGGAGAAAAGTACAACTAATTATGTGCATTATTTCTCTTTTTACATTTCATCCCACTAAAGACACAATTAGAATTGCTGAATATATCCCCTTGTTCATCCTTGAAAGTTCCCGAGGATTGACTGAACTATATGTTTCCTTAGCAAGTAGCCCAAAATTGTCCGCGCAGATTTACCAACGGTACATTTCTATGAACTAAAATGGATTGAGAGCGTAAACTATATGTAATCTAGCTCCAACTTGTATAGAACCAGAGCGGTAGCTTCCAGGGACTTAGCTAAACATGCAAAGTTTAATTTGCTGTTATTAAATGATGATTCTTTATTATATTGATTTATAATATTATAGTATATTTATTATATTATATATATATATATATATATATATATATATATATATACATATTTATATATATTATATTATAATATTATAATAATATTATATATATTATATATTATATATATTATATTATATAATATTATATTATATATTATATTATATTATATATTATGTTGTTATATTATATTATTATTATTATATACATTATATTATATTAGGTTATATATTTTATATATATTATATATTTATTATATTATAATATTATATTTATTATTTATTTATAATATATGATATAATATTATGTATTTGTATAATATTCATTTATTTATTATTGTCAGATGAAAGATCATAGATATTTGTTTATTTATTTGTTTTTTTTTTCTCAGGGATGATTGTATCAACCTAAAGGTCCTAGAAGATCAAGAGATAGATCATTGCGATGGAAATTAAAATTTATATTTTCCTTTTTAATGGACCAAAATGATTGAGCAACTTGAAGGTGACGTATTCTGCTAGTTTATGGCATCTACTACGATTTTGTTCCAAACAGAACCAATTTGCTATTGGGAATTTTGAGATGGACGATCAATTTAAAAGCATAAAAAAACAAAACATTTAGCTTCCCGGTTGTAGAGGAAGTAATGACACAAGATGGCTTATTCCTTCCTGAAGTAATGTAGTCTATACGAGAAAAATGGTTAATATAGACACTTTTCTTAATGCTTATCTTAATTAAGCTGATTCAGTCGGCTTACAGGCCAACGAACTTTTTGGGGAATAGTAAAGTGTAAAATTGGATGTGTATTTTATGATTAAATGTTATCTCAAGTTGATTTTTCACGAAATTATGTTTAGAGATGCTTAGTAACACACCAGCTGAAACACAAGGGTTGTTTAGTCAGAAGAATAAGAAGCTTTTTTAAAAGTACTAACAAGCTTTATTAGTGGTACTATAGGGGTAATAGTCCCCTGTCTATTGCATTAATCTTTCTCTATTTTTCATAAAGTATTACGTTCACATACCTAACGGCACGGAGGTAAAAAAAAAGTGAGGCTGTTTATAATAAGCCTGGACTGGAAGTTTCTTGGGAAAGGGGTGGCAAGTACTACCATAAGCTTTTTTCGCTGACTTCAAATAATATTTTGCTTTTCCAACTTATATACCATGTTTCAATGCATTTAGACTTTTGTATATAACGGGGAAGATCAAAAGCCACCTAGAATTTCTGCCAATATTAACAAAATTACCCATTTCTGTACATGTAAAGCTCTGTTGTAAAAAACATTATTAAGGACTTATTTAACAAAACATGCTATTCATCAAACATTTTCACTAAATATTCAATTTTTTGTCCAAAATCTTATGAAAAATCCAACGTTTACATTTTTAAGGAAAACAAATTTTTAACAGTAAGAAATCGAAATTTTTTTTGGGACCGGTGGCCCACATCACATCTCGGATAGGCCTGGTTAAAGGCACAATTTAAATAAGGATCAGAAATTCAAAAAAAAACAAGTGTTTTTTAACTGAAAGTGAGAAGCAAGATTAAAACTTAAACTGAACGGAAACTATTCTGTATATGATGGGCAATGCCCCTCCTCAATCCCTCACTTTTTACGCTAAAGTGTAAATTTTTGTCACGATTCCTTAGGGATGACTACTGAAACAAAAAAGCTATTAAATTGCTTATTTTAAAAAACTATAAAATTTCAGCGTAACGAGGGAGGTCTTGAAAAAGGGATAGTCCACCTTGTCCGCGGAATAATATCTTTTCGTTTCAGTTTTAAAGTTGTTTAATTCTTTTCAGCAAATTTTTTTCTTTATTAAATAAAAAAAAAACAAGTTTTTTTTAACTACAAGTAAGGAGCGACAGTAAAACTTAAAACGAACAGAAATTACTCCGTATTTGAAATGGGTAGTCCCCTCCACAATCCTTCGCTCTTTACGCTAAAGTTTGACTCTTTGCCACAATTCTACTTTTTAAAACTATTAAAAGCTTTAGCGTAAAGAGCGAAGGATTGTGGAGGGGACTACCCATTTCATATACGGAGTAATTTCTGTTCGTTTTAAGTTTTACTGTCGCTCCTTACTTGTAGTTAAAAAAACTTGTTTTTTTTTATTTAATTTCTGAACGTTTTTGAAGTAATGCATGTTTTTATTTTACAAATGTTTTTATTAGTAAAAATTATACGTAACTTAAGAATTAACTTACGTAACAAACTTTCATAATCTTATATTTTTATTATGTATACGAGGGGGTTTGTACCCTCGTTAATACCTCGCTCTTTACACTAAATCGTAAGTTTTGTCGCAATTCTTTAAGAATGACCCCTGAATCAGAAAGGCCGTAGAATAAATAGTTGAAATTACTAAAAATACTTTAGCATAAAGAGCGAATTATTTATTTCCTCCTAAATACCTCGCTCCATGTTTATTTTTCATTGTTTTCTTATAGTAATGCTGGAAAATCCTGCGCCCTTTCCATTGAATTTTTCTTCCCCCATGACAGATTTCGCCAAGGAGCGATCCCCCAACATAGCCCCCTCCCATCAGCCCCACTCCCAAACAAAATAAAATCCCACTGAAAACGTCTGTACACTTCCCAATAACCATTACTATATGTAAACACTGGTCAAAGTTTGTAACTTGGAGCCCCTCCCCCAGGGATTGTGGGGGAGTAAGTCATCCCCAAAGACATAGTTATTATAATTTTCGACTATGCTGAACAAAATGGCTATCTCAAAATTTTGATTTGTTGACTTTGGAAAAAAATGAGCGTGGGAGGGGGCCTAGATGCCCTCCAATTTTTTTTGGTCACTTAAAAAGGGCACTAGAACTTTTCATTTCCGTTAGAATGAGCCCTCTTCCAACATTCTAGGACCAATTGGTCGATACGATGACCCCTGGGAAAAAGAAAAAAAAAACAAAAAAAACAAACAAATAAACACGCACCCGTGATTTGTCTTCTGGCAAAAAATACAAAATTCCACATTTTTGTAGATAGGAGCTTGAAACTTCTACAGTAGGGTTCTCTGATACGCCGAATCTGATGGTGTCATTTTCGTTAAGACTCTACGACTTTTAGGGGGTGTTTCCCCCTATTTTCTTAAATAAGGCAAATTTTCTCAGGCTCGTATCTCTTGATGGGTGAGACTAAACTTGATGAAACTTATATATTTAAAATCAGCATTAAAATGCGATTGTTTTGATGTAGCTATTGATATCAAAATTCAATTTTTTAGAGTTTTGGTTTCTATTGAGCCGGGTCGCTCCTTACTACAGTTCGTTACCAGGAACTGTTTGAAACATTTGAAAGAATCTTTGCTCTTTTTCAGAAGCTTATTACACCAAATTCTTTTCAATGGGATTTTAAAAATAAGATATTTTAAAGACAACAGTAGTTGCTTTTGTATAAGATTCAGAGGTTGAAAACTCAGAGGCATTCACAATTCATTTGAAAATTTTCAGCTGCATCTGATTTAGTCAAAAAAATATGCTTACTTAGAAAAAAAAAATATGGTTTAATCAAAATTCATGCTCGGGAAGCCTATCACACATATACTGGTTACGAAACAAATAATTAAATAATACATTGTTAATCAGGCACACGCTTAGCTTTTCTCCTGGTGAGGTCTACTTTATCCAAGGTCCGAAAAACCAACTAAGCATCAAATATAAAGACAAATGCAGACAATTGTAAGAATTTTGACAATATAGGAGTGTCCAGGTCAAAAGTTTGTACATCCTCATGTGGCGATAAATTGCTCTAATTATTAAGGCTTTTTATTTTAAGGAAATGTGTAATAAAATGTATCAAAGACAGGTTAGATTTCCATGCCACATATTTAGATAACTTTACAGGGAATTAAAATATGTTTTTCTCTAGTTAATTTTAATGTTACACATCCAATGCTAATCTAAATTTTCTTCTGGCTGATTTTTTTAAATATTTCATGGTATTCTTCCTCGGCCCTTTTCCCCTCGTCATAATTTTTAGTTTTATCCTTTTTGTTTTAATCTAGGATTTGTCACTTGCTTAGTTTGTATCTTCTTTTTATCCAAGTTTGACTGATCCTTATTGCTGGTTATCTCTATTTGCCTATCATTTCTCTCTCCTTCCTTTTTTTTCTCTTTGCCTCTCCTCTGTTTTTCTCTCTCTCTATTTCTTTCCTTCTCTCTCTATCCCTCTCTAATATTCCAAAACAGCAACCCCCACATTTTCTAGCCTTACAATTTCCAGCTATATAAATTTCCACTTAGCCTATCCTCATCCCCAAGAAGAATTGCATCAGGAGAATTAATACAGAAGTTGAGAATAATCAATCTTGTTTATTTACGTTTGAAACTGTTCTCTTGTGTTTTCATTTATTATTAATTGGAGTTGGGTATTCTGTAAACTGTATATTCGTAGAATTTGCATTCTTTAATAGTCATAGGATGTTTAAACATCAAAAACTCCATAGTGCTATTACATATGTACGCTATTACGTGCTGCTATTACATTACGCTATTACATTAGTGCTATTACGTGCTGGTCTATATTAATCACTAATTTAGGAAAACAGTCTTCCTTTTCTCCTTCTGTCTCTCTCTCTTTTTTTTTTTTTTTTTTTTTTTTTTTTTGTGTTTGTGCTGTTGCATTGGTGATTTCTCTTTTCATGATATTTCATAGGATTAGATATAACTGTTTTATTATATTTATGTATATTTGATCTACTTAAAATTGTGTCATGGGACCATGACCATCAGGTATATGCGTAGCAAATTGTGTCTGATGAATGAGGATTGATTATGATAGTAGAAAAAGGAATATAAGAATTCCACTTGAACTTAAAGGGATGATAATAAAAAAAAACAGGATGGAAACCTACCACTACCCCCTCCCCCTTTACGTAAGTACCTGGCAATTATAGCTCTGTTGAATTAGCAGCTACCGTTGTCTGCCTCCCTTTCTTTGAGGGGAGATAAATTGATTATATGAATGATATTAAGTACTTTAGTGTTAAAGCGGATATATAAAATGATTGACAGTCATAACAGTCAATATTTTTTTCCCGAGTTAAAAATTAGAACAAATCTTTAGTAAAGGAATTTTAAATATAAATTTGAATATAGTGTAAATTAAAATCGCAAAATATTGTATTAAGTTAGGGGGAGAGAGGCAACACATGTGCCGACCCCCCTCTGAGCCCACGATGTAATATATTTCTCCGGTTGCTCTAAACTTCTAAAATTATGCATCGACGGATCCTCTCAGACGAAGGGGACTCCCCTAAAAATACTCTCCCCCAGAATGTAACCTGCTTCTGTTAGATTTGATTTACTGTCTCGCAATTAATTTTTCTTATAATAGCTCTATCTACCTCTTCAAAACTGTATAGGCTGGTTGTAAGGCACAAAGTTCCGTTCTAACTAAGCCACAAACAGGCCCGGATTGAATAGGTGCAGGGCCCGATTGGATTTTTTTTGTGGGGCACTCTCTATACATTAAACTTCACAAACACAGTGCAGAATCTCTCTAATATAATTAAATCAAGATTAAATTCAAAAATTTGAGAGTTTTTATGGCACTTGGTATTAAACAAGTGACATATAGCAATCGCAAATTCTGTCAGTCTGTCGTTCTGTCGGTCTGTCGGTCCCGGTTTTGCTACTTTAGGCACTTCCAGGTAAGCTAGGACGATGAAATTTGGCAGGCGTATCAGGGACCGGACCATATTAAATTGGAAATAGTCGTTTTTCCGATTTGAACATCTGGGGGGGGAGTGGGGGTTCGGTTAATTTGGAAAAAATAGACAAAATGAATTATTTTTAACTTACGAACGGTTATTCAGATCTTAATGAAATTTGATATTTGGAAGGATATCGTGTCTCAGAGCTATTATTTTAAATCCCGACTGGATCTGCTGACAGTGGGGGGGAGTTGGGAGGGGGAAACATAAAATCTTGGAAAACACTTAGAGTGAAGGGACCGGGATGAAACTTGGTGGGAAAAATAATCACAAGTCTTAGATACATGACTGACCTAACCGGAACGGATCCACTCTCTTTGGGGTAGTTGGGGGAGGGGGTTAATTCTGAAAAATTAGAAAAAATGAGGTATTTTTAACTTACGAAAGGGTGATCGGATCTCAATAAAATTTCATATTTAGAAGAATACCGCGTCTCACAGCTCTTATTTTAAATCCCGACCAGATCTGGTGACATTGGTGGGACCTAAAATCATGGAAAACGCTTAGATTGGAGGGATCGGGATGAAACTTGGTGGGACAAATAAGCAGAAGTCTTAGATACGTGATTGATGTAATTGGAACGGATCCGCTCTATGTTTTTTTAGTTTTGTTTTTCTCCTTTATTTATCATTTTTTTCCTTTTTTTTATTTTTTTTTTTTTTAGTTTTTTAGCTTTTTTAATTTTTTTATTAGTTTTTACTCTTTTTTTTCTTTTTAGTTTTTTTGTGGTTGTTACCTTTTTTTTAGTTTTTTTAGTTTTTTTTTACTTATGTCCTGGTCGTCATTTATACTCCCTGTGTCCCGGTCGTCATTTGTGTCCCGGTGCTTTGTTGATGGTGATTGCTAATCGAACATTCCTTGTGTCCCGGTCGCTTTCTCTTTGAGTGTCTCTCAAAGTGTTCTTTGAGTGTCTTGTCATTTATATTCCCTATGTGCCGGTGTCCCGGTCGTCATTTGTGTCCCGATGTCCCGGTCTGTAATTTCGTCAGTCGAAAACATGACGTCACCCGACAGACAGACCCACACACCCACAGACAACTTATTTTTATATATATAGATGTTCCGGTGTCCCGGTCGTCATTTGTGTCCCGATGTCCCGGTCTGTAATTTCATCAGTCGAAAACATGACGTCAGTCGACACACAAACATGACGTCACTCGACAGACACACACACACAGACAACTATATATATATATATATATATATATATATATATATATATATATATATATATATATATATATATATATATATACTAGCTGTTGGGGTGGCGCTTCGCGCCACCCCAACACCTAGTTGGTGGGGGCGCTTCGCGCCCCCCCAAGCCCCCCCGCGCGCGTAAGTCGTTACGCGCCATATTAGTTACGCGCCATTGTAGTTGTGTCCCTATGTTCCACCTGTCAATATAGATATATATATATATATATATATATATATATATATATATATATATATATATATATATATATATATATATATATATATATATATATATATATGTTTTTAACTACGTAAAACTTGCGAATATACAACATTCTTTGCTGTCCCATTGTCTGTGCATATAAATAGATTTTCAGGTTTACCGACTCTTGAACATGCAACATATAATGGTCCATGGGAAAACAATCCGTATTCAGATCTATACCTCATGATTCTAATGATTGCCCTTGAGGTTTGTTGATGGTGATTGCTAATCGACCATTCCCTGAGTCGCCATCGTCATTTATATATCCCCCTGTGCACCCCGGCGTCCCCTTTGTAGTTATGTCCCTGTGTCCTGGTCGTCATTTATATTCCCTGTGTCCCGGTCGTCGTTTGTGTCCCGGTGTTCCAGTCTGTGATTTCTCTTTGAGTGTCCCGGGCGTCATTTATATTCCTTGTGTCCCGGTGTCCCGGTCGTCATTTATATCCCCCTGTGCCCCCCGGCGTCCCCATTGTAGTTGTGTCCCTGTGTCCCGGTCGTCATTTATATTCCCCGTGTCCCGGTCGTCATTTGTATCCCGGTGTCCCGGTCTGTATATACATTCGTTTTTTAGTTTTGTTTTTCTCCTTTATTTTTTTCCTTTTTTCTTTTTTTTCTTTTTTAGTTTATTTAGATTTTTAGATTTTTTAGTTTTTTTATTAGTTTTTAGTTTTTTTGTAGTTTTAACCATTTTTTTAGTTTTTTTAGTTTTTTTTTTTTTTACTTTTGTCCTGGTCGTCATTTATACTCCCTGTGTCCCGGTCGTCATTTGTGTCTCGGTGCTTTGTTGATTGCTAATTTATATTATATTTATGTTTATATTTTTTATATTTATTAATATTTTTTTAGTTTTCTTTTTCTCTTATTTTTCAGTTTTTTCCTTTTTTTAGTTTTTTCTTTTTTAGTTTTTAGTTTTTTTTTGTTTTTTACCTTTTTTTAGTTTTTTTAGTATTTTTAGTTTTTTAGCTTTTTTAGTTTTTTTATTAGTTTTTAGTTTTTTTTTTAGTTTTTGCCTTTTTTTAGTTTTTTTCAGTTTTTTTAGTTTTTAGTTTTTTACCTTTTTTTAGTTTTTTTTAGTTTTTTAGCTTTTTTAGTTTTTTTTCTTTTTAGTTTTTTTTTGTAGTTTTTACCTTTTTTAGTTTTTTTTCTTCTTTTGTATTAGTGTGAAATAATTCAGACGTCATATGCGGACAAACACGACGTCACTCGACAGACAGACAGACAGACATAACCCACAAACAGCTTATTTTTATATATATTTATTCATATTTTTTTAGTTTTCTTTTTCTCTTTTATTTTTCAGTTTTTTCCTTTTTTTAGTTTTTTCTTTTTTAGTTTTTAGTTTTTTTTAGTTTTTTATCTTTTTTTAGTTTTTTTTAGTTTTTTTTAGTTTTTTTAGTTTTTTAGCTTTTTTAGTTTTTTATTAGTTTTTATTTTTTTTTGTAGTTTTTGCCTTTTTTTATTTTTTTCAGTTTTTTTTTAGTTATTAGATTTTTCCCTTTTTTTAGCTTTTTTTAGTTTTTTTAGTTTTTTTAGTTTTTTTTCTTTTTAGTTTTTTTTGTAGTTTTTACCTTTTTTAGTTTTTTTCTTCTTTTGTATTAGTGTGAAATAATTCAGACGTCATATGCGGACAAACACGACGTCACACCTGATCCACAGATCCACAGATCCACAGATCCACAGACAACTTATTTTTATATATATAGATATATACATATATATACATTTGTATATATATATATATATATATATATATATATATATATATATATATATATATATATATATATATATATATATATATATATGTATATATATAACTAATATATATAACTTTACTAGCTGTTGGGGTGGCGCTTCGCGCCACCCCAACAGCGCCCCCAAGCCCCCCCCCAAGCCCCCCCGCGCGCGTAAGTCGTTACGCGCCATAATAGTTACGCGCCATTGTAGTTGTGTCCCTATGTCCCACCTGTGAATATAGATATATATATATATATATATATATATATATATATATATATATATATATATATATATATATATATATATATATATATATATATATATATATATATATATATATATATATATATATATATATATATGGTTTTAACTACGTAAAACTTGCAAATATACAACATTCTTTGCTGTCCCATTGTCTTTGCATATAAATAGATTGTCAGGTTTACCGACTCTTGAACATGCAACATATAATGGTCCATGGGAAAACAATCTGTATTCAGATCTATACCTCATGATTCCTATGATTGCCCTTGAGCTTTGTTGATGGTGATTGCTAATCGACCATTCCCTGTCCCGGTGTCCCGGTCGTCATTTATATCCCCCTTTTTCCCCCGGTGTCCCCGTTGTAGTTGTGTCCTTGTGTCCCGGTCGTCATTTATATTCCCTGTGTCCCGGTCGTCATTTGTATCCCGGTGTCCCGGTCTGTATATACATTCGTTTTTTAGTTTTGTTTTTCTCCTTTATTTTTTTCCTTTTTTTTTCTTTTTTAGTTTATTTAGATTTTTAGATTTTTTAGTTTTTTTATTAGTTTTTAGTTTTTTTTTTTTTTGTAGTTTTTACCTTCTTTTTAGTTTTGTTAGTTTTTTTTTTTACTTATGTCCTGGTCGTCATTTATGCTCCCTGTGTCCCGGTGCTTTGTTGATTGCTAATCGAACATTCCTTTTGTCCTGGTCGCTTTCTCTTTGAGTGTCGTCATTTATTTTTTTCTTTTTTAGTTCTTTTAGTTTTTACCTTTTTTAGTTTTTTTTAGTTTTTTAGATGAAAATTTTTTTTAGTTTTTTCCTTTTTTTCTTTTTAGTTTTTTATTGGTTTTTACCTTTATTTTAGCTTATTTTTCAGTTTTTTCCTTTTTTTTAGTTTTTCTTTATTTTTTATTTTTTTTAGTTTTTTACCTTTTTTTAGTTTTTTTTAGTTTTTTTAGTTTTTTAGCTTTTTTACTTTTTTATTAGTTTTTAGATTTTTTTGTAGTTTTTGCCTTTTTTTAGTTTTTTCAGTTTTTTTTTAGTTTTTTATTGGTTTTTACCTTTATTTTAGCTTATTTTTCAGTTTTTTCCTTTTTTTTAGTTTTTTTTAGTTTTTAGTTTTTTTAGTTTTTTACCTTTTTTTAGTTTTTTTAGTTTTTTTAGTTTTTTAGCTTTTTTATTAGTTTTTAGTTTTTTTTGTAGTTTTTGCCTTTTTTTAGTTTTTTTCTTTTTAGTTTTTTTGTAGTTTTTACCTTCTTTTTAGTTTTGTTAGTTTTTTTTTTACTTATGTCCTGGTCGTCATTTATACTCCCTGTGTCCCGGTGCTATGTTGATTGCTAATCGAACATTCCTTTTGTCCTGGTCGCTTTCTCTTTGAGTGTCGTCATTTATTTTTTTCTTTTTTAGTTCTTTTAGTTTTTACCTTTTTTAGTTTTTTTTAGTTTTTTAGATGAAATTTTTTTTTAGTTTTTTCCTTTTTTTCTTTTTAGTTTTTTATTGGTTTTTACCTTTATTTTAGCTTATTTTTCAGTTTTTTCCTTTTTTTATTTTTTTTTTTTTTTATTTTTTTTTAGTTTTTTACCTTTTTTTAGTTTTTTTAGTTTTTTTAGTTTTTTAGCTTTTTTACTTTTTTTATTAGTTTTTAGTTTTTTTGTAGTTTTTGCCTTTTTTTAGTTTTTTTAGTTTTTTTTTAGTTTTTTATTGGTTTTTACCTTTATTTTAGCTTATTTTTCAGTTTTTTCCTTTTTTTTAGTTTTTTTAGTTTTTAGTTTTTTAGCTTTTTTATTTTTTTTATTAGTTTTTAGTTTTTTTTGTAGTTTTTGCCTTTTTTTAGTTTTTTTAGTTTTTTAGCTTTTTTATTAGTTTTTAGTTTTTTTTGTAGTTTTTGCCTTTTTTTAGTTTTTTTTAGTTTTTTGGCTTTTTTATTTTTTTTATTAGTTTTCAGTTTTTTTTTGTAGTTTTTGCCTTTTTTTAGTTTTTTTCAGTTTTCAGTTTTGTCACCTGATCCAGTTTTTTCAGGTGACGTCACCTGATCCATCCACAGATCCACACACAGACAACTTATTTTTATATATATAGATATATATATATATATATATATATATATATATATATATATATATATATATATATATATATATATATATATATATATATATATATATATATATAGAAGGATCTTATGTCTCAGATGCTCCATTTTCGGCTCGATTTGGCTCCGGGGACATAGGGGGAGGGAAACAGAAATCTTGGAAAGTGCTTAGAGTGGAGAGATCGGGATGAAACTTGATGGGAAGAATAAGCACAAGTTCTAGATACGTGATTGACATAATTGGAACGGATCCGTTCTCTTTGAAGGAGCTGGGGGGTGTTAATTTGGAAAAATTCAAAAATTGAGGTATTTTAACTTAAGAACGGGTGACCGGATCTTAATGAAATTTGATATTTAGAAGGAATTCATGTCTCAGAGCTCTTATTTCAAATGCCGACCAGATCTGTTGACATCGGGGGGAGTTGGAGGGGGAAATCTTGGAAAACGCTTGGAGTGGAGGAATCGGGATGAAGCTTGGTGGATAGAATAAGCAAATGTACTTCATACGTGATTGACATAACCGTACTGGATTCGCTCTCTTTGGGGGAGTTGGGGGGAGGGGCTCAGTGATTTGGTGAGTTTGGTGCTTCTGGACATGCTAGGACGCTGGAAATTGTTAGGCGTGTCAGGGAGCTGCACAAATAGACTTGATAAAGTCGTTTTCCCAAATTCAACCATCTGGGGGGCTAAAGGGAGAGGAAAAATTAGAAAAAATGAGGTATTTATAACTTGCGAGTGGATGATCGGATCTTAATGAATTTTGACATTTAGAAGGACATCGTGACTCAGAGCTCTTATTTTAAATCCTGACCGGTATTAAGCGTCTGATTTTCCTTTTAAATCAATCTATTGATTCCTAGAATTTCGTTAGAGCTCATGCCATATGAGCTCTTGGCTCTTAGTTTTTCTTGCCTCGTCACAAGTGCCATATGAGCTCTTGGCTCTTGTTTATATTATAAAGCATATTCTATATAATAATAAATGTATTAATAAATCTCATCAAGTAATACAAACTTAAAATAAATATATTTTCAATTATTGAAATGATTCATGATTCTACCCTTACCGTCAAAAACAGTTTGTTTTAAATACTAAAATCTTAATTTCTTTCATTTTTGACGGAATCACGGTGGCCGATTGGGACAAATCGCTCCAATTGCCCTTTATCCGGCCCTGACCACAAGTCAGCAGAAGCAATAAAGTGGACTTAAATAGTAACATCTCTACAATCGGGCGAGGTTTGGAGTTTTTTGCTAATGCAGAAAGTGATCAAGTCCTATAAAAACAAAAAAAAACAAAAAAAAACAATGAAATAATTGTTGTAATTCCCTAGTTCTGCCTTAAAAAAAAAAATCTTGGGCCTCCCATAATCCAATATGGATTACAAAATATCTCTAAATTTAATATTTTTAGATAGATGCACTGAATTGTGTTGCGAGAGCAACACCTTGGTTTTGTCGAGTTTTTTTTTTTTTTGTTCCTAGCACCCCGATTTCAGCTTATTCCTAGAAAGTGGCAAGGGTCTAAACCTTTGCGGCTTATACTGAAAGTGTGGACCTTAAGCCGGATTGATGAATATGACTTTGCCTTTTGGAAAGCTTCGTAGAACTCTTGCCTGGGGCCAAAAAGGATGGTTTTTGCTTGTGTTTCTACCCATTTCTGTTCGTGATTTCAGCTGAGTTTATCATTCGGTTTTTATAGCACTTGGTATAAACAAAGTGACAAATAGTGATCGCAAATTCTGTCGGTCTGTCTGTCCCGATTTTGCTACTTTAGGCACTTCCAGGTAAGCTTGGACAATGAAGTTTGGCAGGCGTATCAGGGACCAGACCAGATTAAATTAGAAATAGTCGTTTTCCAGATTTGACCATCGGGGGGGAGTGGGAGCCGATTAATTTGGAAAAAAATAGGAAAAATGAAGTGTTAAAAAAAATGAAATAATCACAAGTCCTAGATACATGATTGACCTAACCGGAACGGATCCACTCTCTTCGGGAGAGTTTGGAAGGGGAGGGGGGTTAATTCTGAAAAATCAAAAAATAAGGTATTTTTTTACTTACGAAGGAGTGATCGAATCTTAATGAAATTTGATGTTTGGAAGGATATCGTGTAAGAAGAAGTCCTAGATACGTGATTGACATAACCGGAAGGGATCTGCTCTGTTTAGGGAAGTTGGGGGGAGAGGGTTAATTCTGAAAAAAACAGAAATAATGAGATATCTTCAACTTACAAAGGAATGGTCGGATCTTAATGAAACCTGATGTTTGGAAGGATATCGTGCCTCAGAGCCCTTATTTTATATCCTGACTGGATCCGGTGACATTGGGGGGAGTTGGTGTGAGAGATCTTAAAGTGTTGGAAAATACTTAGAGTGGAGGGATCAGGATGAAACTTGGTAGCAAAAAAAATAATCATAAGTCCTAGATACGCGATTGACATAACCGGAACGGATCCACTCTCTTCGGGAGAGTGGGGGGGGGGGTAATCCTGAAAAATTAAAAAAATGAGGTATTTTTTACTTACGAAGAAGTGATCGAATCTTAATGAAATTTTATATTTGGAAGGATATTGTGTCTCGGAGCTCTTATTTTCAGTCCCGACCGGATCTGGTAACATTGGGGGTAGTTGGGGGGGGACCTCAAATCTTAGGAAACGCTTAGAGTGGAGGGATCGGAATGAAACTTGATGAGAAAAATAATTATAAGTCCTAGATACGTGACTGACATAACCAGAACGGATCCGCTCTCGTTGGGGGAGTTGGGGGGAGGGTATTTAAAATGAGGTATTTTTAACTTACGAAGGGGTGATCGGATCTTAATGAAATTTGATGTTTGGAAGGATATCGTGTCTCAGAGCGCTTATTTTAAATCCCGACCAGATCCAGTGAAGGGGAAGTTGGGAGGGGGCGGAACCTAAAATCTTGGAAAACGCTTGGAGTGGAGGGATCGGGATAAAACCTGTTAAGAAAAATAACCACAAGTCCTAGATACGAGACTGATACAACCGGAACGGATCTGCTCTCTTTGGAGGAGTTCGGGGGAGGGTTAATTATAAAAAATAGAAAAGAATGAGGTATTTTTAACTTACGAAAGAGTGATCGCATCTTAATAAAAATTTCATCGAAGGATCTCAAAACTTAGATCTCTTATTTTAAATCCCGGCCGGATCCAGTGTCATTAGGGGGGGGACCGAAAATCTTGGAAAACACTTAAAGCGGAGAGATCAGGATGAAATTTGGTGGAGAGAATAAGCACAAGTCCAAGATAGGTGACTGACATAACCGGACCGGATCCGCTCTCTTTGGCGGAGTTTGGGAGGGGGGAGTAATTCGGAAAAATTAGAAAAAATGAGGTATTTGTGACTTACGAACGGGTAATCAGATCTTAATGAAATTTGATATTTAGAAGGATCTTGTGCTTTAGAATTCTCATTTTAAACCCCGACCAGATCCGGTGATATTGATGGGAGCTGGAGGGGGAAACCGGAACTCTTGGAAAACGTGAAAATCGAGGTATCTTACGATTGGGTGACCGGATCTTAATGAATTTTGATATTTAGAAGGACCTCGTGACTCAGAACTCTCATTTTAAAACCCGACCGGCATTAAGCCTCTGATTTTCCTTTTAAAGCAATCTATTGATTCTTAGAATTTTGCTAGAGCTCATTCCATATGAGTTCTTGGCTTTTGGCTCTTCCGAACTCGTCACAAGTGCCATATGAGCTCTTAGCTCTTGTTCGTACTTAGGATTGCGATAGAGAAATGGTATCAGATGTGCCTCTTAAACTTTAAAAGTTCTCTCACTGCTGAAGAAATTAGAGTTTATCCTTTGCTCCTTTCTAAGTAATGACGTTAGAAACTTGGCCTACGGCAAAAATGTCAACTTTTGAACTAAGACACATAGATTTTTTGTTTGATGGCAGTCGATAGCTGTGGATGAGCTGATCAAAGTATATGTCATCCAGATTTTGGTAGAAAATCCCTTCATGAGATATACCAGTTTGAAAGTTTAAAGGGGTTGACAACTTCAGTAGTAAGGTACAAACTGAAACCAAAAATAGGCTGATACAGAAATGCAATCAGATGTGCCTCTTAAACTTTAAAAGTTTTCTCATTACTAAAGAAATTAGAGTTTAATCTTTGCTCCTTTCTAAAGGATGACGTTAGAAACTTGGCCTACGGCAAAAAAGTCAACTTTTGAACCAAGACAATTAGATTTTTTTCAACGGCAGTCGATAGCTCTTGATGAGCTGATCAAATTATATGTCAGCCATTTTATTGTAGAAAAATTCCTTCATGAGATATACCAGTTTGAAAGTTTAAAGGGTTGACAATTTCAGCAGTAAGGTACACACTGAAACCAAAAATAGGCCGATATCAATTGTGAGACATATAGGTGAGTTTTAAGCAACAGCCGGCTGTTAGCTCATAATCATCTTCGGCAATGAGGGGTTCGCAACTTTTGCTAGTGGGTATACCTATTATTTGTTTCCGGCGTATTTGATGGTAAGACCAATTTGGTTCCAATGGTAAGACATGTAGGGGACTTGTAGGTAATAATCGGCTGTTAGGCTACAATCATATTCAATGAAGAGGGGTTTGCAACTTATGCTAGTTGCAATGAGGGGTTTGTAACTTTCGCTAGTTGGTGTACCTAGTATTTAAGATCCTTACAGATTAACAACTTCAGAATTTAATCGAAGCGGGGAAACAAAACCAAAGTATTGCTCACGCAACTTTTACTCGGTGAAGCCGAACAAAGGTTGCCATAATACCTCATTTTGCCCATGCAACGTAGATGTAGTTCAATTAGACGCTGTAGCCGCTTTGATAAAATGACTGATTTCCCCTTCAATTCTTCTCAGGCAAAGATCTATGGCAAATATCTAGTATTTAGGAACGATATTGATTTTAAAATTATTACTTTCTTATTACAACTGACGATGTTTGAAAACTGTTAATGCTTTTGGATCAATAGAAGAATCATAATATACGTTGAGTTTGAGCGTTTTTCCCAACCTTTCTTTAAAATCGCTCCTCTGGCGTGCATTTCTTTTTGTATGTTTAGAGGGAGGTGAATCCTTATTTTCGTGTTTATACAATTTGTTCTTCAATTAAGTTACGCGTGGGCGAACTGCAAAACTTTTGGGATATCTGATTGCAGTACCACAAAACCCCTAAAGGGTTGACAATCGAGAAATGCATCAAAAATTTTTTTGTATTCAGGCAGTTTATTTGGGACTATGCTTTAAGAACCCTTCTTTCCTAGTTTTCCCTGTCTTGAATTAAAATAGAGTAGTTGTGGGGATCAAGTTATTGCTAATTGTAGAAAAAGCGAAGACAGATAGTCCAATTGAGTGAGAGGTAATTCTGGCATTAATTCCCCCCTTATTAGGATTGTATACAAATTATGTTAGTTCACTTATTAATAGATATGTCTATGTATTATCCGTCCATCCGTCATTGCTAGGGCAGTACAACCAAGGTAGATATAGAGCTAAGATAGTAATAGAACCTATAATTTTCCAAGTGTTTGGTTAAATGGCACGGGTAAATGGCGTGTCAGATATTCCAAAAGATATAAATTTTTTACAATGTCAGTAGAGATTGAAAATTGGTTCTACTTTGCTCCAATATTATTTTCTCCAAATTTATCGAAGAAAGCAAATGTACCTTCCGCACCATACTAAATGAGTTCCGGTGAGCCATTTTCTCCGATCAATTTCCAGTTCATTTTCTCACTAATTGACTTCCCTTCTATTTCTCAATCAGGTTCCCTTCCTCCTCTTTCATGTACCATGATTGCATTTACGAAGATGATGTCAAGTAGTAAGAGACACGACTTGAACCATATGTCTACATTAAGGGCTAATTTGCGGCTTTTCTATTGCTGTCGACCGGAATTACCGCGTCCAATTTTGTATAATTTGTATCTTGGTTTCTGTAAATAGAAGACATCGAATAAATTTAGGCTAAGTTTATGCATATGCAATTATGAATTGAAGATATTACAATTATAGATGAGCCCCTTATATGTATCTTAAAATAGTGGTGATAATAAGTAGATTAAGAAAGTTAGATTTTACTCCTAACAAACCTTTTCATGGTGAATTCTCAAAAGCAGTGATATATTTTGCTGTGTATCAGATATTTGTAGAATATTTATTTCAAGTCTCTATTTTGTTAAAAATTGTGCCGTGCATTCATAGACAGTAAAACTGCGCTGCCTAAGTAAAGAGTGAAGTGGGCTTTATTCATTATTTTTTTTTCTTTTTACCAAAACACTTTGTATGGAAGGGGAAATCACAAAAGCTTCAGAGGGACTCGTTTGACTAAGAAATTGAAACTTATAATTGCCTTCAAATTAAAATATGAATTAAAGAAATGTGAAGCGTAGGCCAAGAGTGCAGGCGAGAACATATTTGGGGGGGATATAAATATATTGCATATATTTACATGTAATATGTAAATATATATTACAAAATATATTTGTAATGGAATCAGACTACTTTTTTGATTTGTAATTGCGTAGGAGCTATAATGAGGGGAGGGGTTGAGGCATTGTTTAGGTGGGGGTAGGGTAGATCCCTAAAAAGAACAGTTTAATGGACAAACTGCTTACTCTTCACGAGGCTTCAGATAAATTTTGAAAGAGGTAGGGTGGGAGTAGGAATGAATTAAGTTGTTTCTCTATACAGCTCAAATGTTACATTCCCACTATCTACCAGCAAAGAGGTAGAAATGGAAAGGCAGGTCATCATCAGCCCCGCTATGAAACTTCTTTCGGATGGCAAATACTGCTGGTAACTTAGTCTTCAGCAATTTTAAACGGTGTTATTTTCTTTTTCTATTTATATGAAGGACTTTAATGTATTTAAAAAAAAACGTATGTAATGTATTTATCGATAAAAAAAATCCTATTGTAGAGGATGTAATGGCTTCAGTTATGTAAAAGATCAAAGCCTCACAGAATTTCTATCCATACTAACAATATACCTAAATTCTTCAGTAATAATATTAACAATGAATTTTTACCAAAATTACTATTCACCACCTTTTTTTTAAGTATATTAAAATTTTATCCAAATTGATATTGCAAATTTAAATGTAGGACGATTCTAATCAACGTACAATTAATGATTTACACATTAAAAAAAAATTTAATTAGGGATTTAAGGGACCGGTACCTCAAATTATGTCAAACGGTTCGTAGTAACCAAAACTCTAAAAGATAAAATTTTTATACCAATAGTTACATCAAAAGAATCGAGTTTTAATGATGATTTTAAATACATAAGTTTCATCAAGATTAGTCTTAACCATCAAAAGTTAAGAGCCTGAGAAAATTTGCCTTATTTTAGAAAACAAGGGGAAACACCCCCTAAAAGTCATACCATCTTAACGAAAAACACACCATCAGATTCAGCGTATCAGAGAACCTTGTTGTAGAAGTTTCAAGCTCCTATCTACAAAAATGCAGAATTTCGCTTTTTTGTCAGAAGACAAATCACGGATGCATGTTTATTTTTTTTATTTTTTTTTCCAGGGGTGATCGTATCACCTCAGTGGTCCTAGAATGTTGCAAGAGAGTTCATTCTAACGGAAATTAAAAGTTCTAATGCCCTTTTTAAGTAACCAAAAAATTGGAAGGCACCTAGGCCCCCTCCAACGCTCATTTTCCCCCAAAAGTCAGCGGATCAAAATTCTGAGATAGCCATTTTATTCACCATAGTCGAAAAACCTAATAACTATGTCTTTGGGGACGACTTACTCCCCCGCAGTCCCCATGGGAGGGGCTGCAAGTTACAAACTTTGACCTGTGTTTACATATAGTAATGGTTACTGGGAAATGTACAGACGTTTTCAGTGAGATTTTTTGGGTTTGGGGGAGAGTTGAGGGGTGAGGTTACGTGGGAGGATCTTTCCATGGAGGAACTTCTCATGGGGGAAGAGATTTCCAATGAAGGGGGCACGGGATATTCTAGCATTATTAAAAAAAGAAGACAGTGAAAAAATAAATATGAGAAGTTTTTTCTACTGAAAGTGAGGAGCAGCATTAAAACTTAAAACGAACAGAAATTATTACGCATATGAGGGGTTTACCTCCTCGTAATACCTACCTCTTTATGCTAAATTATTTTTAGTAATTTCAACAATTTATTCTACGGCCTTTGTGGTTCAGGGGTCATTCTTAAGGAATTGGGACAAAATTTAAGATTTAGTGTAAAGAGCGAGGTATCGACGAGGGGTGAACCCCCTCATATACGCAATAAAAACATACGAATATAGAAATTCGTTACGTAAGTTAATTCGTAAGTTACATATATTTTTTACTAATGAAAACTCGTAAAAAATTAAAAGTTCTAGTTACCTTTTTAAGTAATAAAAAAATTGGAGGGCAACTAGGCCTCCTCCCTCGCTCCTTTTTTCTCAAAATCTTCCAATTAAACCACGAGAAAGCCATTTAGCCAAAAAAAAAATAATAACCAAATTTCGTTCTAATTATTTATGTGCGGAAAGCCACGATCAAAACATGCATTAATTCAAAAACGTCCAGAAATTAAATAAAAAAAATAAGTTTTTTTTTTAAATGAAAGTAAGGAGCGACATTAAAACTTAAAACGAACAGAAATTACTCCGTATATGAAAGGGGCTTTTTCTCCTCAACGCCCCGCTCTTTACGCTAAAGTTTTTTTTTACTGTTTTAAAAAGTAGAGTTAAGAGAAAGAGTCAAACCTTAGCGTAAAGAGCGAGGCGTTGAGGAGGAAAAACCCTTTTCGTATACGGAGTAATTTCTGTTTGTTTGAAGTTTTAATGTCGCTCCTTACTTTCATTTAAAAAAAAACTTCTCAGACATTTAAACAAAAACCATCAGACATTAAACATAAAAAAGAGCTATTCAGATGAAACGAAGGAACAGATTTGACCTTATTTGGATTATTTATTATATTAAGGGTACTTTCTCCGCCTTAGCTCCTAACTCTTTACTGAGAAGCTTAGCTTTTTTTCAAATTTTGTAAGAAAATTTGCAGAAGGAAAGACAAGATAAATTAAAGCACTAAAAAACTTTTGTTTAATGAGCAAGGTGTTGAAAAGGGGACTTTCCCCCTTATATACAGAGCAATTTATATATGTTTTAAGTTATAAACTTGCTCCTTACTTTATTTGAAAAACCTTTTCTATTTGTTTAGTTACATTTCACGAAACTGTAGAGTATTATGAATACAATACTTTTGGTAACGCAAAAAAACGATCAATATTTCAATGATCTCTGTTTGGATTTTGATAGGTAATCAACAGTTCGTGGCAACGAACGGTAAGGAGCTACCCAGCTCAATAGTGACCAATAGTAACCAGTTTTTGGATACCAATAGATATATCAAAGATTTGGCTTAATATGCTGATTCTAAATATATAAGTTTCAATAAGTTTAATCTTACCCATCATAGGCTACGAGCCTGAGAAAATGTGTCTGTTTTTGGTAAAAAAGGAGAAAGACCCCTCGGAGTCTTTCTCCGGATATAATTTTAGTGAAAGTTGCACCATCGAATTCAGCGTAACAAAGAACCCTGCTGTAGAGTTTTCAAGCTCCTATCTGCAAAAATGTGTAATTTTGTAATTTTTGCCAGAAGAAATGTCACGGATGCGTGTTCATCTGTTTCTTTGTTTTTTCCTTGTTTTCTTTTCTGTCCAACGGTAATTGCATCGACCCAGTGGGCCTAGAACGTCGAGAGAGTGTCCATTTCTAACGGAAACGAAAAGTACTAGTGCCCTTTTCAAGTTACCGAAAAATTGGAGGGCAACTAGACCCCCTTCCACGCCACCTTTTTTTCCAAAATCGTCCGATCAAAATTTTTAGATAGTTTTTTTTTTCTTCAGCAAAGTCCCAATAAATATGTCTTTAGATATAAAATGACCCCCCACCCACAATCCCTGGGTTGAATACATTTTTCGGCTGAGGAGGGGAGGACGAATTTACTGCTGTGAGGATTTTGCACGGGAAGAATTTTCCTTGGGGAGGGAAGTTTCCAGGGATGAACTTTTCAGGAGAAGTTTTAAACTGGGTGAATTTGCCAGAATTCCTATCCGAAATTCTTTTATTTGTCTTACTTTCTCTTTACCGATTCAATTTTAAGCGTGGAGATGTTAAGGGTAATTGTCCGAGGTAAATTTTTGCCAGGATTGAATTGCCCAGAGGATATTTCTTTGAGGAGGGGGATTTTTCCGCGGAGATGGAGCCAAGTATCCTGGCGTTATTTAAAAAATGATCAGAAATTAAACTTAAAAATACAAGTTTTTTCAACTGAAAGTAAGGAGCAACATTAAAACTTAAAAAGAACATTAATTATTGCGCTTATGAGGGTGGTTACCCCCTCCTCAACACCTCGTTCTTCACACCAAAGCTAAAATTTTGTCCCAATTATTTAAAAACAACACGTGAAACACTGTAGTATGAATATCGGCATGTTGAGGAGTGGGGCTACCCTTTTCAAATACTTAATAATTTCTTTCCGTTTTAAGTTTTAATGTTGCTCGTTACTTTCAGTTGAAAAAACTTGTTTTTTTTTTTATTTAATGAAGCTTAGAGACAAACATTTTTCTAACGGAAAAATTATGTCAATTAAAGCAAAAATGCATAAAAATAAAAATAAATGATTACTTACAAAAAATACATAAAACAATAGCCTACTTAAAAAAAAATTAAGATATAAATTCCCAGCATTCAGTTCTTTTGAGCACTGCCGAATCGTTGGACGGAAATTTTTTTAACAATATCAACAGTTTCGAACCTGGTTACATACACCAAAATATTTAATGCCTTTAGACTCAATTGTTTATAAAAATTCATGCATTATCAAAGTAGTTTGTTAAAAGTAAAACATTAAATTTAAAATTAAACAAATCAGATAAAAATTTATAGTTCAATATTTTTAATCTAATTTTGAATACCAAAAACCAATGTATTCAACACCTTTGTACTTCATAACTGTAAAAATTTATTTTTTTTCAAAGTGAAAACTAGATAAATATAATTACTCCTGGAAAAAAAATGATAAAAAACGTATCCGTTCAGAGGGAAAATACGAAAATTCCTTGCATTCCGTTCAGGAGAAACATTTCTGATTGTAATGACTTCATAAATCAGCTCATGGGTACTCTTGCAATACAAGCAAAAGTTGAAGGCATATTTTCTTTTACCAAAATTGCCCCTTATTAAGTTGTTTTCCTTGTGTTTTCCATAACTATACGAACTTTCTTCTGTACTAATAACTGTACTAATTAATAATAAACAACTACGTTTTAGGATCACCAAAAAAGCTTATTCTTTGATTGAATGTTATCACTAGTTAGGCTCTTATACTTCCGTTTCTGGCAAGGATAGTTATTTACTTACCATTCATTACTATGAAAAGTTTGATTTTTTTTTTTCTGTTGCTCCAACTAAATCATATTAGGAAAAACGTCTGTGGAAAACTGAAAAGGGGTTATTCAGTCACAAATTAGAACTTACATTCTCCTTATTATGGGTCAAAATCTATTGGCAGGCAGCCAACAATGGGGCAGCACATATTTTCTTCATGGTTTTTCCCTATTTTGCTCTTTTTCCTTTGACTTACTTATAATTACTTTATAGTCCTAAATTTCCAGGGGGCCATGGCCACCCTGCCCCCTGTCGGTACTTATGGTGAAGGCCATGGATAAAATTGCTTAAGATCTAGAGGATGCAGCCAGATGACATAAAAGTATAATATTGTATTGGCATGTTAATAAATTGAGAGGGAAACAAGAAATCTGGACTTGACAAAGTTAAAGACATAGATGGGGCTATAATTAGTGACAAGGAAACAGTTAAAGAGATATGGACAGAACATGTTGAGAATGGGCTAAACCGTGATAAAGAAAGAAGAAGAGTTACGAGAAAAGATATAGAAAATAATGAATAAGTTTTTGACACTTGGGATGTAAAGGAAGATTTATTTTGTATGTAAGAATTAGTAATAGTACTAAAAGGATTGAAAAATAATAATGCCGCAGGTGCTGATAGTGTGGTAAATGAAGATTTGAGTGGTGGTCTTGAAGGTAGAGATAAATTAATGAATACTATGAACATGGTTTTTGAACAAGGGAAAGGGGGAGCTAGTGATTTTAGGAAAACTATAATTAAACCCTTCAATAAGAAATTGGATAAGATTGAAAATTCTGGAGGTATTACTTTATAGAGGAATTATAGAGGTATTAGCTTGGTTTCTGTAGGAAATAAATTACTTAGTATTTTTATGGTTCTTAGACTTAGATATTCTGTAGAAAAAGTTCTAAGAGAGGAACAGTGGGATTTTAGGAAGAAGAGAGGATGTGTCGACCAAATTTTCATTCTTAGATTAATAATTGAGAAGGTCTTGAGTCATCAAGCCCCTGTAGTGCTCATTTTTATAGATTATGAACAGAAGCAAGATTCAGGTGATAGAAGAGCTTTAGGGAAGGTCTTATCTGTGTGTGGTGTACCAGATCAATACACTGAAAGGATTATTCCTTTGTACGAAAATAACTTGATGTGGTTAAGGTAGGAAATGAGGTTAGTAAACTGGTTTTGTATCAAATTAGGAGTTAAGCAGGGTTGTTTCTTATTCCCATTCATATGGATCATTTTTATGGACTTTGTTCTAATGAACGCAATCAAGACAATAGGAGAACACGAAATCAACTGGGGAAGTAAAACTCTCCCAAACTTAGACTATGTGATGATTTTAGCACCCTAGATGAAGTGTCTTAGCGATATGGATGACTTTTTAGAGGTTTTCCGAGTTTTAGGTGCAAGAATGGGTCTGAAGATTAATGTTAGGAACACCAATTTGCTAAGGCTAGGAATATATGAAGATGAAAAGGTGATGCTGTGTCACAAGAAGATTAATCAAGTGGACAGCTTCACTTACCTAGGCAGTATTATTAGCAAAGACGATGGATACATTGAAGATGTTAAACGAAGAATTGTCAAGGTCCAGTGTTTTTTTTTTTTTTGTTTTTTTTTTTCACAGTTGAAAAAAGTCTGAAAGAATAGGAAGATAGGTCTGGGCACCAAGATTAGAATATAAAGAGGTAAAATGGATAAAAATAGAATATAAAAATGTCGATAGCCATTTTTCTTCCTTTTTTAGACAACTACATGTTTTTTTTTTCTTAACAACATGCACGAAAGGTGTTGTACAGTTCACGTACGACGAAGCATTAAAGAAACAAACTTAGTTGTAGTGATTCTCGACAATCATTTTTTTTTTCTCTTTTAAGACAATGGAACGATTTTGCTACCTTCAATCAAGGTCAACGAACTCATTTACACAACTAGTATATATTCCAAGTAGGAGTCCATAGAACCCCAGACAACTATTAAAACAAATTTTGGTGAAAAGTAAACACATATTGGCATCTTAGAATTCCTAGACCAGTTTTGATGAAAAGTCCACTCCCTATGGGCTGTATTTTATTCGTGGAAATAATGCTACGGTAGCAATAGTAGTACTAGTAGTGGTAGCAGTAGTAGTAGCAGCAGTAGTAGTAGTATTAGTAGTAGTAGTAGTAGTAGTAGTAGTGCTAGTAGTAGTAGTAATAGTAGTAGTAGTAGTAGTAGTAGTAGTAGTAGTAGTAGTAGTAGTAGTAGTAGTAGTAGTAGTAGTGGTAGCAGTAGTAGTAGTAGTAGTAGTAGTAGTAGTAGTAGTAGTAGTAGTAGTAGTAGTAGCAGTAGTAGTAGTAGTAGTAGTAGTAATAGTAGTAGTAGTAGTAGTAGTAGTAGTAGTAGTAGTAGTAGTAGTAGTAGTAGTAGTAGTAGTAGTAGCAGCAGTAGTAGTTGTAGTAGTAGTAGAGTTATAAATAGTTGTAGTAATAGCAATGGTAGTAGTGGCAATAGCAGCAGTTGTAGCAGCGTGCCTATCTTGCATTTTGGTCAATTGATCATCCTCCGCATCATTCCCTAATATTCCTAGCTAATTACCCTAGTCCTTTCCTGAGATGCCCCTTGTGACAACTTACATGCACATAACGTGTGTTGATTTGGTTCAAATCCCCCCTCAACATCACCTGAAATCTTCACCTTAACAAACTTAGTCTTTTTGGACACGAAGAGTCAAACCTACATCCTTTCCTAATAACAAATACTATATGAAAAAAAAATAAACGAACTAGGTAACTTAAAGCCCTTGGCCCAAGGGGTATTTGAGAGGGGTTGTCATTCCCAGAGGCGTAGTTTCGGAACTCTAAGCTAAGCTGAAAAAATGGCTATCTTATGATTTTTCAATGATGTCTGAGAAAATAAGGGATGTAGATATGGGGCGTGTTTTCCTTACAACCACCTTTGACTCCTAAAAAGGGTACTAGAACTTTTAATTTTCAATCAAACGAACCCCTCTAAGGATTTTACCATAGCTCATTACATATGAAGTATCTTGATGAAAAGAAAGTAGAAACAATCCTTTATTTTCTGCTAGAATATAAGAAAAGGAGGGACGGAAACGTTATTTGAAATTGGAATACAGCATAAAATTTGCGCTACATGCATAAATAACCGCATATAGCTAACAGGATTTGACTAATACCAAAAATCCATCAGCCTACAGAACAATCTTTCTCAACATTTTGTATGTACATTACATTATAGACATAAACGAAACTTTGACATTACTTTTTATGTCTTACTTCTAAGTTATATCCAAACTTTGGAATTTTGCTCACCTTCAGGTCACTTACTCTTCATATCCATTCCCAAATGACAAATAGTTTTTTTCTTCTTCCAGCACTGCTTTTTAATTATTACTCATCCTTTAATAAGATGTTATTACTCAAATAATAAGATGTAAATGGTCATTATTTGCCCCGCCATTACTATTCATCTGCTGTTCTATGTTACTTCATAAAAAAGTCTCTTTGCTTATCGCCTGACTCCGTAGATAGGTTTTAGTAGTCTTGAGATAAGGTATCAATAACTGTATATCACTGAATGGGTAGCACCCATTGGTTTACAATTTGAACGATTTTCATCCAGCCGCTCGAATACATTGCACGAACAGGAGACTATTTCGTGCATTTATTTTCCTTTTCTCAGTAAGGAGTATATTTTGGATTTGCCTGGAAATGTTCTATTTTATTTCTGGATTAAAAGAAAAATCGCATTGTAAACCAAAAGGGTGATTATTTGTTTTTGAATAAATACACTGTCACTTTCAAACTTTCTGTTTGGTTCGTTTTCCATTAGTAATTTTCTCTCTGAAAACACAAGCTTTAAATTTTTTCGATATTTTGATAATCGTTTTGGCTCACAGAATCAACCAGGAAGTTTGAGATTAAATTTATAAGGCCTAGCATGCAGTCTCACACTGTAATAAAGTGTAATTCATAATTTTTCGTACAGATATCGACAACATATGGATCCCCATTCTTTTTTTTTTTTTTGATAAATATTACAAGCTCGAATTTTTAGTGCAAATAGCCTTGTATATATAGATGTAATAATGTTGTTGATTGGCCTGCTGGTGTAACATTTATGGCTTACAAAATTTCATTTGATACTGACCTCAATTGGGGATCAATAACAACCCCCCTTCGTAGTCGTAAACATAATTCAAAACATCAAATAAAGAGAAATGAACAGGCAATTTAAAAATCTGTACATGAGGGTGGTAAGATCGTTCCATAAATCCTACATAAAGAATAAGGGGGAAGGAAGAAGGTACAGTCATAATTTAAGAAAATTTTGTTGAAGCAGAACTGATTATCGATAGTAAATGAGAAAAATGCATTCCAAAGTGATGATGTTATGGGCACCAATAATGGAAGGTGTTGGTCCCTTGGAAAGGAACAAAATATGTAATAAACATAGATCTCAGACTGATGCAATGCTTTTATCGTTCCTCTGAAAGAAAAGGATTTGATCCCTAAACACTCCACAAAACACTGGTGGGATAATAATCTCTAGTCATTGATAACGGAAAGCAGATGAAAAAATTAACGACAAAGTTAATCCAATTTCGCCGTCGTATTTGCCAAGTCAAACAGTTCGTAGTAAGGAACTGTAACTAGGGAGTAACATAGCCCAAAGGTAAAAACATAGTATTTTGATGACACAACAGATATATAAGATTTGTTTTTATCTGGATTCTAAATATAAGAAATTCATTAGGTTTGGTTTAATCTATCAAAAGCTACGCGCCTGATGAAATTTGCCTTGTCTTTGTTTAAAAGAAGGAAAACACCCCTCGAAACTTCAAGAAATCTTAATTAAAATTACATCATGAGACTCAGTTGAACAGAAAACCTTAGTGCTGAAACTTCAAGCTCCTGTCTGCAAAATGCAGATATATTTTTTTCGATATAAAATGGAAGAGGGCTTATTCGGACAGATTTTAGATAATTTAATGCCCTTCTAACTGACCAGACATATTTGAGGACAAATAGCCCCCCCTCCCACGCCCCTTCTCCCCATATTCAACCGATTGAAATTTTGAGATACGCATTTTGTTCGGCATAGTAGAAAAATCTAATGAATATTTCTCAAGAAGAAATTTTACATAAGTTATTTTCCTGAATTCATTTAGGCCTACGGAATTGTTTTTATTTGCCTTACTTTCTCTTTTTAAACTAATTTTTGAGTTGCTGCGGGGGAAATGTCCAAGGGAAATCTTCCTTGCGGTTGAAACTTATTATAATAAACAAAACATTGCTAGGTAATACTAAACTTGATGAAACTTATATATTTAATATCAGCATTAAAATGCAATTATTTTGATGTAACTATTGGTATCGAAATTCCGTTTTTTAGAGCTTCGATTACTATTGAGGTGGGTCGCTCCTCACTACAATTCGTTAACACGAACTGTTAGATTAGTTTCAAAATTATCGCTAGTTTAAGGTACGTGGTTGAATCTTTCCATGGAGAAATTCCTCGTGGGGGAAGGAAATTTTCTATGGAAAGGGAGCTGGATTTCCCGACATTATTTGAAAAACGACGAGCAATTAGATAGAAAATAAGTTTTTTGAACTGAAATTAAGAAGCAACATTAAAACTTAAACCGAACAAAAAATATTACGCATACGAGATAGGTTGCCTCTCCTCAATAGCTCGTTCTTACGATAAATTTTCTTTTTTAGCTTGTAAAAGAGGTTTTATTTCTAATAAAACAGCCTTTGTGATTCGGGAGTCATTCTTAAACAACTGGAAAACAAAAATAAAACTTAGGTTATTATAAGGTTATTATTAGTTAAAACAAGAGCCAAGAGCTCATATGGTATGAGCTCTAACAAAATTCTAAGAGTCAATAGATTGATTTAAAAGGAAAATCAGAGGCTTAATAACGGTCATTTTTTTCTATTTTTCCTCTCCCTTTAGCCCCCCAGATGGTCGAATGTGGGAAAACGACTTTATCAAGTCCATTTGTGCAGTTCCCTGACACGCCTAAAATTTTCATCGTCCTAGCACGTCCAAAAGCACCAAACACGCCAAGTCACTGAACCCCTCTCCCCAACTCCCCCAAAGAGAGTGAATCCAGTTTGGTTACGTCAATCACATATCAAGGACATTTGCTTATTCTATCCACCAAGCTTCATCCCAATTCCTCCACTCCAAGTGTTTTCTGAGATTTCCTTTCTTGGAAAAAAGATCAAGATGATCTTTATTCTGGCAAATATTACAAAATTCCACATTTTTACCGATAATAGCTTGAAGCCTGGATTTTAGGGTTCTTTGATACACTGAGTCGAATTGCGTTACTTTCAATAAAATTCTATGACTTCGAGGTCAATCCCATTCTTTTTAAAAATCTTTTGAAACTTTTCTCGGGCTCGTAGCTTTTGATGGGTAAGATTAAAATAGCGAAGAAGACGACTCTGCCTTTCCATAACAAACAGACAAAGCAGAAAAAATAGGGAAAATCTTTTCAAGACAGTGAAACCAAGTCGGGATTTAAAATAAGAGCTTTGAGATATGAGTTCCTTCTAAATATCAAATTTCATTAAGATCCGGTCACCCATTCATAAGTTAAAAATACCTCAACTCTTCTAATTTTTCAGAATTAACACCCCTCCCCCAACTCTCCCAAAGAGCGGATCCATTCCAATTATGTTAATGACGTATCTAGACCTTGTGCTTATTCTTCCCATAAAGTTTAATCTCGGTCTCTTCACTCTAAGTGATTTCCAAGATTTCCGGTTTCCAAGATTTCAGTTTCCCCCTCGAACCCCCTATGTCCCCGGACCCGATTCAAATTAGAAATGCAGCATCTGGGACATAAAATTTTTCTATATGTCAAGTTTCATTAAGATCCGACCAAAAACTTGTAAGATAAAGATACCTCAATTTTTACGTTTTTTAAGATTTCTGGTTTCCCCCTCCAACTCCCCTCAATGTCACCGTATCTGGTCAGGATTTAGAATAAGAGCGCTGAAGCGCAAAATCCTTCTAGGTATTAAATTCCAAGTTACAAATACCTCATTTTTTCTAATTTTTCGAATTACCTCCCTCCCCCCAAATCCCCCAAAGATAGTGGATCCGGTCCAGTTATTTCAACCACGTATCTTTGACTTGATTATTCTTCCCACCAAGTTTCATGCCTCCACTCTAAGCCTTTTCCAAGATTTCCGGTTCCCCCACCCCAACTGCCCCGAATGACACTGGATACGGTCGGGGTTTGAAATAAGAGATTTGAGTCACAAGGTCATTCTAAATATGAAATTTCATTTAGATACAATCACTCCTTCGTAAGTTGAAAATACTTCATTTTTATACCCTCCCCCCAACTACCCAAAGAGAGCAGATCCATTCCGGTTATATTAATCACGTATCTAGGACAAATGCTTACTTTCCCCACCAAGTTTCATCCCGATCCCTCCACTCTAAGCGTTTTCCAAGATTTTAGGTTTTCCTCTCCACCCCCCCCCCCCCAATGTCGCCGGATCTTGTCGTTATTTAAAATAAAACTTTAAGGTACAATATCATTCTAAATATCAAATTTCATTAAGATCCGATCACCCATTCGTAAGTTAAAAATCCCTCATTTTTTCTAATTTTTCCGAATTAACCGTCTCCCCACCCCCACATGGTCAAATCGGGGAAACGACTATTTCCAGTTTAATTTGGTCTGGTCCCTGATACGCCTGCAAAATTTCATCGTCCTAGCTTATCTGGAATGCCTAAACTAGCGAAACCGGGACAGACAGACCGACAGATCAACAGAATTTGCTTTCGCTATATGTCACTTGGTTCATACCACGTGCCATAAAAATAGAAAAGGTTTTCAACTAAAGTCAGTACAAGTTTAAAACTTAAAACAAATGTAAATTACTCTTTGTATAAGGTGTACTGCCCTCTTCTCAACACCTTGCTCATTAAACAAAGGTTTTTAGTGCTTTGAAAAGTCATATCTTTTCAATTGAAAATTTCCTTTAAGAATTTGAAAAAAAAGCCAAAGTTCCCAGTAAAAAGTAAGAAGCTAAGGAGGAGACAGCCTCTTCATGCAAAGATTAATCTGTTCAAATAGGTTTCCAGTCTTTTTCATCGCATTCATTTGGAAATCTCTTTTTATTGAATTTTTTACTGTTTTCCAAATCAAGCAGTTCGTTGTAACAAACTGTAAGCAAGGAGCGACCCGGCTCAATAGTAACCAAAACTTGAAAAACGGAATTTTGGTATCAATATATAGATAAAAAAATTAATTTTTATGCTGATTTTAAATATATAGGTTTCATCAAGTTTAGTTTTACCCATCGTAAGTTACGAGCCTAAGAAAAAAGTCTTAGAATCTTAATGAAAATCACACCATCAGATTCAGCGTATCAGAGAACCCTGCTCTAGAAGTTTCAACCTCTTATCTGCAAAAATATGGAATTTTGTTGTTTTTTTTTGCCAGAAGAAAGATCACGAATGTGTGTTCATTTTTTTTTTGTGTGAGTGTGTGTGTGTTTTTTCCAGGGGCAATCGTATTGACCCGGTGGTCCTAGAATGTCACGAGAGGGCTCATTCAAACGGAAATTAAAAATTCTAGTTCTCTTTTAAAGTGACCGAAAAATTTGGAGGGCAACTAGGCCCCCTCCCATGCTCATTGTTTTCCCAAAGTCGCCGGATCAAAATGTTTAGATAGGTTATTTTGTTCAAAATAGTAAAAAAATCTAGTAACTATGTCTTTGAGGACGACTTAATCCCCCACAGTCCCCGAGGGAAGGGCTCCAAGTTATGAACTTTGTCCATTGTTTAGATATAGTATAAGTTATTGGGAAGTATACAGGCATTTTTTGGGGTGATTTTTTTCTTTTGAGAGGGGTCAGGGGAGAGGGTTATGTTGGAGGATTTTTTATGGTGGAAGGGAATTCCCATAAAGGGGGTGCTGGATTTCCCAACATTATTTATGTTGGAAATTCAATTAAAAAAAAAAGAAGTTATTTCAACTGAAAGTAAGAAGCAACATTAAAACTTACAACAAACAAAAATTATTACCTATATAAGGGGGTTTGCCCCCTCTTCAATATCTCACTTTTTACGCTAAAACATTTTTTGTAATTTCAAAACAGCTCTTTATTCAAATTAAACGACTTTTGGGATTCAGAGGACATTCTTAAAGACTTGGAACAAAATTAAAACTTTAGCTTAAAGAGCGAGGCACTGACGAGGGAACGAACCCTCTCATATTCCGTATATGAGAAAGTTTCGGTAAAATTCTAGTTAATTGACTTCTTGCTATCTCATAAAAGGGTTTAGGTTAGGAAAATGAAACTTTCAGGGAGGGGTCTACAGGCTAAAGTATGTCCCGGCAAAGGTATTTTAAAGTACCCACCTCCGCTCCTTCTCCCTCTAGAGTGCCCTGAAATTTGCCTACATGACAGGTCTATACCTATTGAAACTTTGATAAAACAACATTTTACCTTAATTTTCAGTTACTGGTTTCTTTTTCTATGCCTTAAGCTCTGAAAATGCTATTCCTGTTATTTGAGTAGAATTTTGAGCCATATTAATTTTTTTTTCAAAATTTAGGAAATGTATTTGCATATCTTTGAAACCTTATAAAATGGAATTGAGCAAAGTTATGAAGCTGACAACAATTTTGTTGTACTTCAATTAAGCAGAAGATCTATTTTGCAAGGTTTCACTTTTATAACACACATATTTTTAAAGGTCATCAAAGGTCGGGGCCCTCTAGAGGGAGAAGGAGTGGAGTTAGTTGCTTCAAAACTCCTTCCCGGGACATACTTTAGTCTGTAGATCCATCCCTGAAAGTTTCATTTTCCTAACCTAAACCCTTTCTGAGATAGCAAGAAGTCAATTAACTAGAATTTTACCAAAGTTCCTTTCGCTCGTCATTACCTCGGTCCTTGCTCTAAAGATAGAATTTTTGTTAAATAATGGTCGATATAACAATAATTTGTTAGTGTTATCTTTCGGCCAATCTTAGCATTTAATATTATCTTAAGCAGCTTCTTAATAATGATTTTTACGTGATAATAAACCAAAGATATTGTATATTTTCGGCTTGTGGTTGTTATTAGATATAAAAATAAAAAAAAAAATTTCCAACTGATAGTAAGGAACAACGTTAAAACTTAAAACGAACATAAATTATTAAGTATATGAGGGAGCTACCTCCTTCTCAGTACCTCACTCTTTACGCTAATGCTTCCCTTTTTGTTCAATTTATTTGAGAATGACTCCTGACACATTAGGACCGTTTAATTAGAATAATAAGTTTAAAGTTAGTGTTTTTAAATAATAATAATTTTACAAATAAACATTTGTGAATTTTAAAAATTCACAAACATTTGAGCGTAAAGAACGAGGTACTGAGGAGGGGACAACTCCTTCATATACCTAATAACAACCAAAAGAAAAATCTGAGAAACTTGCAGTTCAAACAGTTTGTGGCAACGAACTGTAAGTAAGAAGCAACCCGGCTCAATAGTAGCCAAAACTCTAAAAAACGGTTTAAAAGAAGAATTTGTTTAATATACCAATAGTTTAATCAAGAGAATTGGCTTTTTATGCTGATTTCAGACATATAAATTTATATATGTCTAACCCCTATATAACCCCTAAAGGTCAAATGATTAATGAAAATCAAGCCATCAGATTCAGCATATCAGAGAACCCTACTGTATAGGTTTCAAACTCTTTCAATATCTGGAAAACTCCGGGATTTTGTATTTTTTGCCTGAAGAAAGATTATGGATGTTTGTTTATTTGTTGTTGTTTTTTCCCAGGGGTGATTGTACCAACCTAGTGGTCCAAGAATATCAAAAGATGGCTCATTCAAACAGAAATTAAAAGGTCTAGTGCTCTTTTTCAGAGACCAAAAAATTGGAGGGCAACGAGGCGACCTCTCACACCACTTTTTCCCCCAAAATGTCTGATCAAATTTTAAGATCGGCATTTTTTTCATCATAATTGAAACGCCCAATAACTATGCCTTTGGGTTTAGCATGACCCATCCCTCCACAGCACTAGGGGAAAGGTCTCTAAATTATAAAATCTGCCTATTGTTTATATATAGTATTTGTTATTGGGATGCATGCATACATTTTTGGGTGAGGAGCAAATTTTCTTCTGGGGGTTGTTCCATGGAGAATTACTATGGGGAGGAATGTCTTCAAGGAGTGAACCTGTCAGGGAAAATCATAAAGTGCGGGAATTTTCCAGAATTCTTATACAATATTCTTTTTATATGCATTACTTTCTCTTTTCCGTCTCAATTTTACGCGCAGAGTGGTTAAGAGTTATTCTCCGGGGTAAATTTTCACCGGGATTGAATTGCCCAGAGGAAATTTACATGGCGAGGGGATATCTCCGTGGAGTTGGAGTCAAATTTTCTGGAATTATTTAAAGAAAACATCAGAAATTAAATTAAAAGAAAATACAATTTTTTCGATTGAATATAAGGTGTGACATTAAAGCTTAAAACAAATTTTATTCCGTATATGAAACAGGCTGTCCTCAACGCCGGGCTCTTTACGCTAAAGTTTGACTCTTTTTCACAGCTCTGTTTTTTAAAACAATAAAAAACTTTTTCATAAAGAGCGAGGCGTTGAAGAGGAGACAGCCCCTTTAATATACGGAATAGTTTTTGTTCGTTTGAAGTTCAATTTGCTCCTTACTTTCAGTAGAACTTTTTTTTTCTTCAATCATACCCAGGCCTAACCAAGATATAATTTAGGTATCGGTCCCTCAAATCCCTGGTTATTTACTATTAAAATGTTTAAACCAATAATTGTATGTTGATTATTACAGTTCTAAGTCTGGATTTTCAATATTAAACTTGGAATAAAATTTAAATATACTTAAAAAAGTGGCGGTGAACAGTAATTTTGGTAAAAAGTCCTTGTTAATATTATTACAAGAGAATTTCGGTTGGATGAAAAGGAGTATTACTGTTTGTATGGATGGAAGTTATGAGGGAATTTTGATCTTTTACATAATTAAATAAAAAAACAAGTTTTTTAACTGAAAGTAAGGAGCGACATTGAAACTTAAGACAAACAGAAATCATTCGTATATGAAAGGGGTTGTCCCCTTCCTCGATGCCTCGCTCTTTAGGCTGAAGTTTGACTCTTTCTCATAACTCAACCTTTTAAAACAATTAAAAAAATTTTTTAGCGTCAATTATTATATTATTATATGTTGCATCACAGATGCAACACGCATCTGTGATCTGGCTTCTGTAAAAACAAAAAATATAAATTCCTTCTATGGGTTGTTTCCCTCTATTTTTCAAAATAAGGAAAATTTTCTCAGGCTCGTAACTTTGGATGGGTACGACTAAACTTGATGAAACTTATATATTTAAAATCAGAATTAAAATGCAATTCTTTTGATGTAACTATTGGTATTAAAATTACGTTTCTTAGAGTTTTGGTTACTATTGAGCCGGGTCGCTCCAAGTAAGCATGGGTCGTGTAACTTTCTCTCAAGTCTACTTCATAAAACAGTTATTTCTGTTTTATATTTTTCTCCCCTCATGACAAATTCCTCCAATGAAAGATCCTCCCACGTATCCCTGTCCCTCAATCCCCAACCAACAAAAAAATTTCCCTGAAAACGTCTGTACACATCCCAATAGCCACTACTGTATGTTAACACTGGTCAAAGTTTGTAACTTGCAGCCCCTCCCCTGGGGACTATGGAGAAATAAGTCATCCCCAAAGACATAGTTATTTTTTTTGCTATGCTGAACAAAATGGCTATCTCAAAATTTTGGTCCGTTGACTTTGGGAAAAAATGAGCGAGGGAGGGGGCCTAGGTGCCCTCCAATTTTTTGGGTCACTTGAAAAAGGCACTAAAACTCTTAATTTCTGTTAGAATGATCCCAATCGCGACATTCTAGGACAATTTGGTCAATACGATTACCCCTGCGAAGAAAAAAACAATAACAAAAAGAAAAACAAATAAAAACCCACCCGTGATTGGTGTTCTGGCAAAAAATACGAAGTTCCCAATTTTTTGTATATAGGAGCTTGAAACTTCTACAGTGGGTTCTCTGATACTCTGAATGCGATGGGCTGATTTTCGTTAGGATTCTATGACTTTTAGGGGTGTTTCTTCCTATTTTCCAAAATAAGGCAAATTTCCTCAGGCTCGTAACTTTTTATGAATAAGACTAAATTTGATGAAACTTGTATGTTTAAAATCAGAATAAAAATCCATTTCTTTTGATGTATCGACTAGTATCAAAATCTTGTTTTTTATAGTTTTGTTTACTATTGAGCCGGGTTGCTCCTTACTACAGTTTTTACCACGAACTGTTTGACTAAAGCCGTCACAACCTCTACAATAGGATTTTTATCGATAAACACATTACATACGTTTCTGTAAATACATTTAAGCACTTCATATAAATAGAAAAAGAAAAACATTACCATTTAAAATTGCTGAAAGCTAAGTTCCTAGCAGTATTTGCCATCCCAAAGAAATTTCCTGGTGGGACTGATGATGACCTGCCTTGCCTTTTCCACCTCTGTGGTGATAGATATGGGAATGTAACATTTTAGCTGTAAACAAAACCAATTTAATTAATTCCTACTCTCGCCGTACGTCTTTCAACATTTATCTGAAACCTCGTGAAGAGTAAGCAGTTTGTCCATTAAAATGTGCGTTTTTAGGAATCTACCCTAACCCCGCGTAAACTATGACTCCCTTCTCATTATAGCTGATACACAATTACAGATCACCAAACGTAGCCTAATTTCATTACAAATAAAGTAAATCCTCCTCGTTGAATCCAGTACTGCCACCGTGTGGCAATGCTTCTTTTGCAAATGGGAAGCCTAAAATATAGTTATTGATACCTTTAAACCAGTTAGTTTCTCATAATTTCCAATTGATTTAAATTCGTCCTCTTTGGGATAAAATCTTAGTTGGTTGCCCTAAAATATCAAATAGACAAAACTTTCCCTTGGCCCAATCTGTATGTTCACTTAATAAAGAGCTTTAAATACATTTGAATGAGCTCCCTCCCGATTATCTTGGACCCTTGGTTTGATACAATCACCCCTGGGAAAAGACAAAACAAATAAACCTGCATCGACTACGTTTCTTCCGAAAAAAAAGCGAAATTCCACATTTTGAAGATTCAACCTTGAAACCTCTATGGTAGGGTTTACTGATATGATGTATCTAATAAAGGGATTTCCAATGAGATTGCTTGCTTTTTTGAGGTGTTTCCACTTTTTTCAGAAATCCTGCAAATTTTCTCAGATATTTGGTTTGGGTGGGTAACAATAAACTGAAAGAATTTTATATATTTAGAATCAGCATAAAAAGCCAATACTCCGCGTATGGCAATGGTCATGAGAATTCCATTTTTTAGTTTTGGTAAATATTGGTCACTTTTTACTTTCAGTTTTTTTGTTTTTTTTTTATCACCAACTATGTGATATTATTCTTTTGTAACGAAAGGCGTAGGATATTGCATAAAAACAAGTCTACATCTGTTGTAATCTACGGAATCAAATAATCTTTCTGTAATGTTGGTTTGAGTTTGATTTTGAGGAAACTTTTTGATTTTGAGTTTGAGTTGGTTTGAGGAAACTTTTCCAGGAATTCTTGTCGTTTAAAATTTACTGTGTTTTGTTTCATTTTGCATGCAATTCGCTTGTTCTTTTATTTGAGGGTTTTTTCTAAAAGTGCTTAAATTCTTACGAAAAAAAAATCATGAGATACATTCTCTTTCACCCAACCACCGCTGATATTTTGGTGTTTAGCCTCCCCTTCCCCTAGGTATATTTTCTGCCGGCGAGGTAAATCTTGCAGTTATAGCGGTTTGGCTTAAACTGACGTAACGTGGTTGATTCTTTGCTATAAAAAAAAAAAAAATACAATTCTTCATAATTCACTGCTCTTTACAAGGATAATACGCAGCTGAATAACCTTCTAAATAAACAGGAATCAATCACCGGAGCAAAAACAAAATTCAATCCAAAAAGTCATCTGGGTATTAAAATTCTGACAATCATAATTTTCTCCCTCCTAAGTTATTAATTCTTATAGCGTACTAGGAAAAAAAATTTGCCAGTGTAAGCTATTTGGCGTTTCTATTTTAATTAAGGCAGAAAAATGAAGTCAAAGAGAAACTTTTGTGCTTTTACGGCTTGCGTCATTTATTATTTACAGTAGCCTACTTTTTAAATCTCAAGGGGACCTGAAGTAGAATTTCTACCAGTTTTCTTCAACGGAAGAATTGTGTATGTCTAAATAAATATATATAAAAAAAAGTCTGTGATCATCAGTCTTTAAGAAGCAAGCTATGGCAATGCAAATTATTCATGATTAAGAATAGGTTTCTGGTTAATAATATGTAAAAATATGACCATTCTTTTTTACAGTAGCGATGATTTGTTTCTCTTTGTTCTTTTAATAAAAAATTGTAAAACTACCGCATCACGTCCAATTTCTTAGTATTTCTAAGTAATTTCTAAGTATTAGTATGCCAAGCATGACTTTGAACTTAGTAATATGCAGTGCATTAGAACTGCCTAGGTAAACAGCCTCCATGTGTTTTATTTTTCAACAAACCACTTTTTGTAAAATGCCACTTTTATTAGCAGTAAAATTTCCTAAGAGGCCCACTCGATTATTAATTTAAAATTCAATCACAAATATCAAAAGCGACTAGAGGTTAATGAGTCCCGTCAAACGCCCTTTAAGGGCATCCCGTTTAAGTTTAACCCCTTTAAGTCTTAACAGCATTGAAATCCAATCAAAAATTTTAAGATATCAATTTTGTTCAAAATAGTTGAAAGCTCCAATAAATATGCCTACAGCGATGGTATTAGCCCCAAAGCTTCTGAAGCAAGGATTATAAATTGTGCAGGCTGCCCGTTGTGTACATATAGATTTTAAAATAGATAAGGAGATGACTTTCATCCCAGGTGTCCGAAATAGCTTAGAGCATTTAGTTGTAACCCTTAGGGTTTTTTAGGGCATGCAAATCAAAAGGCACTATATGCATTCAGGTTGTCGAAATGGCACATCTGTAATTTCTCTGGAACGGTTGGTATTATATTCCATACTTGTTTGCTTGTATTTTAGTATGTGTGCTGTTACATATTGCTTGTGCCTTTACTTATGCTTGTTGTTATGTATTGCTTGTGCTTTGCTTATGATTGCATTATTTCAGGTTTTGTGACCAGAACTTTCAAGTATGTGCTAGTGGTGAGGGCATTCAAGGTTCCACAACATCCTTATCCCTGGATTCCACAACATCCCTACCCCGTCATTCCATGACGGCCAGCTGGTACATTTTATGTCATAGGGAATATTTTCTAAGCGATGCAGGTGTCAATTACAGAATAGGGAATGTTTTCTATGTGAAGCATGTGTTAATTACTGAAAAACCTAAGGGTGTTGCCTAGTAGAGAGTGGTTAAAAAGCTTCAGGAACTTCTTTACTTAAGGATTTCTATGGTTGTTATGTAATAAGGTTATTTTACTTTTAGTTGTTACACCATAGGGAATGTTTTTCAAGAGACGTTTTTTAAGGTGTTTTTAAGACGTTTTTAAGAGGTGTTTTTTAAGCGTCTGTTGCATAATAGGAAATACTTTCTAAAATACACAGGTGTATGTTACATAATAGGGATATTTTCTACGAGTCAATTATCTAGAAAATTCTAGGATTTTCTGTTACGTAATAGTAAGGGTTTAAATTTGGTTTTTACGTAATAGGACTTCGTGTATTACCTAATAATAGGGCTTGGCTATGACGTGCTAGAGTCCACTAGTCAAGCAGGGAAGTTTTTCCAAGACATTTTTCTTCAAGACATTTATTCAAAACGTTTCAAAACATCCCAAGACGTTTTTTAAGACGTTTCTCTTCGAGAGATTTCAAGATATCCCAAGACGTTCTTTAAGGCTTTCTTTTCAAATGGTTTCAAGACATTCCAACACGTGTTCTAAGACATTTTTTTCGAGACATTCTTTCAAGATGTTTCAACACATCCTACTACGTTTTCAAGACATTTCCCTTCAAGACGTTTCAAGACATCCCAATACGGTTTTTAAGATGTTTTTGTTCAAGACGTTTCAAGACATCCCAAGACGTTTTCTAAGAAATTTTTCTTCAAGATGGTTTTTCAAGACGTTTCAAGACAACCCAATATGATTTCTAAGACATTTTTTATTCAAGGCATTCTTTTTCATTATTTATTTAGCTCTTACGTAATAGAGGAGTATTTACTTATGTTAAGGATGACACATTCGCACTTTACTTGCTTCTTCAGGCCCCATGGGAGATCTCCGTTTGTAACAAAGGATGACACATACGTGGGTGTTACATAATGACGACGTACACGAGGGATGTTACATAGTACTTTGACATTTAATTTTCTTTCATTTCGTTGTTCTTAGGGAACCTTTGTATTCTAAAGATTTTATATCCACATTAGGATTCGAAAGGGATTTCTCCACAATGGAATGGAGCGCTAACCAGTTGAACTATGTAAGTCTGTCTAATATTTTGATTCGGCTAATACATCCTGTATGATATACATCCTGCTAATACTTCCTTATTGCACGCAATAAGAATCCCTATTTGCGCATAATAGAATAATTAAATGAATTGCGTGTTCTATATGGCTGCAATAATTGACATGCGGAGGGGAAAATCGATTACTAAAAATGGCTTACACTTGGTACGCACTAGCATATTATGTAATGTTTTAGAGAGTGTTATCAGATAATATTGCCATCAGAGACAAAATAAAAGCGAGAGTACCATTATGGCTAGAATATGGCAATCTTCATAAATGAGCAAATGTTTTTCCTTACCTCTTCACTACACAAAAATTTTACACTTATATTAAGGACATTATTGAATGAGCATATATATGTGCATAGGCTACAAGTTACTTAAACTGCATTAGCGAAATATATTGAAGTTTTAGCCTGGATCCATAAATCCAAAGGAAAAAACTTTTGTACATACAAATCTTGTTAATAAAAATAAATATACAAACATTATTAAAACACAGAAAAAACAGTTAAACTGAACAAATGGAAAAACAAAATATAAAAAAACCTTATAAAGGATAAAATATAAGCAAAAAGACCCATGAATTAAAGAAAGATAGGGGTCCCAGAAAACAATTCCAGCGAGGAGGAGGGGTTAAAATTAGAGGTAAATTTAAGCTCTATTAATAAATATTTCTGAGAGCTTTAATACAAATGCCGCGTTTCTTTGGGCTAAGACTATGCACCCCCACTTGACAAGCTTACATTTGAATAATATTTTCTCTTCAAATTTCACATAATAAAGTTAGAGGGAAATTTAAGCCACATTAAGATGTTTTTGAGGGCTTTATAATGAACATACCTCGTTTCCTTGACTGAACGTTAGATTTGACTCCCCCCTGAATTAAAACAAAAATTCTTTCAACACCTGTTGGCTTTACTTTAAGCTCTAGAAAATGTTAGTTAAACATTTCACGCCATCGTGACAATATATGGCTAGTAAACCCTAGTAACCGATTCCAGAGGGAAGGTTGCTTATATAGATAAATTTAAACCTTATTAAGAGTTATTTCTGAGGGTTATTAATAAAAATCCCTCGTTTTTTGACTAGGTGTTGGATTTCAGTAACCAAACTACCAAAAAATTCGTTTAAAGCCTACCACCGTAACTTTAAGCTGTAAAACATGTTAGTCCAAGCCAATCACTCCATCCTGGCAGTATTTGGCTAATCCCAGGCACCCAATGATACATATTATCATTCCTAAGATATTTTCTAGATATTTTTATAATAAAAATATGATATAAATCTATTGCTTCATGTTTTTCGTAAGCCAACACTCCATGATATACCATATCAATTCACGCCACAGTATTACACTATGAAAGGTCCCCTGGCACCCCCTCGCTATTTCTAAGATATTTTCCAGATATTTTCATGATAAAAATATGATTTAAATCCAAGGATTGGTTTTTCGCAAGCAAACCCTCCATGATACAACAATTAAATTTTGGCCACCGTGTGGCACTATGACTGGCCCCTGGAACCCTCTCATCATTTCTAAGAAATTTCTATATATTTTCCTGTTAAAAAGTATGCATGAAGTCCATTGATTCAAGTTTTTTCGCAAGCCAACCTTTCGTGATACACCATGTCAATTCAAACCACCGTGTCACACTATGTCTTGCCCTCTGGTACTCTTCATTATTCCTGGATATTTTAAAGATATTTCCTTTTTAAAACTAATGCTTTATGCCCATTAGGTTGTTTTTTTCGCAAGCCACCCCTCATTGGATTTTAGATATGGCTCTTAAGTTTTAAAATCGCTCCTTAGCTTTAGCAAAACATCTGATCCATTGCAATATGTTTCGTCTTCAATATTATATTTCCTTATTTTTTAAAAAGGACATAGAATTTAAGATATATCTTGAATGAATCTACCCCTTGACATTCCTAATGCATTTTCAGATATTTTCCCGCAAAAATATCCAAAGACTTAGGTCTCCTAGAAACCTCTATATCTACCATAAAGTACACTTCATTCTAAACGAATCGTAGGTACAAAAAGAGTTACAGTCCCTTAATTTACGGAATCTTGCTATCTTGTAATGGCTAATGACTGCTAAAAATCTTTATATCTATATTAAAATACACCTCATTCTAGACAAATAGTAGGTACAAAAAGATTTATAGGATCTTAATTTAGAGGTCGGGCTTTCTCGCATGTAGATATCCAGAAGAATCCTTAGAAATCGAGAACAATACATAAAAATTAAGATCGAACCATACAAATCATATCCAAACTGTAAAAAAATAAGACTAAAACATAGTTGAAACATAATACAAAATAATTCCTAAAAAAAAAATATTATTCTTAGGAAATCCATAAATTACTTTGCACAACTCTAAAATAGCTGTGACAGAATGAAAAATATATGTTGTAGAGTAAAACAATTTGCTAAAAATCACAAAAATTTTAACAACAACCCCAATTGCTTATTATAGAATACAAAAAGTTCAGATATAGCCCAAAATAATTCCTAAAAACTGAAATAATTCTTTCGAAGCACAAAAATACTGTGCACAATTCTAAAATAGTTCGGACAGAAGGAAAAATAGTTGGTGCAGAACACAAAATACTTGCTATAAAAACAAAATTCTAACAACATCCCAAATATTTCTTGTAAAATGCAAAAAGTTCAATCATAATCCAAAAACTTCCTACAGTACATAAATTGTTTTTACAAAATACAGAAATACTTTACACAATTCTAAAGTAATTTTAACAGAATTAAAAATAGTTGGTACAGCACACAAAATACTTGCCACAAAACTGAAACTTGCTACAAAACTGAAAAATTCTAATAACATCCCAAATACTTCTTATAGAATACAAAAAGTTCAAACATAATCGAAATAATTCGTACAAAATAAAAATTATTCTTATGAAATGCAAAGATACTTTGCTGAATTCTAAAATAGTTCTAACAGAATGAAAAATAGTTGGTGCAGAATACAGAATACTTGCTACAAAACGTAAAACTTCCAACAACATCCCAAAGAGTTTTAACTGAATACAAAAAGTTCATACATAATCCAAATAATTTCTACCAAACATATGTAATTCATACAAAATATAAAAATACTTGCACAATTCTAAAATAGCTAGAGTACAAAAAATTTAGAATACAAAGAGTCAAAACATAATCCCAAATAATTCCTATAAAACAGAAATAACTCTTAAAAATATACAAAAATACTTTACACAATTCCAAAACATTTCTAACAGAATGAAAAATAGTTGGTGGAGAACACAAAATACTAGCTACAAAATACACAAATTCAAAACAACTCCTAAAGTACTTCTTATACAAAAAAAGCTAATACATAATATAAATTATTCCTAAAAAAAATACTATTACAAAATACAAAAATACTATGCATAATTCTAAAATAGTTTTAACAGAATGAAAAAAAGTTGGTGCAGAACTACAAATACTTGCCACAAAACCTAAAAATTGTCACAACGCCTCAAATACTTCTTTTAGAATAAAAAAATTGAAATTTAATCCAAAATAATTCCTACAAAACAGAAAAAACTCTTACGAAGCAAAAATACTTTGCACAGTTCTAAAATAGTTCTAAAAGAATATAAAATAGCTGTTCCAGAACACAAAATACTTGCTACAATACACGAAATGTCTATCAACATCCCAAATACTCCCTATAGAACACAAAATATCCAAACATAATCCAGATAACTCTTACAAATCAAAAAATTATTCTTACGAAATACAAAAATACATTGCAAAATTCTAAAATAGTGCTATAATAATGAAAAATAGTTGGTACAGAACCCAAATAATTTCTCCAAAACAGAAATAATTCTTACAAAATACATAAAAACTTTAAACAATTCTAAAATATTTCTAATAGAATGAAAAGTAAATGTGCAGAACACAAAATACTTGCTATAAATCACAAAGATTCTAACAGCATCCCAAACACTTCTTAACAATACAAAAATTCAAATATAATCCAAAATAATTCCTACAAAACTGAAGTAATTCTTATCAAGTAAAAAAAAATATTTCACACAAAATACTTTCTATAAAAGACAAAAATTCTAAAAACATTGCAAATACTTCTTGTAGAATATAAAAAGTTTATAAGTTATCCAACTAATTCCTACAAAACAAAACATTATTTATACAAAATACAAAAATAATTTTCACAATTTTAAAATAGTTTTAACAGAATGAAAAATAGTTGGTGAAGAACAAAAAATACCTCCTGTAAAACACAAAAATTTTAACAACATCCCAAATACTTCTTATAAAATACAAAAAGTTCAAACATAATCCAAAATAATTTCTACAAAACTAAAATAATTCTTACAAAGTACAAAATAACTTTACACAATTCTGAAATAGTTCTAACATAATGAAAAATAGTTGCTACAGAACACAAAACACTCACTACAAAACACAATTCTAAAATAGCTCTAACAGTACGGAAAATACGTTTAGTAGAACACAAATACTTGCTACAAAACAAAAAATCCTAAAAAATTTCGAATACTATTCATAGAATACAAAAAGTTAAAATATAATCTACATAATTCTTACAAAACAAAAACAAATTATTTTTACGAAATACAAAAATTCATTGCGCTATTCAAAAATAGCTCTAACAGAATGAAAAACAGTTGGTACAGAACAAAAAAATCCTTGCTACAAAACACAGAAATTCTAACAAAATCCGAACTATTTCTTATAGAATAAAAAAAGTTCAAACGTAACCCCAAATACAGAAAAGAGAATAATGAGGACTTTTTTTTCCCAAGATAGTGAACCAACAAAACCAATTTGAATATTTAAGACCTATAGCTAAATGTCGTTTTCAGCAAAGAAAATAATAAACAATAACACACTAACAATAAAAGTTCTCGGTTAAGAATCCATTTTTTTAAATAGCCTTTGTATCGTTACTTCTTAACGAAAAGTTCAGCCAAGACTGTGTGATAAAAGCTAAAATTTTACAAGCTAAAAAGGTTCATTCATTTCACTAACTGTATTTATTAAAAATTGGAATAATTTCTTATTGCGATATTTGCCTTCTCTGCAGCTAATCTTGTAGTTCTTATGGGATTGGGCTTGTTTTTATTCGTTCCTATTTTTGTTTTATTTTGAATTAGATTATTTTCTATAATTAATTTTGTGTAAATAGTTTCAAATCACCCAAGTCTCTATTTAGGAATGTATTATTATTCAAGTTTCGTTTGATTTCGATTGCCTCGCGGACAGTTTGATTGATTCCTAGGTCATTGCAAATTAGAATTAATTCGTCAAATAGAACATAATGGTTTTGATTTTCAAAAATATGATTTCTTAAAGCTAAATCAAAAGATATGGAGTTATTTTTAGCTTTTAATGACTTTTCAATACTTTCTTTGTGTTGCTGTAATCTTGTTCCTAAATTTTGGTGGGTTCGTCCAATGTAATAATTTCCACAACTACATGGTATTTGATACACCGCTCTTAGACGAGTACCTGGGGTTTTATCCTTTTAACCAGAATTGAGAGGATTCATTATACTTAAATTACTTGTGAATACAACACGTAAATTGCTTTTTTAAACAAACTTTTTTAGTTTTGAAGTAATTTTCGGAATATAAGGTAGGTAAATCTTGCTTGTGGGTTTATTCAAATCATTTACTGGTGTTGGATTTAAGGCTTTAGAAGAATGTATCTTCAATCATTGAGCAATAGCAGTATTTATGAGAGAAATTAGGTACCCGTTGCCAAAAAGTATGTCAGTAATAAAATTTAATTCTTTTTTAATATACGGCTCTGAACAGATATCAAGTATTCTATCCACAAGAGATATTAGCACACCTCTTTTAACCTGAGGAGGATGGTTAAATTTGAAGTGAAGGAATCTATTATTATGCGCAGGTTTTCTGTAAACCGTAAAATCAAGTTTATTCGCACTGTGTATTATCAATACATCTAAAAAGGTATTTTTCCATCTGTTTCAGTCTCTAGAGTGAATTGCAGGTTTCTATCGTAAGTATTTAAATGTTCTTGAATTTTGCTAACGGGTACCCAATTTCTCTCATAAATACTGTTATTGCTCAAAGATTAAAGATGCATTCTTCTATAGCCTTAAATCCCATACCAGTGAATGATTCGAATGAACCCACAAGCACGATTTACCTACCTTATGTTCCGAAAATTACTTCAAAACTAAAAAAGTTTGTTTAAAAAAACAATTTACGTGTTGTATTCACAAGTAATTTAAGTATAGTGAATCTTCTCAATTCTGGTAAGGATAAAACCCCAGTTACTCGTCTTAGAGGGGTTTACCAAATACCATGTAGTTGTGAAAATTATTACATTGGTCGAACCCACCAAAATTTAGGAACAAAATTACAGCAACACAAAGAAAGTATTGAAAAAGCATTAAGATTCAAAAATAACTCCATATCTTTCGATTCAGCTTCAAGCAATCATATTTTTGAAAATCCAAACAATTATGTTCTATTTGACGAAATAATTATAATTAGTAATGACCTAGGAATAAAAAAACTGTCCGTGAGGCAATCGAAATCAAACAAAGCTTAAATAATAGCACATCCCTAAGTAGAAACTTGGGTGAATACACACTCAACCCTATGTACACAAAATTAATTATAGAAAATAATCAAATTCAAATTAAAACAAAAATAGGAACCAATAAACACAAGCCCAATCCCATAAGAACTACAAGATTAGCTGCAGAGAAGACAAATATCGCAGTAGGAAATAATAACAATTTTTAACAAATACAGTTAATGAAATGAATAAACCTTTTTTGCTTGTAAAATGTAGGCTTTTATCATACAGTCTTGGCTGAACTTTTCGTTAAGAAGTAATGATGCCAAGGCTATTTTAAAAAAACAGATTTTTAACCGAGAACTTTTATTGTAATTGTGTTATTGTTTATTATTTTCTTTGCTGAAGACGGGCCTTAGATATAGGGCCGAAATATTCAAATAGGTTTAGTTGGTTCACTGTTTTGGGAAAAAAGTCCTCATTATTCTGTCTTCTGTATTTGTATTATGGAAAGGCAGTGTGGTCACCGTCATTATTTACTTCAAACGTAACCCAAATTAATTCCTACAAAGCAAAAACAAATATTCTTACGAAATACAAAAATAAATTGCACAATTCTAAAATAGCTATAACAGAATGAAGAACAGTTGGTGCAGTATACATAATACTTGCTACAAAAAATGTTCTACTAAAAACAAATGTACTAATGTTCTGTAAAAACGTCCCAAATACTTCTTATAGAATACAAAAACGTCCCACATAGCCCAGAATAATTCCTAGAAAAAGAAATAATTCTTACAAATACAAAAATACTTCACACAATTCTAAAATAGTTCTAATAGAATGAAAAATAGTTAGTGGAGAACACAAATACTTGCTATAAACCACAAAAATTCCAACAACATCCCAAATACTTGTCATAGAATACAAAAAATTCATACGTAATTTAAAATAATTCGATCTTACAGTATACAAGACTGCTTTGCACTATCGCAAAATACTTCCATCAGAATGGAAAATAGTTGGTTGAGAACACAAAATACTTGCTACAAAACAGAAAGTTTAACAACATCCAAAATACTTTCTATAAAATACAAAAAGCTCAAAATAATCCAAATAATTCCTACAAAACAAAAATAATACTTACAAAAAACAAAAAAAAATAATTTACAAAATTCTAAAATAGTTCCAACACAAAAATGGTACTTGCGACAAGACACAAAAATTCTGACAACACCCCAAATGCTTCTTATAGAATGTAAAAAAAAAGTTCAAACATAATCCGAAATATTCCCTACAAAACAGAAGTTAAGTTAACCTAACCTAAACTATAAAGGGTAGGTTAGGATAATTTAGGTTAGATGACACGCCATCTTACCTAGCTTTGTAGGTCAGGTTCTTACCCTTTGTAGGTTCGGTTAACCAAACTTCTCTTTTGTAGGAATTAGTTCGGATTATGTTTGAACTTTTTTGGCATTTTATAAGAATTATTTGGGCTGTTGCTACAATTTTTGTTTTGTAACAAGTATGTTACAAGTGAATAGTGGTATGAACAAGAACCTTACTGCTGCGGTTAAGGTAGGAAATGAGGTTACCAGCTGGGTTTTTTTCTAATCGACAGTTAAGCAAGGTTGTATTCTATCCCCCTTTACATGGATCTTATTGATGGACTTTGTCTTAAGGAGCACAGGAATGGCAATGGGAGACCGCAGAATCAAATGGAGACGAAAAACTCTCCTGAACTTAGATTTTGCTGATGATTTAAGCATCCTAGATGAAAGTATGAGCAAAATAAATTAACTTTTGTGGTTTTGCGAGTTCAGGGTGATAGAATAGATTTGAAAATTAATTTCAAGTAGACTAAGTCACTAAGGCTAGGAATAAGTGAAGATGAAAAGGTGATGTTGAGTAACGAAAAGATTGATCAGGTGGGCAGCTTCACTTACCTTGGTAGTATTATTAGCAAAGACGGTGGAAGCAGTGAAGATGTTAAAAGTAGAATAGCCACGTCTCAGGGCGTTTTTCCACAATTGAAAAAAGTTTGGAAGAATAGAAAAATAAGTATGAAACCAAGATTAGAATATTGGAAGGTAAAGTAATGAGAGTGGTTAAATATGGCTCTGAAGCATGTGTGCTCTGAAAATCGGACGAAGATTTTCTAGATATTTTCCAGAGAACTTACCTACTGATTGTTCTGGGTACCTGGCTGACTTATCGTATTTCAAACAGTAGGCTGTACGAAAATTGTGGTCCAAACCTTCTTTCTAAGGCTATAATGAAAGAAAAGTTGAGATGGTTAAGACACTTTCTGCGGATGAAGGATGACAGATTGCCGAAGATTGGCTAAAGGGAAAGCAGATCATCCTCGTCTGAGGTGGGAGGGTGTCATAAAGGAAAATTTAAAGGAAATTGGAGCTTCTTGAGAGGTTGTAAAGAGTGAGGCTTTATATAGATTGGGATGGACGAGAAGCGTGCGTAGCTGTGTTGGCCACAGGTGGCTTTGTGCTCCGGTGGGTTGTTAGTAGTAGTAGTAGTAGTAGTAGTAGTAGTAGTAGTAGTAGTAGTAGTAGTAGTAGTAGTAGTAGTAGTAGTAGTAGTAGTAGTAGTAGTAGTAGTAGTAGTAGTAGTAGTAGTAGTAGTAGTAGTAGTAGTAGTAGTAGTAGTAGTAGTAGTAGTAGTAGTAGTAGTAGTAGTAGTAGTAGTAGTAGTAGTAGTAGTAGTAGTAATATGTAAGTGAAGTTATCCCTTTTTAATTCCTCATTCCTTACGTAAAAGTTTGGTTTTTTGTCCCAATTCTGTTTGTACGACTCCTGGAACGCAAGGGTTGTATAATTAGATCAGTAAGAAGCTTTTTTAAAAGTAAGAAAAAGCTTAGTATGAAGAGTGAGGTATTAAGAAGGGGACAACCCTCCTCTTATACTTAATAACTTCTGTTCGTTTTAAGTTTTAATGTTTTAATTCTTACATTCAGTTTAAAAAATTGTTGTTGTTTTTTTGTATAGTTCAGAAATGAAAACATCCCGTCGAAAAATAAACTCGGTACTTGTATGATGTACCCCCTACCTAATGTTCTTCTAACATGTTTCTCTGATGCTCAACCCTAATGAAATGTATCAAGATAAGATAGAAAAATGTAATACTTTAGAAACAAATTTGGGCTACATATTTGCACATTAGGAGGTGGGGACACTAACGAAAAAAAAAATCCGGTTCTATAAAGCGTCAATGAATGAATAACTTGAGTGGTGGGGGGTTTATCACACAAGGACCATAAATTCTTCCATACGTGCCTGCCTTCTCTTCTTTCTAATTATTCTTAAAAAGAGATATCTTCGTTGACATTTTCGTCATTTAACATTTTCATGTTGTTCTAACTGTTTGTGATCGGTTCTTTTCAATTCACTCTCTTAAACTGGGCTTTTATCATACTCATAAAACATTGTAAATCTATAACCTCATTTGACAAGGAAAATATGCTGAAGAATCTTTGATTTCCGTTAATTATTTCCCACTCATAAAGAGCCTATTATTGTGATGATTATACACATTATTTATGATTCATAAGAAGGACGAAAGATAATTTATTCAAAATAGGGGACAAGTGCATTATCTCCATATTAGGTTGCACCTTGTGGCAATATATAATACCTTGGACTCTTTGTACGTTTATCCCCTTGGGGGAAAATTGGATAAGCAGTCATGTTCCCCAGCTTTTCTTCCTTTTCTTTAGAAAGCCTCGCAAGATAGAAATAAAGATTTAGCTTTGATTTAGGTTAAGCGGCTTAAAAGGAAAAAGAAAAATGTAATGGAAAAACCTTAATAGTAATTGAATACTTTTAGGGCAAGATGATTATGCCAGAAAGTTTCTTTGGCAATGATGTTGATAAGGTTCACCAATAGCAGCCTAGATATAATTCCGCTTTAGAAGAAACTTGAACAGTGGCACGAAAAACAAAAGGAATTTTAGACCAGACATTTTTTATTTTACCCTCTGGCCTCTTTTCATTCTTTGGGTTTTATTTAAACTAAACCTGCAATAAGGATATTGCGGGTTGACAGCTCCCCATGTTATGGAACAAATTTGGGGTGTAACGCAAAATATCAATCAGGGTGTTCATCAGAGTAGCTCGATAAATATTTTGGGATAGCCATATTGCTTACCATAGTTTAGAGGTCCATTATCGGTGTCTATGGAGGTAACATGATCCCCAAAAATTCCTGAAGAAAGGTTTCAAAGTTATAAAATGTCCACAGTGTTTACTTTGCCTATAGTATTTGTTGTTGAGAAGAATGGATATATTTTTTGGTTGGGAGAACAAATTTTCTGTTGGGGGTACTTTCACGGGGAGAATTTTCCATGGGGAAGGAAGATTCCGGGGTTGAACTTTCCACAGGAAATTTTACATTGGGGTAATTTGCCATAGTTCCTATACAAAATTATTGTATTTGTCTTATCTTGTCTTTGCCGACTCAATTTTGCATGGGCAGGCTTGTAGAATTTTTAATTTTAATTTTCTTTGGTAAATTTTCAACGGGATTGAATTGTCGAGAGGATCTTTCCATGGAAGGGCAGCCAGATTTCCTGGCAATATTAAAAAAGAATTATAAATTAAATAAAAAATATGCTTTTAACTGAAATTAAGGAGCATCATTAAAACTTAAAATGAACAGAAATTATAAAGTATATGAGGAGGGTTGTCCTCTTCTGAATAACTCAATCTTTACGCTAAGGTTTGACTTTTAGTCTCAATTCCTTAAGATCGGCTCATGAAACACAATGGTTGTTTAACTTGAAAAATAAGAAGCTTTTTTAAAAGTAATAAGAACTTAAGCACGAAAAGCGAGGTTTTCATAACGTAACAGGGGCGACCCCCTTCATATATGTAATAATTTCTGTTCGTTTTAAGTTTTAATGCTGACCTATAATTTCAGTTAAAAAATAGTTTTTTTAATTTAATTTTTAGTCAAAAGTGGATAAACTTATTCAAACCCCTTTAGGTGACTCCGATGGGAGGTATTCGAACAAACGGACTTGAAATCAGTTTATGGTGATCAAGGGCCCTGCGAACCTATATTCAAGAAAGGGCGATATAACTCATTAAAAACCCCTCTACGATCCAATTTTATACTGGTCCATTTTCTTGTGATTTAGCAACTATCAACGTTTCACCTGGCACCTCCTCTACAAGCCAGCTCGACGCAGGCCCATTTTAAAGAGATTTGTCAGCCATCAAATTTTTTTCTGACATTCCTTTGCAAGCCATTTCAATAGTGAGTAGTGGGGGCTTTTCGGTTTCTGATGGGGCCTAATCCCTTTGAATCTCGATCCCGGCACTTTTTTAAACTTTTTCAAGACGCAGGTGCTTGTTACGTAATAAGGAATGTTTTTTCTTTGATTGTTATGTCAAATGCTTAAAAATATAAGGGTGTAAGGAAAAACCTTCAGGGGCCGCCAGTCCAAATATTGGTATTAATTACGTACACTTTTCTGTTACAAAATTGTTTAACTATGTTAATGATGACGCAATCTTGCCTGACTTGTTAATGCTCAGGGCCCGCAGTCAAGTGGAGAACCCTGATTGTAACTAAGATGGCACTCACGTGAGTGTTACATAATACTTTGGATTTCATGTTCTTCAATAAGTCTTTTCTTCAAAGTTTTTTTTCTTCAAGGTGTTTTTTCGTTTCAGGGAGTTTTTTTTCAAGATTTCTCTTTTCTTCGAGGCGTTTTTTTTTCTTTGAGATTTCATTTTCTGCAAGATTATTCTTTGTTTCAAGATATTTTTCTTCGAGACATTTTCATCGAATTTTTCTCTCAGGGAACCCTTATAATCCGATGACGACAAAGGTTTGTGTACGCTGTAGGAATCCAACGCAAGACCAGAGATTTCACTAATTGAACGGTGCCTTAGACATCTGGACCAGCAAAATTTTTCCTTATGTCGTGTTCTGGGAAACATACTCTATAAAATAACCTGTTTCCCGCACGGACAGTTCTCTACAGAGATTTCTAGATCGATTAAGATATGAATCGCGTGTTTCATATCCCCGAGAGCGCACTAGAATCCAAAAATGTTACGGATTATTGATCTATTAGGCACACCTGGCTGTTACATTGTTATTGATTTTCTGACGTAAGTTACACATGTTAAGCTAGGTAATGCAGTCAGTGAGATGTTATGTAGCATTGGGTATAGATATTTCATTGCGTAAATGATTACATATTGAATATTCATCCTGTAACAGACAATTCAAAGAATTAGGGCTTTTTTGCATATTAGTTTTATTAATAAACAAACATTTATAAGCATTTTATTCATAGGGCACTGGAATTTATATTATACAGGTAAGAAGGGTAATTTAAACTAGAAAGTCGGTTAATCGAGGATTGTCTACGTAAATTCTGAGATCAATTTATATCCAAGACATCAAAAAATAAGATATAATAGTGCATGAAAACCACCCTTTTGGCTGATAAATCCTGTACTTGCATCCGATTTTCAATAACAGATTTCTCACTTTGTTTAAGAAAGTTTCTGACATGGAGAATGTCGAATGCACAAGTTAGAACAAGAAGGTCAAAACATTCATGAGCATCATAATGTACATGGTGCCAGGTCTAATAGAACACTTCCATCAGGGGTAATTTCCTAAAAGGTTTCAAATTTATTTAGCGAGATAAATGCTATACTCTCCACCAATGGTTCTACAAATGTACACTCTAAACGTACTTTGGCCACTTAAAACCGTCTTTTTAAATGTTTTCCATTATTTTTGTAGGCTAGGGCACGTACAAGTGAAAGAGGTTGCTTTTTTCGTTGCTAAACTACTTCTGTCAGTTGAATATTCCCTTCATTTAGATTTAAACAAAGCTCAGAAGGAAGATTAGTGAATTCATTGTCAATACCAAGGTTAAGAATAGCTTTCCTATGCCGCAGTTTTGAATTACCTAGTACGGAAAATAAACGCCCTTTTTCAGGTAGTTTCTCCAGTGTCATGATGTCAACTAATAACCCTTTTTGCTGTTCAATGGTATATATACGGTAATTTCACTGTCCAAAATACTAGTGACTAATCGTATATTCTCGGGTGTGTTATGATTGAGATCCATTAGAATTTAACCATAGGATTTATTTGTAGCCTGATTGTATGCCAAGAGTAAAAATTTTGGTTGACCTGGATATATTTGTTTGTTTAACGTTACGAGGGAACTGGAATCACGAGCAACACTGTAGATGATATAGTAATTACAATTCAAAGCAAGTGTTCTCATATCTATGCTAAAGTCACGTCAAGTCCCCGTATGAATTTTATGTCTGGTGCAATAGTCTTTATTTTATCATAGGACACTTGCCATATGCTATAGCAATAGCAGATGTTTTTCTGATTTTCTATAATCAGGATTTTGTATTAATTCCATTAAAAGTGTTCTTTTGCCAGATTTTGATGGTCTGCAAAGAAACGATCTGAATGGAGTTTCAAATTGAAACATGTTACTCTTCTCACTGTCAAAATACAATTAAACTAACCTAACTCAATCTGGGGAATAAATACCTATGTTAAAAAAACAAAAAAAAAATAGATACATATTTTCTTTAAAATAAATAAATGCACTACGAATATTTTTATAACATTTTACATAAAAAGTAGTCAACAACATGAAACAAGCACTTAAACATATTTGCATGGGCAGTGGAAAAAAGCTTTAAAAACATATAAGAGAAATTTGACATATAAAAGGCAGTTAGAAAATCAATCCCAGCCGGAACGCCGGACGCGACGGGATTCCCTTGAGGAAATAGGAACTTGGCCCGGGCCGGGTGGTTAGCAGTAGGATAAATAATAATATAATGTTAAACTCTTTTTAAAACAACAACGATACAACGATTCCGCCTTGCAAAAAAAAAATAGAATAAAAAAATATATATAAAGACACTATAAAAAACACTACTGAGCTGGAGACCAATAAAAACTGTTTTGATTGAAATTACGGACTCTCATCCCGTTAACTAATGAACTTTCTCCAGACTGAGACCTTGTCTATAAGATACGCATACATCTCGATCTGAAGCAAGGTAATGACCGTGTGGTAGTACTTTCAAACCGTCCAAGCACACATAGACTTTGTCTATATGGCTGAGATGGTATTTTTTCGACTTTAACTTTGTAGTTTTTAAACTTTAAAGAGTAGATTGCCATGACTATCACCTTTGGAATTAAATTATTTTCTACACACTTTCTAAGAACACTCATGTCAAAATTTTCCTTTATATAGTGTGTAGAACCCCCTGCAGACTTTTTCGATTTCCTCATTTTGTGTTTGCTAACAATACACTTTCCTACCTGTAAGCACACCTTGAGAAATCAAGTCGCTCCCATTCTCAAATTTTAAAATAATAGCTTATATAGAGCCTTTTACTAGCTCCTGGTAAAGGGATTTGTTCCAGTTGGTGTAGTCCATTCAAAAGCTGATGTGCTCACCATTTTCCGAATCACCTAATAAATTTTCAGTTTTAGCTTTTAACAAGAGTGAATCTGTCTTCTCATAATAAACTTGAATTTGTCCCTCCCCCGGGCATTGTAGCTTACAGACATTGTAATATAATTGTAACATGAGTTTTTTGAAATCTCTAAAATTGCGCTGTGGCAATATTTCCATTTAAAACTACACTTTTTCAAACAGTTCGTGGTAACGAACTGTAGTAAGGAGCGACCCGGCTCAATAGAAACCAAAATTCTAAAAAATGAAATTTTGAGAACAATAGCTACATCAAAAGAATCGCATTTTAATGATGATTTTAAATATATAAGTTTCATCAAGTTTAGTCTTACGCTCCAAAAGTTACGAGCCTGAGAAAATTTGTGTTATTTTAGAAAATAGGGGGAAACACCCTCTAAAAGTCATAGAATCTTAACGAAAATTACACCATCAGATTCAGCGTATCAGAGAACCCTGCTGTAGAAGTTTCAAGCCCCTATCTACAAAAATGTGGAATTTTGTATTTTTTGCCAGAAGGCAGATCACGGATGCGTGTTTATTTGTTTGTTTTTTTTTTTTTTTCTTTTTCCCAGGGGTGATCGTATCGACCCAGTTGTCCTAGAATGTTGTGAGAGGGCTCATTCTAACGGAAATGAAAAGTTCTAGTGCCCTTTTTAAGTGACCAAAAAAATTGGAGGGCACCTAGGCCCCCTCCCACGCTAATTATTTTACCAAAATCAACGGATCAAAATTCTGAGATAGCCGTTTTATTCAGCGTAGTCGAAAAACCTTATAACTATGTCTTTGGGGACGACTTAATCCTCCACAGTCCCCGCGGGAGGGGCTACAAGTTACAAACTTTGACCAGTGCTTACATATATTAATGGTTATTGGGAAGTGTACAGGTGTTTTCAGGAGGATGTTTTGGTTAGGGGGAGGAGTTGAAAAGAGAGGGATATACTGGGGGAACTTTCCATCGAGGAATTTGTCATGGGGGAAGAAAATTTCCATGAAGGGAGCGCAGGATTTACTAGCATTATTTTGAAAAAAAAACAATGAAAAAATAAATAGGAAAAAGTTTTTTCAGCTGGAAGTAAGGAGCAGCATTAAAACTTAAAACGAACAGAAATTATTACCCATATGAGGGGCTCACCTCCTCCTAATACCTCGCTCTTTGTGCTAAAGTATTTTTAGTAATGTCAACTATTTATTCTACGGCTTTTGTTATTCAGGGGTCATTCTTAATGAATTGGGCCAAAATTTAAGATTTAGTGTAAAGAGACAGGTACTGACGAGGGGGAGAACCCTCTCATATATGTAATAAAAACATGAGAATAAAAAATTCTTTACGTAACCTAGTTTATAAGTTACGTATATCTTTTACTAATAAAAAGATTCGTAAAAAATTAAAAGTTCTAGTTGCCTTTTTTATTAACCAAAAAATTGGAGGGCAACTAGGCTTCCTCCCCCGCTCTTTTTTTCTCAAAATCATTCGACTAAAATTATGAGAAAGCCATTTAGCAAAAAAAAAAAATGCAAATTTCGTTTTAATTATTTCTCTGCAGAGAGCCAAAATCAAAACATGCATTGATTCAAAAACGTTCAGAAATTAAATAAAAAAAAAACAAGTTTTTTCAACTGAAAGTAAGGAGCGACATTAAAACTTAAAACGAACAGAAATTACTTCGTATATGAAAGGGGCTGCTTCCTCATCAACGCCCCGCTCTTTACGCTAAAGTTTTTTACTGTTTTAAAAAGAAGAGTTGAGAGAAAGAGTCAAACTTTAGCGTAAAGACCGGGGCGTTGATGAGGAAGCAGCCCCTTTCATATACGAATTAATTTCTGTTCGTTTTAAGTTTTAATGTCGCTCCTTACTTTCAGTTGAAAAAACTTGTTTTTTTTATTTATATGTAAAAGAACCATATCAGAATCGAGGATCGTGAGCCATTTGGAATTGGGCACATTTTTTGGGGTCGCTCACAACGTCACAACGATTCTAATGGCACATAACTCTTGCACATTTTACCTAAGGCTGAACTTAAATTGAGTTTAAATACTTATTTGTCAACCTCTGTTTTTGATTAAGATCGTTTACTGACAAAGGTGTAAATAAATGTCTTCATATATGGCTTTTTATCAAATTGGAGCTCTATGAATATAGCCAGCGAGCAAGCTTCTATCTCTTATCCTTGCGAGTCTGACTCTTTAATATCTTTTCAATTTGATACATTCCATTGTTTTTATCTTTTTGTAATACATACTCATAAAAAGCGCCAAGAATCTCTTCATCCTTCATATCACGTAAACGATACGTTACAGGATTAGTGTCCAAGATTTTTACACTTTAAAAAGTACAGTGGACCACAAGTAATTTCTTAATTCAAAAATATTGCTTACTCAATTGACTCGAACTGTGTCACCCAGTTGAATTTCTTCTTTTTTCCTTTCCCTTCATTAGAATATTGCTTAAGAAAAATGTCAAGTGTGTTTTCACCGTGATTACCTTCCAGAGGACCAAGATTGGACAGAGATTGATGAGGGTGTTGATAATAAATCAACATGATTTTATCTAAGTCTTGCTTATTTTATGGTTTTAATGCTATGCATTTTTAAGGGGAAATCCCTAGGTCCTTATTATGGGGTTGCTGACCATTATATGCAATTTGCCAAAAGGGTGCACCAGCATTATCTCAGGAACGGCTCAGGTTGATAAGTTGAAACTTTCAGGTTATGTTGAGATGAAATTTCAACTAACCAAGAGGAACAATGTGCATCCTACTACTACCACTAAAATTAATGCAACTAGTGGGGCTAACGATATTGAGGAGAAACCTTCAGAGACTGTTTAGGGAGAGTTTCAATCTAAATAAAAATAAGCGATATACATGCAAGTTTTCAAAAGAACATAAACGCAATATTAGAGCAGATACTTTCAGCTCATGTTGAAAGGGATGTTGAACTAACCAAAAGGCACTATCTGCATGTTGCCACTATTGCTGCTATTACGCATTTTATGACTGCTACTTGTACTGATTCTAAGGGTAACAAGTTGAAACTTTGGGAAAATATTTAGGGTGATGCTGAACTAATCAAAGGCACTCTGTGTAGACTGCTATTACTACTACTGTTGCTAGTTCTGATACTATTTTTACGGCAATTTCTGCTGAGGCTAAGGGTAGGAAAATTATTTTAAACAGAATAATGTAACACTTAGGAAACACTTCTTAGGGAACACTTAGGAGGATGTTGAAGTGAATCAAAACACATTCTATGCATGAACATTTTCAAAAGGCTGAATCAGCAATATCCAAGGAATGGTCTAGGTTATTAAATTGAAACTTCCAGGGCATGTTAAGGGGATGTTGGAGTTTGTGAAATGTGCATATTACTGCTGCTAAAGCTAGTAATACTACTACAACTGCTGCTAGAGCTACTACTGCACCAAATAATACTACCACTACTGGCTACAACCATGGCAATGTCTACTATAACTACTACTACGAATACTACTACTAGTCCTACTGATACCACGGGTATTACGGTGAAACCCTTAGGGAATATTGAAGAAGATGAAGTATACTACATTGACACACGCTATGTGAATGCAGGTTATAAATAGGTCGAACAGCTACATCTTGGGAACAGCTTAGATTATTAAGTTGAAACTTTCGATGTGTGCTGAGGGGATGCTGAGCCAACCACAAGGTTCTACATAAAACTACTACTACTACTACATCTACTACTGCTACTAACACTAGGCTACTGCTAAGGCTAAGGGTATTAAGGAGAAATTTTCAGTAAATGTTGAGCTAAATTGAAACGTGTTGTGCGTATGCTGGCTGTCAAAAAGCCGTATCAGCATTATCTCCACAACAGCTTTGACTATTAGATTGGAACTTTCAGGGGATTTTGAGGTGTATGTGTTGTATTTTTGTAAAAAGAGATAAACTGCTTTTTTAGGATTATGAAATTTTTTATTTAGGAATTGTTTTAGAGATTTTTTTAATTAGAGTTTTTGGATATACTGAAGGATGTCCAAAGGAAGAAGTCGAGATGGCTTCAGTCTCAGCTAAATTGACAAAATTATTCAGGACTTTGATTATATCATAGAAGAATCCTCAAAAATATGCCAAATATTTCACTAGAAACGTTATTAAGAAACTATTGCGAATGTATCCACCTAGATGGAAATTTTGACTGAACATTGTTACCAAAAATTTAATTTGTTTATACAACAATTTAGTTTTTAAACTGAAAGACTTAAAATGAAATAAAAATATGTTGATGGTTTTCGATCTCAGGGACTGAACCAAATTTGACTGGAATTGTTGACGCAGCGAGTTTTTTGCACGAACTGAACACAAAAGTGTTCACATGTGCAGCAGAAGTATTTGGGATGGACCTTGGAACAAATAGTCAAGAATTTTTAATCACAATTTTTGACTTGAAACTTTGAGAAAACTTAAACGGACTGATTGCCGCTTGTTTTTGTGCTGCTCTTGCCACAAATAGCTGTCCTATTTGCAATTTAAAAGTGTCATATAAAGAAAAGAACATTTTGTAATGCTAAAATGTTGATATACAGATGCTCGAGATGAACAGGGATGGATTTCATTAGGCCTAGAGAACACCATATGTATTGAGAGGTGATGCTATCGAAAATGTACTGGCCCAGGATGAGGTATATTTCAACAGAATCCTATTTTATCAACCAAAGTTGCTATTACACTTCAAGAAAATAACCAAGAGCAGGCGATGTAATTAAAATGACAAAATATCTTTAATATGAAACATTAGTGTGAAAATATAATCATTTATGCCATAAAAATGATTAAATTAAACAGAAAATGAATGAATGCTTTATTAACTGCTAGATTACAAAAACTATACATACGCACAACTGCCCAGAGAAGGCTCAAACAGCCTGATGTTTGAGGCTCAAACAGCCTAAAACATTAAAAATATTGGAATAAATAATATTCTAGGGTCCCATGCAAGAAGAAGTTACGCGCAATAAAGTTCCCTTTACATATTAAGCAAAACAATGCATGCTAGACTAAATTCTCAGTTTGTATTTTTTTAATTTATTTTGTTTTATTTTTAGTAGTCTGCATGACTTTTGACTTCCCTCTTCTCTATTTATTATGTTTAAGTGAACTAACTATAAATAGTATTTCTTCTGAAAAGGATTGTTACAGAAAAGAAAATTATAAGACATCTGCCTCCAAGGTAGATTAGTTATTATCCTAATGATCTACTGTTTCCATCTGAATGTTTCATAAGAAAACTGTACAGCCTTATATAAGGATAATTATCTTAGGAAATTATTTTGTATGCTTTCAAGGAGAGCTATAGGTTAACGTTCCTATAGAAAACAAGGGCGGGATGAGCAAATATAAGGAAGTTTAAATAATTTCTTTCCAAAATAAAATGCGGGTGATAGTGTATTGAATCACATAAAAAGCATAGATTAAAAAATGACTAAAAATTAGCTTAGGAATGATATTTTGCATAGACAAAATTTTGATGGGTTTATATTTTGTTTGGAAGGACAATTAAAAATTTTCCCGAATCTTTTGTCAAAGACGAAAAAGTAGTCAGGGTCTAAACTCTGTAATATTTACGGGCAGTGAAGACGTTAGGAATGATTGATGAATGTGAACATATATTTTGAAAACATTCCCAATTTTGCATGAGAGCCAAAAGATACTTTTTGCTTGTCTTTTTGCAGAACATATTCCAGACATAGTCCCGATTTGAACATCTCGACTCAAGCTGTAATCATCCGAAGGGCAGTACTTGAATTCCGGGCGATTTGCACGTGTTGCTTTTGTAATACATCGACACGCCTTCTTTTTTTACTAACTCTGTTAGCCGCATGCATGGTTTTGCGTTGCTTTGGTGGTTCCTCGACACGCCTTTGTTGACGTAATAATCTAATAATCGTAATAATATATATATATATAAATAAGTTGTCTGTCTGTGTGTCTGTCTGTCAGGTGACGTCATGTTTCTGTGTCGACTGACGTCATGAAGTTAGTTGTCGTCATTTTTGCTATGACGGTGACGTCATTAAAGATATTTAATCATGAAGTTAGTTGTCGTCAATTTTTACTATGACGGTGACGTCATTAAAGATGTTTAAGACATATATGTTCATGTAGAAATCTATTAATGTTTAAGTTTAAAATGACTGATGAACTTACAATGGCAAAAGCCGATGAAGATGCTCAAAGAGTCTATGCCAAAAAACGTTGCTGATAGAGAAAGTCAGAAAAGAAAGCGTGCCGAGGAATCAAAAGAACAGCAAGGAAACAGGCTTGAGGCTGATAGAGAAAGAAAGAACAGAAAGCGTGCCGAGGAATCAAAAGAACAGCAAGGAAACAGGCTTGAGGCTGATAGAGAAAGAAAGAACAGAAAGCGTGCCGAGGAACTACCAGAGCAACGCGAAAGCAGACTTGCTGTTAAAAGAGAAAGTAAAAAAAGAAAGCGTGCCGAGGAATCACAAGAACAGCAAGAAATCAGGCTTGCTGCTGATAGAGAAAGTAAGAAAAGAAAGCGTGCCGAGGAATCACAAGAACAGCAAGAAATCAGGCTTGCTGCGGATAGAAAAAGTAAGAAAAGAAAGCGTGCCGAGGAATCAGAACAACCTGAAAGTTATCGCCTGGCATTCAGGTACAGCCCAGTCGATGATTATAGCTTGAGTAGATGTGTTCAAATCGGGACAACGTCTAAAATTTGTCCCTATTGCAAGGCCTTGAAATTCAATGGTGAAACAATGGGAATGTGTTGCGCCTCAGGAAAAGTTAAAATTCCTCTATTGGCTGCACCACCAGAGCCATTGAAGACTTTCCTTACTGGAACTACGTCAGAATCTAAGCGTTTTTTGTCAAAAATCAGAAAATACAACTCATGTTTCCAAATGACGTCGTTTGGAGCCCAAATCGAAAATCCAGATCAATTTATGTCTACTTTCAAAGTAAAAGGGCAAATTTATCATAGAGCAGGGTTCCTTCTACCATTCTCAGGCGAGAATCATAAATATTTACAACTGTACTTAATCAGTGACAGAAAATCTGAATTGAATGCACGTTGCGAAATTTCTCCCGACATTGAAAGGACAATCGTTTCCCAATTGCAACATCTTTTCCACGAAAATGATAATTTAGTGCGTCTGTTCAAAACAGCCATCGATTTGATGCCTACTGATACGCATAAAATTGTTATTTCCGCTGACAAAACGCCTCCTGGCCAACATGTGCGTAGATACAATGCTCCAACTATCGACGAAGTGGCAATCGTTATGGTCGGTGATCAGTTTTTACCTCGAGATATTATTCTTCATAAGCGAAACGCTCAGTTGTTAAGAATTGCTGAAACTCATCGATGCTACGATGCCCTACAATATCCTATCATTTTTTGGGATGGAGCCGACGGCTATCACTTTAATATTAAATTGATGAATCCAGCCACTAACAAAGAAATGAATAAGAAATGCAGTGCAATGCATTATTATTCCTATAGACTAATGATTCGGCAGGATGAAGAAAATTATATTTTAAAATGCAGTGAATTGTTTCACCAATTTGTCGTTGATATGTATGCTAAAATTGAATCAGAACGTTTGCTATATATCCGCCTGAATCAGACCAAGCTCCGCTCTGAACAATACATTCATTTGCGAGATGCAGTTATAAATGACGGTAATACCACAAACGTTGGAAGATTAACAATTTTACCTTCGTCATATGCTGGCAGTCCCCGTCACATGCATGAATATGTTCAAGATGCTATTGCGTATGTTCGTCTCTATGGTCGTCCAGATTTATTTATTACATTTACATGTAATCAATCTTGGGACGAGATACTGCAGCTTTTACTTCAAGGACAATCGGCGGTTCATAGGCATGACATTACGGCCCGTGTCTTCCGGCAAAAGTTGAAATCACTGATAAACTACATAGTAAAACTTGAAGTGTTTGGGTCAGTGCAATGCTGGATGCACTCAGTGGAATCGCAAAAACGAGGTTTGCCATACGCACATATATTAATCTGGCTATATAAAAAAATTACTTCGAACGAAATTGATGATGTGATTTCCGCTGAAATACCTGATAAAAATGTCGAAAAGGGGTTAAATGATATTATTGTAAAAAATATGATACATGGACCTTGCGGTGCACTGAACGAAAATTTACCATGCATGGCCAAAGGAAGGTGCACAAAGCAATATCCTCAACTTTTAGTATCAAACACAATTACTGGCAATGATGGTTACCCACAATATAGAAGAAGATCTACTGAAGATGGCGGTAAAACAGCAATAATAAAGAAGCGTAACGGTACCACCATCGAAGTAGATAACCAGTGGGTTGTTCCATATTCCCCATTATTATCAAAAACATTTAATGCACACATAGACGTTGAATACTGTAACTCCGTAAAGGCAATCAAATACATATGTAAATACGTCAACAAAGGCAGTGACATGGCAGTTTTTGGCTTGCAGCCCGAAATCAAAGATTTCGACGAAATCGTACAATATCAGGCTGGAAGATACATAAGCAGTAATGAAGCTGTTTGGCGAATTCTTTCATTTCCGATACATGAACGTAGTCCAGCTGTTGTTCACTTAGCGGTACATTTACAGAATGGTCAACGTGTTTATTTCACGGAAACCAACGTACAACAAAGAGCCCCGAATCCACCGGATACAACATTAACAGCTTTTTTTTCGCTTTGCAAAAATGATTCTTTTGCAAAAAAACTGCTGTATACTGAAGTGCCTTCGTATTACACGTGGAATGCTAAAAATAAAGTATTTGAACGTCGAAAACAGGGTAAGTCAGTCGACGGCCAACCTACCATCTTCAAAGATACCACGATAGGAAGACTCTACACCGTTCACCCCAATCAACATGAATGCTTCATTCTACGCCTGCTTTTGGTGAATGTACCCAGTCCGACATCCTTTGAGTATTTGTGAAGTATAAACGGTACTATACGTGACACTTACCGTAGTGCATGCCAAGCTCTGAATTTATTGGAGAATGACCAACACTGGGATAACTGCATCAATGACGCGTGCGAAACGTCAACCCCAAGTCAAATTCGTGCATTGTTTGGCATCATTTTAACAACTTGCTCTCCATCAGCTCCTACAGACTTATGGGAAAAATATAAGTCAAAAATGTCCGAAGATATACTCCATCGAAAACAGTTAGAGACGTCAGATATGACTTTTGATTTTACATCAGAAATTTATAACTACACTTTAGATATTATAGAAGATTTGTGCGTACGTATGGCAAACAAACCTCTTCAGGATTTGGGAATGCCTTCACCTAACCGTATCGCTGCTGTTTCGACATGTGTAGAATTGGATCGTGAACAAAGTTACAGTACGAGTGATCTATTGTCGTATGTACAAAATAACATGTCCAAGTTAACGTCGGAACAAAATGACATTTATGATACGATAATGCATTGTGTCGATAACAACGTTGGAGAAATTTTCTTTTTGGATGCGCCAGGAGGTACTGGTAAAACGTTTGTGATAAAACTGATTCTGGCATCAATTCGATCAAAAAATATATAGCGTTGGCAACTGCGTCGTCCGGAATAGCCGCAACATTGCTGCTTGGTGGAAGAACTGCTCATTCCGCTTTGAAATTGCCTCTTAATTTGCATTCTACAGAAACTCCCACGTGCAATATTTCCAAATCATCTGGGATGGGTAAAGCAATGCAAACTTATTATTTGGGATGAGTGCACAATGGCACACAAAAAATCGTTCGAGGCTCTGGATCAATGCTTGAAAGATTTGAGAGGGAATTCGAAACCCTTTGGCAGCACATTAATATTGCTTGCGGGAGATTTCAGGCAAACATTACCTATAATACCTAGATCAACTCCTGCAGACGAAATGAATGCTTGCCTGAAAAATTCTAATTTATAGGCTTACGTAAAAATATTAAAATTAACTACAAATATGCGTGTCCGATTGCAAAACGATGATTCTGGTCAAACATTTTCAGATCAATTGCTGGCAATTGGAAACGGAAAGCTCCCAGTAGACTCAATTTCAGGACGTATACAACTACCTGCTGATTTCTGTAATTTAGTGACGTCCAAAAATGAGTTGATTGAAAAAGTATTTCCGAATATTCTAAACAATTATAAAAATAATAAATGGCTAAGTGAAAGAGTGATTCTTGCACCCAAAAATATAGACGTCTACGAAATCAACAATATTGTTTTGACCAAGATTCGAGACCAGGCAGTCCTTTACAAGTCAGTCGACACAGTTTTGGAACCAAATGAAGCGGTTAATTATCCATCTGAATTTTTAAATTCCGTGGATCTTTCAGTTTTTTTTCCTTTTTTCAGTTTTTTTTTCTTTTTCAGTTTTTAGGTGTTTTTTTTAGTTTTTTAATTAGTTTTTAGTTTTTTCTTTTTAGTTTTTTTTTTGTAGTTTTTACCTTTTTTTAGTTTTTTTTTACTTTTTTAGTTCTTAGTTTTTTACCCTTTTTTAGTTTTTTTTTAGTTTTTTAGCTTTTTTAGTTGTTTAGTATTTTCTTTTTAGTTTTTTTTGTAGTTTTTATCTTTTTTAGTTTTTTTTCTTCTTTTGTATTAATGCTAAAGCCAAGGTTCGAGCCTGGAACCTCTCGGACCTAGAACCCGGAACATAACGCTTTACCAACTGAGCTACTGTATTTGTATTTGTATCGGATTAGCGAAGCTTCTTCACTACTAAGGTCCCTGCGTCGGCCCTGTAGTGCATTCCTGCATTATGGTTCGATCTCTGGGTCCTGTATCACCACGCTAAGGTCAAACCCACTGCGCCAACACAGGTAGTTATATAACTGAGCTACTTCGGCTTGAATACATTCGTTTTTGAATTGGTATGTGATGAAATAATTCAGACGTCATATGCGGACAGTGACGTCACTCGACACACAGACAACTTATTTATATATATACTAGCTGTTGGGGTGGCGCTTCGCGCCACCCCAACAGCATTTTTGGCTTTCCCACTACTGGGAGCTTTCCGTTTCCAATTGCCAGCAGTTGATCTGAAAATGTTTGACCAGAGTCATCGTTTTGCAATCGGACACGCATATTTGTAGTTAATTTTAATATTTTTACGTGTGCCCATAAATTAGAATTTTTCAGGCAAGCATTCATTTCGTCTGCAGGAGTTAAACTACGTAAAAATTGCGAATATACAACATTCTTGGCTTTCCCATTGTCTGTGCATATACAAAGCCGTATGTACTAATAATGACGTCATATGCAAACGCTCTTTTTACAAACAAACAAACATGCATACACACAACTCGTTTTTATATAGATAGATAGATAGGTAGATACAATACAAATTAACTGCGTAAAACTTGCGAATATACAACATTTTTCGCTGTCCAATTGTCGCTGCATATAAATAGATTGTCAGGTTTACCGACCTTCGAACATGCAACGCACAATTGTCCATGGGAAAAAAAATCAGTATTAAGATCTATACCACATTTTTCTAATGATTGACCTTGAGCTTTGTTAATGGTGATTGCAAATGCTAATCGAATTGGGAATTGCAATCTTTTAAATTGAAAAGGCAGATCCGTTGGAATCATGGGAATGCGAGGAATAAGAACAGCCTACCCTCAAAAGGCCCTGTCAAGATTGTGGCCTCTATTAGGTTTTCCATTGTTTTTTTTTTTTTACGGCAAGTCGCGTGCCATTGCAAAGCTTTGGTGGGTTGATATTTCTTGAAAGTATTATTGGTACGCCTATTTTTAGTTTTAGAACGTGTGGTGGAAACCCTGAAAGATCTATGGAATTTAAAAATTCAGATGGATAATTAACCACTTCATTTGGTTCCAAAACTGTGTCGACTGACTTGTAAAGGACTGCCTGGTCTCGAATCTTGGTCAAAACAATATTGTTGATTTCGTGGACGTCTATATTTTTGGGTGCGAGAATCGCTCTTTCACTTAGCCATTTATTATTTTTATAATTTTTTAGAATATTCGGAAATACTTTTTCAATCAATTAATTTTTGGACGTCACTAAATTACAGAAATCAGCAGGTAGTTGTATACGTCCTGAAATTGAGTCTATCGTATCATAAATGTCTTTTTGTTCCGACGTTAACTTGGAAATGTTATTTTGTACATACGACAATAGATCATTCGTACTCTAACTTTTTTCACGATCCAATTCTACACATGTCGAAACAGCAGCGATACGGTTAGGTGAAGGCATTCCCAAATCCTGAAGAGGTTTGTTTGCCATACGTACGCACAAATCTTCTATAATAACTAAAGTGTAGTTATAAATTTCTGATGTAAAATCAAAAGTCATATCTGACGTCTCTAACTGTTTTCGATGGAGTATATCATTGGACATTTTTGACTTATATTTTTCCCATAACTCTGTAGGAGCTGATGGAGAGCAAGTTGTTAAAATGATGCCAAACAATGCACGAATTTGACTTGGGGTTGACGTTTCGCACTAATGGGGAATATGGAACAACCCACTGGTTATCTACTTCGATGGTGGTACCGTTGCCATTGTAGGTTCTTCAGTCATTTTACAATTAGAAATTTCTCTTTCAACGGTCTTCTTACAATTAAAAATTTGTCTTTTAACGATATTCTTAAATACCTGTGTCCTGGTCGTCATTTATATTCCCTGTGTCCCGGTCGTCATTTGTGTCCCGGTATCCCAGTCTGTAATTTCTCTTTGAGTGTCCCGGTCGTTATTTATATTCCCTCTGTCCTGGTCGTCATTTGTGTCCCGGTCTGTAATTTCTCTTTGAGTGTTTTTTCTTTTTAGTATTTTTTAGTTTTTTACATTTTTTCTTTTTTCAGTTTTCTTCTTTATTTTTCAGCTTCACTATGAAATACATATCGCCGAACCTTTGTTTTTTTAACTAAAATCTGGTAGGCATTGATGACCTTATCCGAGTCAAAATCCCAAACCCAATCATCATCGCTATCATTTTCAGTTTTGATATGTTTTGACTCTCGCTGTCCAGGTGGATCTTCATCTAACTGCGCGGTTTTGCGTTCTTTAGCCTCAAGCCTGTTTCCTTGCTGTTCTTTTGATTCCTCGGCACGCTTTCTTTTCTTACTTTCTCTATCAGCAGCAAGTTTTTTGGCATAGACTCTTTGAGCATCTTCATCGGCTTTTGCCATTGTAAGTTCATCAGTCATTTTAAACTTAAACATTAATAGATTTCTACGTGAACATATATGTCTTAAATATCTTTAATGACGTCACCGTCATAGCAAAAATGACGAAAACTAACTTCATGACGTCAGCCGACACAGAAACATGACGTCAACTGATCCACAGACAGACACACAGACAGACAACTTATTTTTATATATATAGATAGATAGATTGACGTAATTTTGTAACAGATGAAAAATAACAGACTTAGTGATACTTTCTCTTTGAGTATATATAGATGACGTCATATTTTAACAGATAGATAACAGATAACAGACGGTACATTTCTTTACTGAAGCCGAATTGTCAGGTCTAAGTTGAACACGACTATATGACGTTGTTCTCTCTAGCTTTTATTTCTTCAAGTCAAGTTTTTGCTTTCGAATGGATATCTTCGTTCAAGTAGGCAAGTAGGGAGCCTCCAGATTAAAATTTAAGTTAGACATAGCCAAAATAGGCACACAAGTATAACAGTAAATCGAATAATAAGCTTGTCCAAAAAGAAATATTTCAAATGGGCTCAAAAGTGCGAACATCTACTTTTACTAGCCAATCCATTTCGCAAGTTTAAGGCTGAGGAACAGAAACTATTGAGGCTGAGATTGTGCAGCAAAAAAAATTCGCTAAGGCTCTTCTATCAGCTGAATGGAAAGGTTGCTCATAATCATTAAAAACTAAAGACTAAAGGTGTTTGATGACCCAGGCACATCTAAATTGTTAACTAAAAGCTGAAAATTTGGTGGAAAAATTGAGTACTTCCTAAACCACTTTTTCTTTCTCTTAATAATTTATCTGCAGTCTCAGTCTAAAAAGAAGCACCAGGCTTAAGTAATTTGTAACCTACTTAGGCCAGGCTAATGCTTATATAATTGGCAGATTCACTCTTATCACCTCTCTTATACAGGGGTTTAATTAATATTTTCCTAAAATCGCTAGGTACTTCCCCTTTTTCGAAATCACATTCATAATCTTAAGTAACTTATTTCTAACCCCATAGCCACCATATTTGATAAACTCATTCATCACACTGTCAGCACCTGAAGGTTTATTATTTTTTAGTATTTTCAGTACTGTGCTAATCCTTCCTCACCAAGTAAATCTTCCTTCACATCCAAAATGTCACAAAACTTCAATTTTCCAATATATCTTTTCCTGTAACTCCATCCCAATTTAGCATATTCTCAAAATGTTTTGCCGATCTCTCTTTAATTCTTTCCTTATCACTATTTGTTGCCCCGTTCCTTTCTTTAGCTGGAACAAGTTCAGATTGACTACCCCCTTTCAATTAATTAACATGCCAGTACAATCTTCTAGATCATCGGCAATTTTATCCCTGATCTCCACTTTAAACCTCCTTAGTTCATATATTAATGCTTTGTTAACTTTCTTTACATTCAACTTATTTTCTTATGATTTATTACTCAGATAATTCTTGTACAAGTCCCTTCTCCCCTCTATTGAACATTAAATAAAACAAGACAAGTTTAATTCCAACTGAAAATAAGGAGTAACATTAAAACTTAAAAGGAACACTAATTATTAAGTAGATTAGGGGGGGTGCCCCTCCTCAGCACCTCGCTCTTTATGCTAAAGTTTTTTGGCACTTTTAAAAAAGTTACTTATTGTTCTAATTAAAGGACCCGTGTGCTTCAGGAATCGTTGCTAAGAAATTGGGACCGAACTTAGAATGAGGTGTTGAGGAAGGGCAACCCCCCTAAAATACTTAATAATTTCTTTTTTTAAGTTTTATCGTTACTCCTTACAAATTGCTTTTTTATTTAATTTCTCAGTGTTTTTTAAACAGCACCAGGAAATCTAGTTCAACCTCCGTGGAAAAATCCCCTTCCCACGGCAGTCTCCTCTTGACAACTCAACCCTGGTGAAAGTTTACACCAAAATATTACCCTTAAGTGTCGGCAAAGAGAAAGCAAGACTTATAAAGAAATTTCGTATAGGAATTCTGAAGAATTCCTCCAGTATGCAATTTCTCCTTAAAAGCTTACTCCCTGGAAACTCCCCTTTCGATGGAAAATTCTCCCGTGCAAAATCCACCGGCAGAAAGTTTGTCCTTCCCTCCCCACCCGAAAAATGTATGCACACTTCCCAATAACAAATCCTATACGTAAATAAAGGTTAATTTTTTAACTTCAAGACCTTTCCCCAGAGCTGTGGGGATCATGCTATCTCCAAAGGCATAGTTTTTTGGCCTTTCAACTATGCTGAGCAAAATGGCCATCTCAAAATTTTGATCGGACAATTTTGGGAAAAAAGTGGCATAGGAGGGGGCCTAGCTGTCCTCCGATTTTTTGCTCACTTAAAAACAGCACTTATGGCAAGTTATGGGTCCACTGGGTCGATATGAACACCCCTGGAAAAAAAACAACAAATAAACATGCATCTGTGATGTTTCTTCTGGTAAAAAAAAAAAATACAAAATTCGACGTTTTTGCAGATAGGAGCTTGAAACCTCTACAGGAGGTTCTCTGATACGCTGAATCTGATGGTGTGATTTTCATTATTCTATGACTCTTAGGGGGGTTTTCTCTCTTTTTTAAAAAATCAGGCAAATTTTCTCAGGCTCGTAACCTTTGATGAGTAAGATCAAACTTAGTGAAACATATATATTTTAAATCAGCATAAAAATTTTATTCATTTAATATATCTATTGGTGTCAAAACTCAATTTTAAGATTTTGGTTACTATTGAGGCGGGTACTCCTACTTACAGTTCGTTACCACGAACTGTTTGGTAGAGCATTTTCACTAATATTCCTATTTTTGGTCCTAACTTTTTTCCCTAGGACACCTCAGTAACTTGACGAGTTATTGTCATAAAATAAATTCCATCCATCCTCTACATTGTCAAATTTTAAACTCTCCAGTTTAGTATTCAACTGTTCCTGAAAATTCTTTCTCAAATACTACTCCTGGAGTCTACCAACGTCTAAACTTCCTGGAAAGTAATTATAATTTTGGAAGTTCAGCTTTTTAGCAGAATTTTTCAGCAAACTAACCCTAGACATTGCTAGATGGTGATTTTTACTTTTTAAATTAATGACAGCACTCCTATATACCTTAATATTTTATATTCATCCTGCCTGTATTCAGTTTAAAATAAAATAATCAATAAGTTTAGCTTTATTACCATCAAGTGAATACCATTTTAACTTATGGACAATTTTATGGCCAAACCCTGTGTTGTTTATAACTAGAGTGATACACCTAGAACATTGCAGCAGTCTGTAGCCATTAGTGTTTTCTTTTCCTTCGCCAAATTTGCGTGGGCTGGGATTCCATCTACTGAACAGTGCGTTAAAATTTCTTAGTAAAAAAATTTCATATTTCTATCCTGTCTATTTGTTCATATAACTGTAAGAAACATTCATCTGAATCACTACTATCTCTGACAGGTGGTTCTTGACTTACTTGATTTAAGTCCAATCCATCCTTGAAAGTTATTTCGGGGCCTCTTCATTCACATGTTATTTATGTGGCGTCTGTATGAGCATCTATCATCAGTCAGGCGTAGAACTTGCGGCAGGTTGGGTGTAGAGAAGTTGTCTTTCCTTCTTTTCAGGGGCCCACCTCTGGGGCGAGAACCATGTACAAGACCATGGAAGACTGTTTTGGAAGACAGGAATTTTCCATACCCTGGATGTGGCTTAGCCATCTAAGTTGTTGAAGTTTTATGTTGCCAAGTATGGTGTGTTTGATCCTAAGGTTTTCAAACAGCCTAATATTAGAGATCCTTTCCAGGTATGTGATACCCAAAATACGGCGAAGTGACTTTGTTTCGAATGCGGCTAGGCAACGTTGGTCATCTGTTATGAGGGTCCATGATTCAAAAGCGTAAATGGCAATGGGTTAATCAGTGTGTTGAAGAGTCTTGTTTTCAGCAGTATCGACAAATTCTTGTTCCTCCAGATCGGGGTCAAGGCTTTAAAGCTAGAGTTGGTGAGCGCCAGGCTCCTCTTAATATCTTTCGAATGTTTGTCAACGGACGTTATAAGGCTACCCAGGTAGGGAATATCTTTGGCCCACTCTATGTTGTCACCACCGATCTGGAGGCTTAATCTTTCTTTGTTTTCCAGATTTCAAACAGATCTTGGTAACAAACTGTAGTAAGAGGCGACCCGGCTCAATAGTAACCGAAACTCTAAGAAACAGAATTTTGATATCATCAAAAGAATCGCATGTTAATGCTGATTTTAAATATATAAGTTTCATCAAGTTTGGTCAAACATATCAAAAGATACGAACCTGAGAATATTTGAATTATTTTAGAAATTAGGGGTAAACACTCCCTAAAAGTAATAGAATCTTGAAAAAAACTACACCATCAGATTTAGCGCATCAGAAATTCCTACTATCGAAGTTTTAAGCTCCTATCTACACAAATATGGAACTTTGTATTTTTGGCCAGAAGACAGATCACCGATGCATGCTTCTTTGTTTGTTTGTTTTTTTGTTTTGTTTTTTTCCCAGGGGTGATCAAATAGACCCAGTGGTCCTAGAATGTCGCGAGAGGGCTCATTCTAACAGAAATTTAAAGTTTTAGTGCCCTTTTAAAGTTACTAAGAAATTAGAGGGCACTTAGGCCCACTCCCACGCTCATTTCCCCCAAAGTCACCGGATCAAAGTCCTGAGATAGCCATTTTATTCAGCATAGTCGAAAAACCTCACAACTATGACTTTGGGGAAGACTTACTCCCCCACAGTCGCTGTGGGAGGGGCTGCATGTTTCATACTTTGACCAATGTTTACATATAATAATGGTTATTGGGAAGTGTACATACGTTTTCAGGGAGATTTTTATGGTTGGGGGAGGGGTTGAGGTGAGGGTGTTACGTGGAAAGATCTTTACGTGGAGTAATTTGTCATGAGGGAAGAGAATTTCCTTGAAGGGGCGAATGATTTTCTAGCATTATTTAAAAAATCAATAAAAAAATGAATTTGAAAAAGTTTTTTCAACTGAAAGTAAGGAACAGTATTAAAACTTAAAACGAACAGGAATATTACGCAAATGAGGGGTACACCTCCTCCTAATACCTCGCTCTTTACGCTAAAGTATTTTTTAGCAATCTCAACTATTTATTCTATGGCCTTTGTGATTTAGAGGTCATTCTTAAGGAATCGGGACAAAATTTAAGCTTTAGTGTAAAGAGCGAGGTATTAATGAGGGGCTAAACCTCCAAATATAGATAATAAAAATAAACGAATCTAGAAGTTCGTTACGTATGCCAAATCGCAAGTTATGTACATTTTTTACTAATAAAAACGTTTGTAAAAAATTGAAAGTTCTAGTTACCTTTTTAAGTAAACAAAAAATTGGAGGGCAACTAGACCTCCTCTCCGCTCCTTTTTTCCTCAAAATTGGACCAAAACTATGAGAAAGCCATTTAGCCGAAAAAAAATTAATGTGCAAATTTCGTTTTAATTATTCATGTACGGAGAGCCAAAATCAAAACATGCATTAATTCAAAAATGTTCAGAAACTAAATTGAAAAAATAGGTTTTTTAACTGAAAGTGAGGAGCGATACTAAAACTTAAGATGAACAGAAATTAATCTGTATATGAAAGGGGCTAATCCCTCCTCAACGCCCCGCTCTTTACGCTCTTTATGGAGTAGTTTTTGTTTGTTTTAAGTTATAAAGTCGCTAATTACTTTCAGCTTTTTTTTATTTAATCGTAGACACAGAGTGGCTTCCATCTTTTTGAAATTGATGATCATTCCAAAGTGGCTGATGGATTATTGGGTGTTTTCGGCCTGGGACTGAGGGTCCCCAAGGCTCTCCTTTATTTAGTCTATGTCTTCTACATGACCTAATTTACCTTGCACTTTTTAGTCATAAAGTGTTCATAAAGTTTTTCATAAGAGTTCTATCATTAATTTTTGTCCCACTTTAAACAAGACTTAGCAGCTTCCTAGTTCACCATGAGCCATACTTTCTGTCTATGTACCCCATCCTTCCTGCCTGAATAAATAAATTCAATATCACCTCATTTAATTTTTCCTATCCCTGGGATATGAGTTTTTGAAACTACAAATAAGTCCAGTTCGAAGCGTCTGAACTCATCTGTCAATTTTTCAATAATATAGTTATTTTTTAGCGTCATAGCATTCCAAGTTGCACTTTTCATATTTTCAAACCATTGAAATTATTTTAGACTCACTAAAATCAATAGTCCCGGAAACCAGTGCAGGACCTGGATCAGTACATTTTCTCATTTCTACAATGACGTCCTTAAGCCAGCTTAGAACTAGACAGCAAGATGTCCCTGGGACATCCCATACGAACGGAGGATTTGTGCAATCGTGGGAATGTCTTGGTCACAACATGGCGTTCAGCACTTTGCAATTTTCTTCTATCAAGAAGAGCCGAAATCAGGTACAGTCTCAAGCCTATGACTTTTGACTCACTATATATTCATGCCTACAAATAGCCCACTATGCTGCTATGGGGATTAATACAGCAGCTTATAGTAGATAAATTAGCTAGGAAGAAGTTTTTCAGACGAAACTGCTAAAGCAAATTAAGCCCAGAAAAATGATCCATTAATAAGAATCCCGTGCCAATACTGTATCGTTTATTAGACTATATTTAAGCAAGGAGCACCGCTCTTCAAGTGGGAATAGAAAAGACCGCAAAGGTCTCCAATTTTGCTGGTAAGCAAACATGGTCGAGGCAGCTCTAACAGAATTCTTTTTCCAAAGATATGTATCTTACGGCCTGCAACAGTTGTCCTCCTATAGAGGACCCTCCCATAACGGTTTTCTGCGTCATCAAGAATTTAACCTGTTATTGGGAGAAGGTTTGTAACTCACGGGATGTCTGGTAGTGAGCCCGACTGATTGTATACTTGAGGGGACTTCCTCCTTCTCTGCCTGCGCTTAGGGCTCCCGGAAAAGGTTGTCCCAGTTTCTATTACGGACCCCCAGAGACAGCACGCGCTGAGTGGCCTAGGGGAGGCCCCAACTGAGCAGTAGACTCGGTTGATTTCTATAAATGAGAAAGAGCAGCTTTTGAATAGATCTGTTAGTAGTATGGCCGTAAGAGGTACAGAAATTACACCTAACGTTTTATTAGCATAAACCCAACACCTCATTTGCATATACCCTAAAAATCATTAGCATATTACAGACGGTACACCACATTAGCATGTTACAGATGTTACACCTAATTAACATATTACAGTCGGTACATACTTAATGCTCAGTAATCCCAAGACAATTATATGAATCAATTTTTTATTCGGATTGAATAAAAACGATTTACATTTTTATAAGAATCCTACACTGAGTGAAAATAAAGCGGGATTTTAAACACATTTTATAACACAAACTGAATTTTAATGGATTAAAAAGTAACTAGTCTGCTGCCCCTTTTTTCTTATAATGCACTTGGGTAAAGTAAATCGGTGAAATTTTATCCCTAATGAATTAATTATTATGGCATTTTTCAGAGGGAACTTATGGTCATCCATGTCGCACCTCCAAAGACCCCCTATGCTCCTCCCTCAACTTTTTGCCTTCTTTCTCTTGAACTTAAATTTATTTTTAACTTTGAATTTTGTTCTATTATTATCTAACTTAGAATTTATTTTCTTTTTTTGGAGGGACTCTCAACATTTTTTCAACTTTTTTCTCGTATCTTAAAATAACATTACATCTATATATATATAAATAAGTTGTTTGTGTGTTGACTGACGTCATGTTTTTCGACTGACGTCATTATAAGGATTGAGCATTATGCCGTCATGAAGTTGTTTGTCGACTGACGTCATTATAAGGATTTAGCATTATGACGTCATGTATATGTCTATATATAAAAATAAGTTGTTAGTTTGTCCGCATATGTGTGTTTGTTTGTCCGCATATGACGTCTGAAAAATAAAGAAGAAAAAGAAAACTAAAAAAAGGAAAAAATAAAAAAGGTAAAAAACTAAAAAGGAAAAAAGCTAAAACTAAAACTATATATATATATATATATATATATATATATATATATATATATATATATATATATATATATATATATATATATATATATATATATATATAAGTTGTATGTATGCATGTTTGTTTGTTTGTGGGTTTGCATATAACGTCATTATAAGTATATAAGGCTTTGTGTATGACGTCATTATAAGATGACACTACAGACCGGGACACCGGGACACAAATGACGACCGGGACACAGGGAATATAAATGACGACCGGGACACTCAAAGAGAAATTACAGACCGGGACACCGGGACACAAATAACGACCGGGACACAGGGAATATAAATGACGACCGGGACACTCAAAGAGAAATTACAGACTGGGACACCGGGACACAAATGACGACCGGGAAACAAGGAATATAAATGAAGACCGGGACACAGGGACACAACTACAACGGGGACGCCGGGGGGCACAGGAAGGATATATAAATGACGACGGGGACACAGGGAATGTTCGATTAGCAATCACTATCAACAAAGCTCAAGGGCAATCATTAGAATAATGAGGTATAGATCTGAATACGGATTGTTTTTCCAATGGACAATTATATGTTGCATGTTCAAGAGTCGGTAAACCTGACAATCTATTTATATGCATAGACAAAGGGACAGCGAAGAATGTTGTATATTCGCAAGTTTACGTAGTATATAATATATATATATATATATATATATATATATATATATATATATATATATATATATATATATATATATATATATATATATATATATATATATATATATATATATATATATATATATATATATATATATATATATATATATATTCACAGAGGGGACACAGGAACACAACTACAATGGTGCGTAATTAATATGGCGCGTAACGACTTAAGTGTGCGGGGGGGTTTGGGGGCGCAAAGCGCCACCACCAACAGCTAGTATTCGTATAACAAAAGGAATTAACTTGTGATATTTTCAGAATACAAAATGAAGATGATATGGATATGTTAGTTGTGATTCTACCTACTAGAAAAATACTGTATATAGTTTTTAACATATTTTTTTGAACTTCAAAATTTTCTTTCTTTTTTAATGTCTTTAAATGACATTATAAGAAGTTCACATAAGAATCGGACTTGGTATGTTGGTAATGTGGTTGATATAGACAGTTTGAAATCATTTCTGCGCAAATCTGTGAGGTTATTAACCAATGGTTCTGTTAAGTGAATATTTTTGGAAGGGGCCATATGACAATATGCTGTTAAATTGTTAAAAATGTTAGACTTAAATCAAGGATTTGTCTTTTAACAGGCCTTTTATAAGGAAATGTATGATGTTACATGCTAGAAAGAAGCTTGAATCAATGATTACAACCTAAGAAACATTTAAATAAAAGTACTTTTGCGGACAACAAAATCAGCTAGTAGGTACATTTCGGGTGTCTTAGTTGCTGACTGAGTATCAAAATTTAATAAGAAACACTTTTGAGTTTAATAAACACAAGTAGTTAACAGATTTCGAGTATTCTAGCTGAAAACTGAGCATCAAGATTTTAATGAAAGCACTTTTGAGTAAAACATACTCAGCTAATTGATAAATTATCAATAGTTGTAAGCTTAGTACTAGAAATTTAATAAATGACCTTTTTTTACAACAAAATTAGCTACTTGACATATTCAGAATGTGTTAGTTACCAACTGAATATAAAAAAATCATATAAACAGGTTTGAGAACAAATTACTTAGCTAGTTGGTAAATGTTGTGTGTTTTAGTTGCTGATTGACTAACGAAAATTTAATGAAAGCACTTTCGAGCAAACAAATTCAACTAACTGATAAATTATGTCTATTTGACTTGCAGGCTGAATACCAAAAATTTAATGAAAGCACTTTTAGTACAAAAATTTTAGCTAGTTGGTGAATTCCATGTCTTTTCTTACCGACTGGGTATCAAAAAACTTAATAAAACACTTTTGACTACAAAAAACTCAGCTACTTGGTATATTCTGGATGTTTTAGTTGCTGAATTTAGTACAAAAATTTCAGCTAGCTGTTAAATTCCGAGTCTTTTAGTTACGACTGGGTATCAGAAAAATTCATCAAAAAACTTTTGAGTACAACAAACTCAACCTATTGATAAATTCCAAGTGTTTTAACTGCTGAGTGAAAATAAAAGTTTTAATAAAAGCAACTTAGAGATAAACAATCTCAGCTAGTTGATAAATTCCGAGTCTTCTAGTTACCGACAGGGTATAAAGAATTTAATAAAAGCGCTTTTGAGTAGAGGAGACTCTGGCTGAGTACCAAAAATTAATCAAAGCACTTTCAAGCACAATAAACCCAGGAAGTTACTTCAAAAAAGTTAATTTCAAAATTAATTTCAGGAAGTTAATTTCAAAGGTTTTAGTTGCCGACTGGGTATAAGGAATCTAATTATAGTACTTATGAACATAGCAATCTCAGCTGGCTGGTAAATTCCGAAAGTCTTAGTTGCTGACTGAGTATCAAAAAATGTAATAAAAGCACTTTGTCTACAACAGACTCAGCGCCTTTGTGTATTCCTAGTGTTTTTAGTTGCTGACTGAGTATCAAAAATTTAATAAAAGCCCTTTTAAGTACAGTAAACTCAGCTAGTTGATAAAACTCAGCTAGCTGTGCGTTTGAGTTGCAAACTGAGTACCAGAAATCTAATAGATGCACTTTTAGAAGAACAAAGTCAGCTAGTTGATAAATCCCAAATTTTTCAGCTACTGGCTGGGTATGAAAAATTTACTAAAAGCAGTCTTGAGTATAACAAAATCAGCTACTTAGTAGTCTTAACTGTTTGTTAACAACTTGGTAACTACTTGGTAGTTAACTACTTGGTAGTCAGCTACATTGTAGTCTTAACTGTAGTCTAACGACTACAGTTAAAAATTCATTAGACTTTCCAGATGACTATTGTCGAAGCGCAGGTACTAATATGCTTTTGTATGAAGATAAAACCCAGTCCAATGATTCTTTTAAAGCAGAAAAGAGTTTGAAAGCACTTTTACACCTGCTACAGCGGGTGGTGGAACGATTAAAACAAAACGAAAAAACGCTTTTAATAGTGGCTCATTTAAAAGGTTTATTAAAACGAAAGAAAGTCTCGTGGTTAGTATGTATTTACCATTATCAAGATTATTTGGATTTTATCAAGATATTAATCATGTTTTTAGAGGCGTACACATCAAATTATATTAAAAATAAACGATTTTTGCCAATATGGTTATAAAATCTGGAGCTCAAAATTTACCTAATATACCTAAATAATCAAAACTTTCCATTACTTTCCATTGATAATATGTTCATCATTTCTAAACAAATTGAACCCATTACTTGTTGAAGTACCTTCTTCATTAGTCAAACAGTTCGTGGTAACAACCTGTAGTAAGGAGCGACCCGGCTCAATAGTAACCAAAACTCTAAAAATGGGATTTTAATACCAATAGCTGCATCAAAAGAATCGCATTTTAATACTAATTTTAAATATATAAGTTTCATCAAGTTTAGTTTTACTCATCAAAAGTTACGAGCCTAAGAAAATTTGTCTTATTTTAGAAAATAGGGGGAAACAACCCCTAAGATTCATAGAATCTTTACGAAAATCAAACAATCAGATTCAGCGTATCAGGAAACCCTATTGTAGAAGTTTCAAGCTCCAATCTACAAAAATGTGGAATTTTGTATTTTTTGCCAGAAGGCAGATGACGGATGCGTGTTTATTTGTTTTTTTGTTTCTTATTCCCAGGGGTGATCGTATCGACCCAGTGGTCCTAGAATCTTGCAAGAGGGCTCAATCTAACAAAAATAAAAGTTCTAGTGCCCTTTTTCAGTGACCAAAAAATTGTAAGGCACCTAGGTCCCCTCCCATGCTAATTATTTTCCCAAAGTCACCGGACCAAAATCTGAGATAGCTATTTTGTTCAACGTAGTCGGAAAACCTTATAACTATGTCTTTGAGGACGATTTACTCTCCCACAGTCCCCGTGGGAGGGGTTACAAGTTACAAAGTTTGACTAGTGCTTAGATATAGTAATGGTGATTGGGAAGTGTACATACGTTTTCAATGGGATTTTGTGGTTGGGAGGAGGGGTTGAGAAGAGGGGGATCTGGTGGGGGAACTTTCCATGGAGGAAATCGTCATGGGGGAAGAAAATTTTCATGAAAGGAGTACAGGACTCTCTAGTATTATTAAAAAACAACAATGAAAACAATGAAAAAACAATTTGAAACATAATTCTTTCATTAAGAAAACATTAAAACATTAAAACAATAAAACATTAAAACATTAAACAAACAATTCTAAAAGACAATATTAAAAAACAATGAAAACATAAATATGAAAAAGTTTTTTCAACTGAAAGTAAGGAGCAGCATTAAAATTTAAAACTAACATAAATTATTATGCATATGAGGGGCTCACCTCCTCCTAATACCTCGCTCTTTACTCTAAAGTATTTGTAATAATTTAAACTATTTATTCTACGGCTTTTGTGATTCAGGGGTCATTCTTAAGAAATTGGGACAACATTTAAGGTACTGACGAGGGGGTGAACTCCCCCCCCCCCATATACGTAACAAAACATGAGAATACAGAAGTTCGTTCCGTAAGCTAATTTGTAAGTTACGCATTTCTTTTACTAATAAAAACATTCGTAAAAAATTAAAAGTTCTAGTTGCCTTTTTAAGTAACCAAAAAACTGAAGGGCAACTAGGCCTCCTCCACCTCTCTTTTTTCTCAAAATCATTCAATCAAAACTATGAGAAAGCCATTTAGCCAAAAAAAATAGATATGCAAATTTCGTTTTAATTATTCATCTGTGGAGAGCCAAATTCAAAACATGGATTGATTCAAAAAGGTTCAGAAATTAAATTTTAAAAAACAAGTTTTTTTACTGAAAGTAAGGAGCAGCATTAAAACTTAAAACGAACAGAAATTACCTCGTATATGACAGAGGTTGTCTCCCAATAACACCCAGCTCTTTACGCTAAAGTTTTTACTGTTTTAAAAAGTAGAGTTAAGAAAAAGAGTCAAACATTAGCGTAAAGAGCGGGGCGTTGATGAGGAGGCAGCCCCTTTCATATACGAAGTAATTTCTGTTCGTTTTAAGTTTTAATGTCGTTCCTTACTTTCAGTTAAAAAGATTTTTTTTTAAATTAATTTGCATATTTGATCCATACCATCGTATTATTTCCACTTTTGCATAGAGGTAACTATCACTTGGTTTGTGCATGATTTATAACGCTTTTTGCACCCCTGTGATTTTGTTTTTATCTGGCATGGCTCATCTGTTTTGTAAGAAAGGTCGCCTTACTCTACGTGCAGCTTATTTCAGATATTGCAAATTCCTCCTCTGGCTTCCTAGATAGCACCAAAACAGAAAAACAATTTGATTTGATAGATGTGCTTTCTCGGATTTGGTCTTCCAAGGATGATTATTTAAAAAGACTATCAACTCTATTAACGTTTACGACCCTCTGCGGCCTTTTTTCCATATTGGTACTGGTTAATTAGTCCATGTTGTCTTTTGTTAGTTTGAATTTTTTTCTCGCTGTTCATCGTTTTTGTTTATTTATTATACCCCGTACTTTGTGTTTTTTATACTTATACAGGTAATAAAGTTCATTCATTCATTCATTCACTGGAAATGAATGAAATCTTTTAAAATGAACTTATAATTCAATTGCTCAGATAAATTCACATTGTTTTCTCTAATTTCTGTTTATTTATATTGGGTTGTAGAGTCATCAATAATAGGCTTTTCAAATATTTCTCAGTAAGGAGCAACAAATTGATTCACTGCTATTTATATAATAAATTATAAAATAAACCTTAAAAGATTTTCAAATAGTGGAGGTGGATCTTCGATTGTCACTGAGGGTGTCAACGAGAACATCATCGTGGATGTATTTTAAATCCCTCCCCTAATATCATTGCGTCCAATAAGCCTTTCCTCTGTTCATCAAGACGTTTATTGAAATATATCTTATTATTTGAAACTGTATCTTTTAAAGATCTCATATTATTTAAATCTCTTTGATTGTAATCTATTCAATCTTTTCCATATTCAATCGCTCTATTTTTATGTAATTCCAGTAGAGGTTTAATCATAGTATTATACGTGGAATGAGCTTCATCTTTCATACTTTTTATGGACGTCTCGAATAATCGATATTTCGTGATATTTTTAAAGAAACTATCAATCCCACTACCATACTGTCTCGTATACAATAATTGGTTCATATTGATCAACATTAATTATAGATACATTTTATTAAATAATTTAAATAATTTTTTTTTCAAATTCACAATATAATCAATATTATCTCCATTCAGATCAATTAGTCTGTAAAATTGATCAGTTATAGTCATTTTTAGCGCGTTGAATTATTCGTTTTCGATTGATTGGAAGATATTACCTTTCTACAGGAATCGCACAGTGTAGCATTCCAGGTTATGTTTTTGGAGCAAAACTCCAGATCTCAACACAAATTGGATTCCCATTCACAATTGAGCTATCCACTAATGAGCAGTGAATATGCATTTTATCAACATTTCTTGTAATATTAGGAACCTTAGTACCTTCATTGTATTTACTGCTTATTTCAGCTTCATTTTCAAATCCTAAAATAAAACATAAATCACTATTAAACCAAAATCTATAATTTTCTTTAAAAATAATAACAAATTTCATTGTTCCTACATTGTATGATATACTGATTGGGAAACAATCTAGGGAGAATTGAAATAACGAGTTAAGAATTAATTTAAGCCCTCTTCATCCTACAACCCATAGGGAATTGCAACGTTAACCCATTCATCCTTATTTTCCCCCCTCTATTCAAACTTATGGTTTTTTAAATTGATCACTCATATCATACCATGAGTAACATAGTGTACATTGAGTTAACTGCATTCCATAATCAGTATTTCGATCAAACCTAATCGGATTACTTGAATAAGACTGTTTGATTTCACTTTTGTTACCTCTAATAATAATCAAAACCATTTATTAGAAAAGCGTTGATAGTTGAGATAGTTGTTGTTTCTAGTATTATAGTCATTTTTTAATAGTTTTGTTTCTGTATAATGAATCAAGGAAACCATTAGTTTCATTTCCCTCTTCATCACACATATTTTCAGCTTCTCTCTACCTAGCAAACTATATAATTTTTCAATTACATCATTTGCATTCATATACATTCCAGTTCTTTACTGAGGTTTTATAATATCAAAGGGATCTTTAATAGCTTTTAACCTTTCTCTGTAGAATTTTACGAACTGAAACTTTTTTCGTAATTCTCTAGATCTCACACTTTTCATCTTTCCTCTTTATCTTTTATTAAGTGTTCCTGATTGATCTATTGCATCAATTAAATATTGATAATTACCCAAATAAAAACTAGGACTTTCAAAATAGGAATGCTCAAGATCATAGTCCATATTGATTTCTCTTAAAAATATCACAATCTTTCCAAGAATCGACATTAGTAATGACATTTGGCTATTTCGGGGGTAAAATAGCTTCTTGATAAGCTTCATTTCTTGCTTGTAAACTAAAAGCGTTGCTTAGAGGTTCATCCAATCTATTCAATCGTCTTTTTAAATCTATAAATAACCATATTTCTATTTAGGCAAGGAGGCAAGGTCTTAGGCAAGGAAGTGTCTTATCCCCTTATCTTTTTAATTCTTCTCTTTATTCTGTTTTGCCACGTATTAATCCATTATGTTTTTAGGCCTAACTAATTTTTCGTATATTGCGTATGCAGATGATTTACTTTTGATCAGCCGCACTAAATCTAGCCTAATTACATCGACCCAGCTTGTTTCTAAGTCTTTTGAGGAAATCGGCCTCAAACTTAATACTGAAAAATGTGAATCTTTAGTTTTTAATGCTAAGCATCAAAGTAGTGATCTTGATTGTGGTTATTTTTCAGTTAAGCTCGTTTCTCCGATTCGGTGGCTTGGTATTAGTATTTCTTCATCTTTATCCGCTTTTTGATCTTGTGGGCTTAATGATATTAAAGGTAAACTTAAGATTGGGTACGCGAAAATTTTCCCGAACCGAGGCAGATTTTCACGAAAGGCTTTATCCAGACTTTATTCTGCATATTGCGATCATTCTATATTGTTTATTTCTGGTATGCGCCAGTTTTCTAATAATCAAGATTTGCAAGGTATAAGAGTTCTATATTTTCGTTGTTGCAAATATTTATTGTATCTGCCACGTTCTTATAAAAATCAGAAGATTATTAGAAAGTTTTGTGCCACTGATGTTATTTTTGTTCATAAAAACTCTATGCTAGATTAGATGCTGAGGCCTGTCAACGCTTGGGCCCTTACCACGCTTTGATTAGACTGTATTAATTGTATTGTTTGTGTTAGTTTGTTTTTCTTTCCTTAACGTTTTTACTCCGCTTAAATTGTCAAAACAAGCGGGTAACAAATAAATTATAATTATTAAATTTTTTTCTGCTTCGACGATTGGATTAACCAGCTTTTCAGCATGGTCATGAAATACAGCTTGCTCTAGTGATCGTTCTTTAACTATGTTTCTTTGTTTTTTTCTACTTTTCACTAAAATCTCTAATAATATATTCAATTTTATAGGATTCATTTATAGAATGAAAGTTTTTATTGAATACCAGTCATAATAGTCATAATAAGTCATAATAACTTTCGACAGTTTTTTTTCGTAAAAACGACAAATCGTAAGATGACCAGTTTAATCCAACAATTCATACCTTATAGGAGTTGTATGTTTCACTTCAGCTATTTGAAACACTTCTGTTGTATAATTTGGATGGTAAACTTTATCAAAAACACCCTTACTTTTAATAATTGTAACAATTTCTTTCATTCTATAAATGGATGACTAAATAACCAGTACCAATATGGAAAAAAGGCCGCAGAGGGTCGTAAAAGTAAATAGAGTTGATAGTCTTTTTAAATAATCATACTTGGAAGACCGAATCCGAGAAAGCAATCGATCCTATAAAATATAATCGATCCTATAAAATTGAATAGATTATTAGAGATTTTAGTGAAAAGTAGAAAAAAAACAAGCAATGGATCCTATAAAATATAATCGATCCTATAAAATTGAATAGATTATTAGAGATTTTAGTGAAAAGTAAAAAAAAAACAACAAAAAAACATAGTTAAAGAACGATCACTAGAGCAAGCTGTATTTCATGATTTTGCTGAAAAGTTGGTTAATCCAATCATTGAAGCATAAAATAAAAATAGTAATAATAATTAATAATTATAATTTATTTGTTACCCGCTCTTTTTGACAATTTAAGCGGAGTAAAAACGTTAAGGAAAGAAAAACAAACTAACACAAACAATACAATTAATACAGTCTGATCAAAGCGGGGTAAGGACCCAAGCGTTGACAGGCCTCAGCATCTAATCTAGCATAGAGTTTTTTTATAAACAAAAATAAAATCAACTAGTTCGTGGTAACGAACTTAGTAAGGAGCGACCCGGCTCAATAGTAAACGAAACTCTAAAAAACGGAATTTTGATGCTAAAAGATACATCAAAAGAATCAAATTTTCACGCTGATTCTAAATATATAAGTTTCAATCAATTTAGTCTTTATCATCAAAAGTTACGAGCCTGAGAAAATTTGCCTTATTTTGGAAAATAGGGGGAAACATCCCCTAAAAGTCTTAGAATCTTAACGAAAATCACACCATCGTATTCGGCGTATCAGAAAACCCTATAACGAAAATTTCAAGCTCCTATCTGAAGAAATGTGGAATTTCGTTTTTTTTGCCAGAAGACAAATCACGGGTGCGTGTTTATTTGTTTGTTTGTTTGTTTTTTTTGTTTTTTTTCTTTTCCCCAGGGGTCATCGTATCGACCAAGTGGTCCTAGAGTGTCGCAAGAGGGCTCATTCTTACGGAAATGAAAAGTTCTACTGCCCTTTTTAAGTGATCAAAAAAATTGGAGGGCACCTAGGCCCCCTCCAACGCTAATTTTTTTGCCAAAAGTCAACGGATTACAATTTTGAGATAGCCATTTTGTTCCACATAGTCGAAAACCATAATAACTATGTCTTTGGGAATGACTTACTCCCCCACAATCCCTGGGGGAGGGGCTGCAAGTTACAAACTTTGACCAGTGTTTACATATAGTAATGGTTATTGGGAAGTGTACAGACTTTTTCAGGGGGATTTTTTGGTTTGGGGGGTGGGGTTGATGGGAGGGGGCTATGTGGGAGGATCTTGCCTTGGAGGAATATGTCATGGGGGAAGAAAAATTCAATGAAAAGGGCGCAGGATTTTCTAGCATTACTATAAAAAAAAAACAATGAAAAAATAAACATGAAATCGTTTTTTCAATTGAAAGTAAGGAATAGTATTGAAATTTAAAACGAACAGAGATTATTAGGCATATGAGGGGTTCTAATAATACTTTAGCGTAAAGAGCGAGGTATTTAGGAGGAGATAAATACCTTGATCTTTATGCTATATTATTTTTAGTAATTTCAAGTATTTATTCTACGGCCTTTTTGATTCAGGGGTCATTCTTAAAGAATTGGGACAAAACTTACGATTTAGTGTAAAGAGCGAGGTATTAACGAGGGTACAAACCCCCTCGTACACATAATAAAAATATAAGAGTATAAAAGTTTGTTACGTAAGTTAATTCTTAAGTTACGGATATTTTTTACTAATAAAAACGTTCGTTAAAAATTAAAAGTTCTAGTAGCCTTTTTAAGTAAACGAAAAATTGGAGGGCAGCTAGGCCTCCTTCCCCACCCAAATCGTCTGATCAAAACTAAGAGAAAGCCATTTAGCCAAAAAAAAATTAATATACAAATTTCATTTCAATAATTTATGTGCGAAGAGCCAAAATCAAACATGCATTAATTCAAAAACGTTCAGAAATTAAATAAAAAAAATAGTTTTTTTTAACTGAAAGTAAGCAGCGACATTTAAACTTAAAACGAACAGAAATTACTCCGTATATGAAATGGGTTGTCCCCTCCGCAATCCCTCGCTCTTTACGCTAAAGTTTGACTCTTTGCCACAATTCTACTTTTTAAAACAATTAAAAGCTTTAGCGTAAAGAGCGAGGCGTTGAGGAGGGGAAAACCCATTTCATATACGGAGTAATTTCTGTTCGTTTTAAGTTTTAATGTCGCTCCTTACTTTCTCTAAAAAAACTAGTTTCTTATTTAATTTTAAGAAAAGTCAATAAGGACTATGATCTTGAGCATCCCTATTTTAAAAGTCCTAGTTTTTATTTGGGTAATTATCAATATTTAATTGATGCAATAGATGAATCAAGTTGTTGCTCCTTACTGGGAAATATTTGAAAAGCCTATTATTGATGACTCTACAACCCAATATAAATATACAGAAATTAGAGAAAACAATGTGAATTTATCTGAGCAATTGAATAATAATTTCATTTAAAAAAATGTGAAATCTTGGATTCTTCCAAGTGAATGAATGAATGAATGAACTTTATTACCCGTATAAGTATAAAAAACACAAAGTACGGGGCATAATAAATAAACAAAAACGATGAACAGCGAGAAAAAAATTCAAACTAACAAAAGACAACATGGACTAATTAACCAGTACCAATATGGAAAAAAGGCCGCAGAGCGTCGTAAGCGTGAATAGAGTTGATAGTCTTTTTAAATAATCATCCTAGGAAGACCGAATCCGAGAAAGCACATCTATCAAACCAAATCGAGCAATTATTTTTCTGTTTTGGTGCTATCTAGGAAGCCAGAGGAGGAATTTGCAATATCTGAAATAAGCTGCACGTAGAGTAAGGCGACCTTTCTTATAAAACAGATGAGCCATGCCAGATAAAAACAAAATCACAGGGGTGCAATAAGCGTTATAAATCATGCACAAACCAAGTGATAGTTACCTTTATGCAAAAGTGAAAATAAAACGATGGTATGGATCAATTATGCAAATTAATTAAAAAAACAAGTCTTTTTAACTGAAAGTAAGGAGCGACATTAAAACTTAAAACGAACAGAAATTACTTCGTATATGAAAGGGGCTGCCTCCTCATCAACGCCCCGCTCTTTACGCTAATGTTTGACTCTTTCTCTTAACTCTAATTTTTAAAACAGTAAAAACTTTAGCGTAAAGAGCGGGGCGTTATGAGGAGACAGCCCCTTTCATATACGAGGTAATTTCTGTTCGTTTCGAGTTTTAATGTTGCTCCTTACTTTCAGTTGAAAAAAAATGTTTTTTTTTATTTAATTTCCGAACATTTTTGAATCAATCCATGTTTTGAATTTGGCTCTCCGCAGATGAATAATTAAAACGAAATTTGCATATTTATTTTTTGGGGCTAAATAGCTTTCTCATAGTTTTGATTGACTGATTTTGAGAAAAAAGAGCGGAGGGGGAGGCCGAGTTGCCCTCCAATTTTTGGTTACTTAAAAAGGCAACTAGAACTTTTAATTTTTTACGAATGTTTTTATTAGTAAAAGATATGCGTAACTTACAAATTAGCTTACGTAACGAACTTCTGTATTCTCATGTTTTTATTACGAATATGGGGGGGGGGTCACCCCTCGTCAGTACCTCGCTCTTTACACTAAAGCTTAAATGTTGTCCCAATTTCTTAAGAATGACCCCTGAATCACAAAAGCCGTAGAATAAATAGTTGAAATTACTGAAAATACTTTAGTGTAAAGAGCGAGGTATTAGGAGGAGGCGAGCCCCTCATATGCATAATCATTTCTGTTCGTTTTAAGTTTTAATGCTGCTCGTTACTTTCAGTTGAAAAAACTTTTTCATATTTATGTTTTCATTGTTTTTTAATATTGTTTTTTAGAATTATTTTTTTGATGTTTTAATGTTTTATTGTTTTAATGTTTCAATGTCTTTTTTAATGAAAGAATTGTTTTTTAAATTGTTTTTTCATTGTTTTCATTGTTGTTTTTTAATAATCGTAGAAAATCCTGTACTCCCTTCATGAAAATTTTCTTCCCCCATGACGAATTCCTCCATGGAAAGTTCCCCCAGCAGATCCCCCTCTTCTCAACCCCTCCTCCCAACCATAAAATTCCCCTGAAAACGTCTCTACACTTCCCAATCACCATTACTATATGTAAGCACTCAGTCAGGTCAAGTTTGTAACTTGTTGTCCCTCCCACGCGAACTGTGGGAAAGTAAATCGTCCCCAAAGACATAGTTATAAGGTTTTTCGACTACGCTGAATAAAATGGCTATCTTATAATTTTGGTCCGGTGACTTCGGGAAAATAATTAGCGTGGGAGGGGGCCTAGGTGCCCTCCAATTTTTTGGTTACTTAATAAGGGAACTAGAACTTTTTATTTTCGTTAGAATGAGCCCTCTTACAAGATTCTAGGACCACTGGGTCGATACAATCACCCCTGGGAATAAAAAACAAAAAAACAAATAAACACGCATCCGTGATCTGCCTTCTGGCAAAAAAATACAAATTCCACATTTTTGTAGATGGGAGCTTGAAATTTCTACAATAGGGTTCTCTGATACGCTGTATCTGATTGTTTGATTTTCGTTAAGATTCTATGACTTTTAGGGGTTGTTTCCCCTATTTTTCTAAAACAAGGCAAATTTTCTTAGGCTCGTAACTTTTGATGAGTAGGACTAAACTTGATGAAACTTATATATTTAAAATCAATATTAAAATGCAATTCTTTTGATGTAGCTATTGGTATCAAAATCCCATTTTTTAAAGTTTTGGTTACTATTGAGCCTGCTTTACTATTGAGCTGCTTTAACAAGTAATGGATTTAATTTGTTTAGAAATGATGAATATATTATCAATGGAAAAGGAATTGAAAGTATTGATTATTTAGGTATAACGACTACAGTTAAAAATTAATTTGAATTTCGAGATGACTACTGTCGAAGCGCAGGTACTAATATGCTTTTGTATGAAGATAAAACCCAATCCAATGATTCTTTTAAAGCAGAAAAAGTATTTGAAAGCACTTTTACACCTGCTGCAGGGGGTAATGGAACGATTAAAACAAAACGAAATAACGCTTTTAATAGTGGCTCATTTAAAAGGTTTAATAAAACAAAAGAAAGTCTCGTGGTTAGTATGTATTTACCATTATCAAGATTATTTGGATTTTATCAAGATATTAATTGTGTTTTTAGAGGCGTACACATCAAATTATATTAAAAATAAACGATTTTTGCCAATATGATTATAAAATCTGGAACTCAAAATTTTAAAGTAGATGTAATGCATTTATCATAGATGTTATCAGTATTACATCCCAGTTTACCCATAGCGACTCAATTAGAAGCTGGATTAACGAAGAAGGCAAAACAATTAAAAACTGGATTAGGAAAGGGCAGCTCATTTGAATTAAGATTGGATTAAAACGGAGAGTAGTCAGTGAACTCTATAATGCAACTAAAATTGTTGTTGTGTTACAAATATCTGAAAAAAATAACCGTTCTAGGCAAAACAATATGGTATTTGACCATATGAATACTAATAGAATTGAAGTGAGAGTAAATGGGTATAAATGTCCACAAGAAGATTTTAAATGTGATTTCACTGATGCTAATGAAGATTATTCTAACGCCTATCAACGATTTTTGCAGTTAGGATATAAATATGAAAATGTTGAGAGTGGAACAATTGTAAGTTACAATGATTTTAAAACAGTATATCCTTTATTTAGTTTTGATGTTTCAAAGCATGAATTGAATATTTATTGAAGTGGATCAACCGCTTATATAGAAATTAAACTTTTATCAGGTCAAGTACCTGCTAATCGATAACAATTTTACTGTGTTATAATTTCAGAAAGAAAAGCGATCATAAAAGTCATTGACAGCAAATTTTATGTCAATATATAAATTATTTTCGATTTGAAATTTTGTTTAATACAATTAATAATTAGTAAATGTAGAAAGTTTTAAGCAAAATGAGAATGGAAATCTAAACTATATCGAACTATTAGGAGAGAAGATTTAAATATTGGAATGGAATACACAATTACAGGAATGAAACGTGTTAAAACTAAATTTTGAAATAAACTCTTTATTACTATTAATTTTACATGTCAAATGGTTGATCTATTTCCACCTATGCGTTTTGATTCTAAAGCAGCTGGTCTTGAAAAGTAATTTAAAGAATTAGATAAATCGATGATTTTAATGGCTATTGAAAGAAAAAATAAAGATAGAATAAATAATTTAGATATCGAATTATCTACCAAATATTAAGTTATTACATTTTATTGATAGTATAAGAAAAATGGAATATAATAAAACCCCTCATTTTTCAGCACCTGTTACGATCTTAAAGCTCGGGATGGGATATTATAAAAATGTCGAAAACCTTCATTTAAAATGGTGTTAATTCAATTGAAAAGGGAGTAGATTGATGGACTTGGGTCTATAATCCGTATTATCATTGTAAAAAGTATAAAAATAAGACCAAATAAGATTCCCAAGAACCTGCTTTCGTGTTTAATGTAGAGATGGAAAATTGTAAAAATTTCCAATAATTAACATTGAAATGACGTAAAATGGACTGAAAATGATACAAATTGAACGGATGAGTTAGTTGAGGCAGAATTCGTGTTTTCTAACTACTGATTGTCGAAGATAGTCCTTTTTGGCCAACCGTCTAGGGCTAAACGGAAAGCAGGTCGTCCGTAGTTAGAGTGGGAGCATGTTATAAAGAAATATTTGAAGGAAATGTGGACTTCCTGGGAGGGTGTAAAGAAGGAGGATTTGAACTGATTGGGAAGGAGAAGGGGCGTACTTAACTGTGTTGGCCGTAGGTGGCTTGGTGCTACAGTTATGGGTTAGTAGCATTAGTAGTTTGGGGACCACACAACCCTAATAGTGCCTTGGATAATAGCTTTGGATAGTAGTAAAATGTTGAAGTTGCGTTTTTAAACATTGTTTTTCTTAATGAAAGAGGAAGCTTATTTAGTTTTGGGAATACAATTGGCTTGAGACTTTTGGAGGTTTTTCTCTGGGTCAAAAGTATCAAGTGTTTTGTTGTGGGAAGGGGAATGGCAACGAATTTTTTGTTACTAATTAGTTGTATTTTAAGTGAGCTCTTATAGATCTTTCGTTATGTCAGTATTTCTGGTGTTTTTGAAAAGTATACTTTGGAAGTAACGCGCGTGTTCGAGTAAATAAAAAATGCCATATGCTCCTAGTTTCTCATATTGCTTACAGTTCCTTGAGAATGGCTTAATGTTTGGAGCTGGAACATTAAGGGAGCATTGAAAAGAGGGAGGACATCAAGTACACGTTATGCTGTGACTTGAAGGGGGGTGCTAAACCAGATACCTCTTTGTTCATCAATACATAGCGTACATTATCTTGGGAATGGTTTTGGGGGTGAACATGTATCGGCAACTTAATTATATTTAATACTTAAGAACTAATTTTGTCTTCTACTAAAATAAATCATTATATGCTTTGTTTTAGGCTCAAATTCCTGCCCCTAAGATTATGAAACCTACGCTCTAGCGACTGAGCCACCGAGGCTTGTACATTATGATAGGCTACTCATTTTGAGATCGTAATTCATTTTGAACTCAAGACAACAGTAGAATTAGTGATACATTCAATTTATTTATGGTCCAATGTAATCCAGACTACATCGGGGATAGTACAAATATAATGTATAGTAAAGAACAAACTATAGTCCGTTGTAACTGAAAATTTATTTTAACGATCGGTAACGTTCATTGTTATCCAGATTGCACAGGTAGCTAGCAACATCTGGTTTGCAGTGGTAGCTAGCAACTGAGTTAGAAAACATCAAAACCAATACTGTGGTGTCTGACGCCACAATATAGGAAACTTACCGTCCCTTGTCTTCAATAACATTGAAAATATATTGGCTTGAAAATTAAAAAAAGTGACGGCAACCACGATATATGGCATATACGGCATCTTTTGTTGTTTCTTTTTCGCCTCAGATAGCTTGGCCCTGGAACATTTGAGAGATTTTTAATGGCTCATTTATAAAATAGATTGATGGGGTTTAATACATTTTGTAATTAAAAACAAATGTTTTTAAAATTTGATCAATTTTTTACGAAAAACAGCATTTTTCAATAGCAATGTAGTAGATTATAAGAGAAATGTGTCAACTCCACGTTCTTTTGTAAATAAAAAAAAACATTTCAAATAAAATTAATGTTTTTACCAAGAATTGCATTTTCATATACTAGACAATGATTGTCGTCGTAATTTTATTAGAGTTATAACGAAAATAGAAAAACACTACATTATAACGTTAGCTCTGATTACATCTGTTATGACGTCATAATTGTAATATATGGTAGCATAAACGGTAGGATGGGTTCTTCTAAACGTTGACGCACCGTTGACGTTCTTCTAAACGTTAGACGTAAGAAAATTGATGGAACTTAAAAATTATGGTAGAGAAAGGAAATTGATGGGTTTGAAAAGCTTTTGTAATTAATAAAATATTTTTAAAATATAATTAATTATTCAAGGTCTCATGTTTCAATTCTAAATTCTTGGTTCAACCTGCCTAAGGCCAAATATATTGGATAGTTTTCATATGTATTTGCCCAGCCCAGCGTGATGAACAGTGAAACTGTTGACGAAACTCCATTTTTCTAACGCACTATGTAGTAGCTTTTGTTATTGTAACGTCAGGAATTTGTCAACTTGAAACAATAAGTTACTTATTATAGTAACGAACAAACTCTAGCCCATGGTTTAACATAAAGCAATATTATATGCATGAGATCGAATCATGCTGCAGTAATGCACTGCAGGGCCGACGCAGGGACCTTAGTAGTCAAGAATTGTCGTTAATCTGATACAATACAATACAATACAAATCCAGGTTTCAGCTGTAGCTAGTAGCCTAGAAATAGACAATTACGCCCCACAGTAAAGACTAAAATAACCCATAACTTTTAAAAGTAGAATTAGATCAAAACATGAAGTACATTAACAGAACTGCCTTTTCGGAATCCCCAATATAGAAATTTTTTCGCCTCTTGGCTTCAACAACAAAGAAATTATATTGGTTTGAAAATCAAGAAAAGTGGCTGCTACCAGGATATTCTTCACATGCGGCACCTTTTTTTCTTTTCATTTTTTCTCCTCAGATAGTTGGGCACTGGAGAATCATGGAGAGCCTTATAATGGATAAGGCTTATAATGGATAGATATTGCTACATCTAGTGCCTTTTGCGATCAAAAATAAATTATCTTTCAAAACAGAACCGATTTGACAAACAACTGCATTTTCGTTTGCAAGCTTGATGAATGACGTTATGATTGTACAGCTATAACCATATATGACGTAACGAGTGAATACAATAATTATGCACAGTAATCTTTCGACAAGATATACATTATTAGAAGAATCAATTTTCTACCAAAAATCCTTTTTCTATAATACTGTTGTAGTAAGTGCTATTTTTAACATTATAAATAGTATGTAGATATAGGTATGTAAAAGGTAGTAATTCTCTTAGGAATTTTAACAATAAATTTGATTTGTGAATTGAAACTAGCCTAATACCCGTAAACTTAAATAAAATCAATTAGTAAACTTAAATTAGCAAACTCGATTAGTAAACCTAAAGATATTTCATATGTCGGTTCAAAGTTGTAATTGTCTTCGGGAACCAAACATTATTTTACTTAACCCCTAAAATACAGATTTCTATAGAGTTGTCCTATATTTCCAACGAAAAAATACTCAAAATCCTTTTATTAAGAGACAAACCTTCGAAGAACGAATCATTTCATATATTGAACTTAGCTAACTTCCTGATTACTTGAGGTTTGTCTCTGATTATTCCAAAGAAAAAAAAACCGTAGGCTTTTTCCTGTTTTTAATTATAAACTGGAATTATGTAAGCTTAATCGTATCATTTCTGTAAAGATAACCTAATCAAAGTAAATAGTAAACTATGACGTATATTTGATTTAGTTAGCCGCCTGATTCTTTGAAGTTTTCATAGTAAAGAACGAACTCTAAATCATATTTGCAGTAGTTGCTCCAACCTATTTAAAGCAAAAATAATTATAATAAAGAACGAATCTTGTCTCACAGTAACTGAAATATTTATTAATAGTAGTATAAAATAAAACTCAAGGTTTTTACAAAGACCTTTTACCATTATAAAAATCAGACTTTGCAGACTTTGGCAGACTTCTGGCAACAATGGCAGACTTTGTGATATCTGAGGTTGAAGAGGGTGAGAATGAAGAGGAGCTTGATGAACTTGAAAGAAGGAGATTAAAGAAACTGAAAGGTGTCAAAGAAAGTGATGATGAAAAAGAAGAAGACAATGATGAACGTCTTCGAAAAAAGCTTAAAGATTTAATAGACGATGCACAAATAGAAAAAAAGAGTGGGAATGAGAGGGGCAGTGAAGGTAGCTATAAAGGAAGGAAAAGAAGAAGGGAAGAAGATGAGCTTGACGATAACCTTGAGGAAGAAGATTTCGAGCTACTTGAGAAAAATCTCGGAGTCAAGCTCAAAAGGAAGAAACAATTTAGAAGAGTTCAGCGTCTTGAAGATGACAAATCAGAGGAAGAAGAAGGTGATGGAAGGGAAATAGTTGCTAATGAACTGTTTGAAGGCTCAGATCAGGAAAGAGAGAATGTGGAGTGCCATGAACGACTTCCACAGGCAGAAGAGAATCTTGAGGCAGAAGAGGAGTCAGATACTGATGACTTTATCGTTGACGATGAAGGAAAGCCTATTGATGGTAGACGGAAAAGGCCTATATTTACCGACCATGCTTTGCAAACTGCACAAGATACTTTTGGCGTCCACTTTGACTTTGACAAATTTATGGGTAACGAGGAGGCAGAGGAAGAGGAGTCAGACGTTGAATATGAAGAAGATGGTGGAAGGCAAAATACAAAGAAAATTGGAAGGAAGAAAACAACTCGTAAGTCTATATTCGAAGTATTTGAACCCTCTGAACTCGAGAGATGTCATTTCACTGATTTTGATTTCCAAGTGCGAGAGACAGACGTGCCTGAAAGAATGCAATTACGAATGACTCCTGTGACGTCAGCTAGTGAGAGTGAACTGGATAAAGAGGCTGAATGGATTTATCGAGAGGCCTTCTTGAAATCTCCTGTGTCGTCCCAGGACTGGTATGTTGAATATCGACGGCGGCTTGGGGTTGAATATGACGTACTTCCAAAGATCAAAAAGACTTTGGATCACATGAGAAATCAAAATCTTGAAGTACCTTTTATTGCTTTCTACCGCAAAGAGATTATGCATCCGGCTTTTGATATTAATGACCTCTGGAGGATTTATAAGTTTGACGAAAAATGGTGTCAGCTTCAAAATCGCAAAAATAACGTGATTAAACTTTTTAAGAAAATGCGAAAATACCAGGAGGAGAAAACTATGGCTGCTATGGATAAGCCTCTGGACGAGAGCATGCGAAAATTAAAGGATGAAGATATACAAAGACTTGAGGACGCATCATCCCCGGAAGAGATCAAGGATAACTACATTCATTTTATGCTTTATTACGGAGACGATGTGCCACTCATGCAAGAAGCTGACCGCCAGAAGCAACGTGAAGAATATAAAAGGCGGATAGAGTTGCGTGAAATTCGTCGTCAAGAGAGCATGGAAAATGGTGAAGAAGGAGATGAACTGATAGAAGAGGAGGTGGATGAGCCCCTTCTTCCTAATGAGGATGAGACGGTTCAACAAGCGCGAAAGAATGACCTCTATTCAGTCTACAGGCGTGCTGGTCTTGACGGCTTGGCCAAAAGATTTGGTCTGACAGCTGAGCAATTTGCTGAAAATCTGCGTGATGGTTATCAACGACATAAAGTGGATCAGTATCCTGGGGATCCCATTGAATGCGCCTCGGAGTTTGGTAATAGCAGATTTTCAGATCCTAAGGATGCTTTGCGAGCAGCTAAATATATGGTAGCCATGCAGTTGGCAAGGGAACCTTTGGTTCGCCACTGCGTTCGTAAAGTTTTCTATGAACGTGCAAGTATTAACGTTGCGCCTACCAAAGATGGAATCAAAGCGATTGATGAAAACCACCCCCTGTATGCATTGAAGTATGTAAAAGACAAACCAATTCGCACAATTACAGATGATCAATTTTTAAAACTGGTGTCAGGAGAGACGGACAAACTCATTAAAGTGGAATTCCAGCATAATATCAAGGGGACAACAAATCCCAGTTACTTAGAAGAAATAAAGCAATTGTATATTAGAGGTGAGTTTAGTCGACAGGTTGAAGAATGGAACAAAATCAGAGGCGAAGCAATTGAACAATGTATACAAAAGATGCTGTACCCAGCATTTACAATGGAGCTCCAAACCCTATTGGTTAAGGAGGCTCACGAGTTCATTTTTCGGGCTTGTTCTCATAAGCTTTCCAACATCTTGAAAATAGCTCCATATCACACTGGATTTCCAGATGAAGAGGAAAATGAATGGGACACAAAAGAGGGTATCCGAGTTCTCTCTATTGCTTATGTACCAGATTTTAATTCTGCTTCTTTTGGCATAATGCTTTCACCGGATGGTGAGGCTCAGGAGATGATTCGATTTGAGCACTTGTTAAAGAGACGAGATGCTTATCAAGAATCAGACAGACGTGGAAAGTTAAATGACTTATCTAGATTGAAAGATTTTATTTTCAATAAGAAACCTCACGTCATCTGTGTTGGTTCAGAGAGTAGGGAGGCTGAACGTGTGATAGAAGATATAAAAAACGTTGTCAAAGAGCTTGTGGATGACAAGCAGTTTCCAGCTATAAATGTTGAACTGGTTGATGATAGTATGGCTAAGGTTTATGCTGTGAGCAAGCAAGCAGAGATGGAGTTTCGTGAATTTCCAGAATTGTTAAGAGTAGCTGTTAGCCTTGGTAGGCGCCTGCAGGATCCTCTTTTGGAGTTTTCTCAGCTTTGCAATCCTGACAATGAAATACTTTGTTTGAAGTATCATCCGTTGCAAGATCAACTCTCTGATGAGGAACTTCTAGAAGTCTTGTACTATGAGTTCATTAATAGAAGTAATGAAGTTGGTGTTGACATAAATCGAGCAATAAACTTTCCACATACATCCTACATTGTTCAGTTTGTTTGTGGTTTGGGACCAAGAAAAGCTACAGCGTTGATGAAAATGTTGAAGCAGACAAATCAAAGACTTGAAAACAGAACACAGCTCGTCACTCACTGTCATATGGGACCAAAGGTGTTTGTGAATTGTGCAGGATTTATTAAAATCGACATGAATTCAGTTAGTGATAGTACTAAAACATGCATAGAAGTGTTGGATGGCACTAGAGTTCATCCCGAGACTTATGAATGGGCAAGGAAGATGGCAATGGATGCCCTTGAATACGAAGAAGAATATACTAACCCTGGGGATGCTATTGCTGACATTTTACAGGACCCAGAAAAGCTCAAAGAATTGGACTTGGATGCTTTTGCCAGTGAACTGGAGAGGCAAAGTTTTGGTAACAAATTGATAGCTCTTTATGATATCAGAGAGGAGTTGAATAATAGATATAAGGACCCAAGACAGCCGTATAGACCTCCTGACACAAAAGAGAAATTTCAGCTCCTGATTAAAGAATCTCCAGATATTCTACATAGAGGAAAATTAGTTCAAGTGATTTTGACAAATTTTACTCGGAGAAAACCCCAGCGCAAGCATTTGGACCATGCCAAACCAGTACGTAACGAAGAAACCGGCTTATGGCAATGTCCGTTCTGTTCCAAGAATGATTATCCAGATCTATCTGAGGTTTGGAGTCATTTTGATGCTGGTGATTGTCAAGGCACAGCTCAAGGTATTCAAGTTTGTATGGATAATGGCATATCAGGTTTTATTCCAGTGAAGTCATTATCTGACAGTGAAGGAACAAATCCAGAAGAACGAGTGAAGCCTGGCCAACTGATTTATTCGCGAATCATGAAAGTAGACGAGGAAAAATTCAAAATTATTTGTACCTCTAAAACATCAGATTTGGTGGATAAGGATCATTTTTGGAAACCTCAAAGAGATCCTTACTACGATACTGAAGCAGAAAACAAGGATCTGACAAAAGAAGAAGATTTCAGAAAAGCCAATTCTAGACAAATTTATACAAAGCGGGTTATTGTTCACCCAAACTTTCAAAATATAAGCTATAAAGAGGCCGAAGAAAAAATGGCCTTATTTGACCAGGGTGATGTTATTGTAAGGCCATCAAGCAAAGGATCTAACCATTTGACTGTAACGTGGAAAGTCACTGATGGTATTTATCAACATATTGATGTAAAAGAGGAGGGAAAAGAGAACGATTTCTCGATTGGTCAAGTGCTTCGCATTGGCGATGATGAATTTGAAGATTTGGACGAAATTATTGCTCGACATGTGAACCCACTAGCTGCCAATGCTAGAGATATTATAGACTATAAATATTACAAGGACTTTAACCTTACTCTACTGGAGAATACTCACATTAAGGAGCGAGATAAGACGGACGAATATCTTAGAGAAGAGAAAAAGAAAAATCCAGGAAAAATCAACTATCTTCTATGTCCCTCGAAGGAATTCCCTGGGAAATTTCTTTTGTCATACATGCCACGAGACAAGCTAGCTCACGAATATATAACGGTAACACCTGAAGGTTTCCGGCTCCGAGGTCAATTATTTGACACTTTCAACCAAACGTTGGTGTGGTTCAAAGAACATTTCAAGGATAGAATGCCAAGAATACAAGCCCGGACTCCCCAAGCTGGGGACCAGACTCCAGAAGTAAGATCAGTGAGTGGCTATGCTGGAACACAAACACCTGGTGCCTACTCTGCTTTTGGAGTAAATACCCCGTATACTCCGTCTGGTCAAACACCGTTCAGGACACCATATACTTCTCAAACTCCACGCTACACTGCCCCTGTCGCAGCTGGTTACAGTAATGGAGGGATGAATCCAAGGACACCGTCGTATCCATCTTCAAGTTGACAGATTCCGTCATCTTATCCACCAACAGTCCCAATGCAAATACCACCAACTGTGCCTGTGCAACCACGTATTACGATGGGTGGAGGTGGAGTGGAAGACCGGAGGTAAGCTGCTATAGAATGAGCTAAAAGTGGAGGTGCAACTACCCCAAGGAGAACCTAAACTCCAAGAGGCGCTGTCACGCCAAGATATGATGATGCTCGTAATGGCTCAAAAACTCCAGGAAGGCAAACTCTTGGAAGAACATGGTAGACAGACTCCTCGTCAGGGTGGTACTCCAATGGACCTAGGGACTCCACTCCACTGTATGATGAAAGAAAGGCATCATTTATATTGGTATCACTGTTTTATAATGTGACAGTTGCGTCAGTTTAGTTATTTGAACTAATTATTGGTTCTAAGCTTCCGTGCCGTTTTTAATTCTTTTTTAGTTATATCTTTAATAAATTTTGTATGATCCTCGCCACGCGATACTGAAACCGAAGAAGAAACATTCTAGTGTGTTATGCATCTTGTTCACGGATTCCTGTCCCTTATAAATCATTTAGAACTACTCTATCAAATGATTTTCAATTGTCAGTAAGTTCCGGATGCTTTTTGTACCGGGGTCATTACACCAAAACCTGTATTCAAAAAGGGTAGATAACACCGATTGCCAGTCGTACCACCCAATCACTGTTTCTCCTGTGTTGTACAAGCTAATGGAATCCCTGGTGATAAATATATTTAATCAGACTTGCTCCATGCCAGAATATCAGTTCGGTTTTAAAAAAGTTCGTAGCCGTGAGCACTTCCACTCAATCCATCCAAATGTTATTCTCGAAACCGCCTCGTCTGAGGATCCACTATTTCTTGCCGGCCATGATATCAGCAGGGCTTTTGACTCTAGAATCCACCCATAACTTTTACTATCAGCTCTGCTTCGTGGCATGGACAGTTCCGTAATAGCTACCCTTCGAAACATGTATCGGAGATTAAATGTTACGTCACTTTCTGGTAAAAACTCTGATTTAATTGACATGTCCATTCCCGTACATAAAGGTATTTTACACGGTTCTGTAACCTCACCACCGCTATTTAACAACAGTGTTATCGATGCCCAGAAGGAAGTTGAAATAAGCTTTGTTTTTCGTGGCTTTGACCTATCGCTTTTGAACTACGCTGATGATATTCTTGATTTGAATAGAACCCTGGCCTCAATAGAGAAGAATTTTTCAAATTTACTTGTGGTGTATAGCGATATTGGTATAGATTTCAATCCGGTAGGAATGTATTAAGTTCAATTCTAAGCGACCAGGTTCTGGTAGTAACACAGTCACTTTTGGTGATTCTTACATCGAACTTTCGTCACCCTTAACTTATCTGGGTTCATCCCTTGGTACTGACCTGAAAAGTACGTGTTCAGCGCAGCACTACTTGGGTATTTCAGCACGGAGGCTAAAACAGCTCATGGCCGACTAGTTCATTCTAAAACACGTTACAGCAAGAATGTTTTGGCTAGATTCTATAACGCTTACACAATCCCTCATGTCCTAACCCTAGCTCCTTTTTGGAAGCTATTTACCATGAATGATCTACGGACAATCCGTAAGCTATATTACAAGCATCCAAAGTATCTTCTAAGTCTTCTTCTCTGGGCTCGTAACCGCAAAGTTAAGTAACTATATGGTGTTACTGATCCATTTGTAGCTGGGGACCAACGACGTGCCAAACTTGTTTCGTCTCTTGACCGTAGCCACCCATATTATAATGCGCTTATTTAGTATTTTTTATCATAGTCTATTTTTTTTTCTTTTTTTCTATTCTCTTTTTGTCCTTTTTTCCAAATGGACACTTTTGTGTCATTTTATATGGGTCAATAAAATTATTAATTGATTGAACGGTAAGTTCAATATACAAAAAGAACGGTAAGTCTCCTATATAGGAGTTTCAAACAAGGCGGTTCGATGCGCCAAGCGCCCCCACCAACTAGGTGTTGGGGTGGTGCGAAGCGCCACCCCAACAGCTAGTAATGAATATAATAAAGCTATTTTCGCTACACCGCTTGCTTTTTTGGAGGTGTTTGCAACAGGTTGTAATACCCCTGCCACGCGTTGCTTTAGCGCTATGCGTCCCAGCAACATGTATGCAAGGTAATAATTTCTTACTGCGTAAAGCTTACGGATATACAACATATGCATACGCAGCGGATATGTGCTAATTTTTAACTGTGCAAGCAAATTCCTTTGTCCATGCATGGTGAATTTTCATTACGTTCACCGCAAGGTCCATGTATCATATTTTCTACCACAATGTCATGTAAACCCCTTTCGACATCTACATCAGGTATTTCAGTGGAAATCACATCGTCAATTTCATTAGAAGCAATTTTATTAAACAACGATATTAGTATATGTGCGTGAGGCAATCCTCGTTTTTGCCATTCCACTGAGTACAACCAACATCGCACTGGCCCAAACACTTCAAGTTTTACTATGCAATTTTGTCAGGGATTTCAATTTTTGCCGGAAGACCTGGGCCGTAATGTCATGTCTATGAACCAGCGATTGTCCAGGAAGTAAAAGTTGCTGTATCTCGTCCCAAGATGGATTACATGTAAGTGTAATAAATAAATCTGGACGACCATAGAGATGAACATACGTAATGGTATCTTGAGCATACTCATGCATATGACGTGGACTGCCAGCATATGACGAAGGTAAAATCGTTATCCTTCCAACGTTAGTGGTATTACCGTCATTTACCACTGCATCTCGCAAATGAATGTATTGTTCAGAGCAGAGCTTGGTCTGATTCAGACGGATGAATAGCAAACGTTCTGATTAAATCTTTGCATATATATCAACGATGTATTGGTGAAACTTTTGACGGCATTCTAAAATATAATTCTCTTCATCCTGACGAATCATTAGTCCATAGGCGTAATAGTTCAGTGCGCTGCATTTCTTATCCATTTCTTTGTTACTGACTGGATTTATCCATTTAATATTAAAGTGATAGCCGTCGGCTCCATCCCAAAAAATAATGGGATATTGTAGGACATCGTAGCATCGATGAGTTGCAGCAATTTTTGTCAACTGAGCGTTTCGCCTATGAAGAAAAATATCTCGAGGTAAGAACTGATCACCGAACACAACGATTGCTACTTCGTTGATAGTTAGAGCATTGTATCTACGCACATGTTCACCAGTAAGCGTTTTGTCAGGGTAAATAACAATTTTATGCGTATCAGTAGGCATCAGATCGATCGTTGTTTTGAACAGATGGACTACGTTGTTATTTTGTTGAAAAGATGTTGGAACTGGGAAACGATCGTCCTTTCAACGTCGGGAGAAATTTCGCAACGTGCATTCAATTCAGCATTGCTATCACTGACCAAGTACGATTGCAAAAATTTATGATGCTCACCTGAGAATGGTAAAAGGGAACCTGCTCTATGATGAATTTGTCCTTTTACTTTGAATGCAGGCATAAAATGACCTTGCTCTTTGATTTTGGCCCCAAACGACGTCATTTGGAAACATGAGTTATATTTACTGATGTTTGATAGAAACCGCTTCGATTTAGACGTATACCCAGTAAGAAAAGTCTTTAATGGCTCTGGCGGTGCAGCAGGTTGAGAAAGCTTAACTTTTCCTGAGGCGCAACACATTCCCATTGTTCCACCATTAAATTTCAAGGCAATAGGGACAAATTTCAGACAGTCCAGATTTGAATATCTTGACTCACGCTATAATCATCGGAAGGGCAGTACTTGAATGCCAGGCGATTATACACGCATTGATTTTGTAATACAGCGACACGCCTTCTTTTTTTACTATCTCTGTCAGCCGCAAGCCTGGTTTCGCGTTGCTCTGGTAGTTCCTCGACACGCCTTCTTTTTTACTTTCTTTTTTAACATCAAGTCTGGCTTCGCGTTACTCTCGTGGTTCTTCGCCTTCGTTTTATGGCACTTGGTATTAACCAAGTGACATATAGCAATTGCAAATTCTGTCGGTCCCGGTTTTGCTACTTTAGGCACTTCCAGGTAAGCTAGGACGATGGAATTTGGTAGGCGTATCAGGGACCGGATCAGATTAAATTAGAATTTTAAATGAAGTATTTTTAACTTACGAACGGTTGATCAGATCTTGATGAAATTTGATTTTTGGAAGGATATCGTGTCTCAGAGCTGTTATTTTAAATCCCGACCGGATCTGGTGATATTGGGGGGAGTTCGGAGGGGGAGCCTAAAATCTTGGAAAACACTTAGAGTGGAGGGATCGGGATGAAACTTGGTGGGAAAAACAAGCACAAGTCCTAGATACATAAATGACATAACCGGAACGGATCCGCTCTCTTTGGGGTAGTTTGGGGGTGGAGGTTAATTTAAAAAAATAAAAAAAATGAGGTATTTTTACTTAAAAACAGGTGATTGGATCTCAACGAAATTTGATATTTAGAAGGATATCGTGTCTCAAAGCTCTTACTTTAAATCTGCGACTGGATCTGGTGACATTTGGGGGGTTTGAGGGGGGTGGAACCTAAAATCATGCAAAACGCTTAGATTGGAGGGATCGGGATGAAACTTGGTGGGAAAAATAATACCCATTTACCTAAAAATAGTACCCATTTAGAGCTGGTTCAACTCTGGTTGAGCTTATAGAATCACGCCACTGACCCCGTTCCAAACCATATAACGAGCGACACCTGAATTTGAGCCACTGTCCTCAATGAAAAAGAATTTCAAGTCTAGCGTCCTAACTACTCGGCTAGGACGGCAATGAGTAGCTGTAACATAATTTGATTTTTTAAATTGAATAACTGGTTATTATATATAAACGTCAATCACTATAATTGGTATGTTATTATATTTATTAATTATTAGTATGATTAATTTAAAATATTATAAATTAAAACTGTAGAATTCATTTTTAATTCTTTGAAATGTTTACAGGTTAAGCGGCCAGGAGATCGTAATGTTGCATGCACTATTCTTCTGCTTCTCGATTATCAGCCTTTGCAGTTCCGTTTGGATCCACGTTTGGCTCGTTTACTATCTCTATCAGACGCAAGCCTGGTTTCGCGTTGCTCTGGTAGTTCCTCGACACGCCTTCTTTTTTTACTTTCTCTTTTAGCATCAAGTCTGGTTTCGCGTTGGTCTCGTGGTTCCTCGACACGCCTTTTGTTTTCACTTTCTGTTTCAACTGAAGTCTGGTTTCGCATTGCTCTCATGGTTCCTTGACATGCCCTCGTTGACGTGAATTGGACATTCCTCATCTAGCCCTTTCTCTTTGAGCTGCAAGCCTCGTTTTGTGTTGCTCCGGTGCTTTGTCCTGGTGTTCAATTTTTGGTAACATTATAGGATAATTTCTCTTTGACATTAATTGACACTTTGGCACTTTTTCTTTGAGAAGCAAGCATTCGAAACTTCAACAGTTTCTACTAAACTTCAAACTTTTTATTTTCTTTTTTAAAGTTTTCGAATTGCTTTAATCCATTGTCAAAATATATTCAAATATTTGTCCAATTACCAGTTCTTTTTACTCTTTAAGCAATTTAATAAAACTTAAAATGACCCTATTTTTTTGAATACTTTTTATTCAAAAAAAGTATTATTGAATAATTGATTAATATAGAATGGTAGAGAAAATGGAAGAGAACTGAGAACTGTTTCTTTTAGTTTTTTTGTTAAATGATTGCCATTGAGCTTAGTTTTTTTCCTTTTTCTGTTTTTAGTTTTCTTTTTTTAGTTTTTTTATTTTTATTTTTTTTTCTATTTTTTTTTATTTTTCTAGTTTTTTTTCTTCTTTGGTTTTCTTCTTTTTTGTTAGTTTTTCTTTTCATTTTTTCTTTTTCTTTAGTTTTTGTCTGTTTAGTTTTTGTATTTTTTAGTTTTTTTTAAGTTTATTTCTTTTCTAGTTTTTTCTTTTTTAGTTTTTTCTTTTTCTTTTGTTTTAATTTTTTTAGTTTTTTCATTTTTATTATTATTTTTTTTTAGTTTTTCTTTTTTTTAAATTTTTTAGTTAGTTTTTTGTTTTTAGTTTTTTTTTAGTTTTCCTTTTTCAGTTTTTTTTAGTTTTTTTTCTTTTTTCTTTTTCTAGTTTTTTAAGTTTTTTTCTTTTTTCTTTTGTTTTAATTTGTTAGTTTTTCTCTTTTTTTTAGTTTTTATGCTTTTTTTTGTTTTTTAGTTTTTTTAATTTTTTTTTAGTTTTCAGTTTAGTTTTTTGTTTTTTAGTATTTTTAGTTTTTCTTTTTTTCAGTTTTATCTCTTTTAGTTTTTTAGTTTATTTTCCTTTTTTAGTTTTTGTTTTAGTTCTTTTAATTTTTCTTTTTTTCAGTTTTTTCTTTTTTAATTTTTTTTCTTCTTTTTAGTTTTTTTTAGTTTTTTCTCTTCTTTTGTTTATTTTTTTTTATTTTTTCAGTTTTCAGTTTTTTTTCATTTTTATTTTTCACTTTTTCATTTTTTGTATATTTTGTATTTTTTTGTTTTTTTAGTTGTTCTCCCTTTTTTTAGTTTTTATACTTTTTTAGTTTTTTTAGTTTTTTTGTTTTTCTTTTTTAAGCTTATTTTCTTTATTTATTTTATTTTTTGTTTTGTTTAGTTTTTCTCCCTTTTTTTAGTTTTTTTTCTTTTTTAGGTTTTTTCTTTTTTATTTTGTAGTTTTTTGTTTTTTAGTTTTTTATTTTTTCTTTTTTTTCAGTTTTTCTTTTATTTTTTTTACTTTTTTTCCTTTTTTTTAGTTTTTTTCTTTTTTCTTTTGTTTTGATTTTTTAATTTTTTCAGTTTTCACTTTTTTTCACTTTTTATTTCTTTTTTAGTTTTTTTTATTTTTTATTTTTTTATTTTTCCCTTTTTTAGTTTTAAAATTTTTATTTTTTTTTTGTTTTTTAGTTTTTTCTTTTTTTAAATTTTTTTTAGTTTTTAGTTTATTTTTGTTTTTAGCTTTTTATGAGTTTTCTTTTTTTCAGTTTTTTCTTTTTTGTTTTTTTTGTTTTATTTTCTTTTTCTTTTTTCTTTTGTTTTAATTTTTTTGTTTTTCGGTTTTTCGGTTTTTTATTTTTTCATTTTTTTAGTTTCTTTTCTTCACTTTTTTTTCTTTTTTTACTTTTTAATATTTTTTTTAAGTTTTTCTCTTGTTTTTAGTTTTTATACTTTTTTAGTTTTTCTTTTTCTTATTTTTTGTTTTTTAGCTTTTTGTTTATTTTTTAGGTTTTTTTTTCTGTTTTTCTTTTCAGATTTTTTTTTGTTTTTTTCCTTTTCCTTTGTTTTATTTTTTTAGTTTTTTCAGTTTTTTGTTTTTTTTTGTTTTTTTTTATTTTTTTATTTTTTTTAGTTTGTCTTTTTTTCAATTTTTCTTTTGTTAGTTTTTTTATGTATTAGTTTTTTTTAGTTTTTCTCTTTTTTTTAGTTTTTATACTTCTTTAGTTTTTTGTTTTTTATTTTTAAATTTTTTTAGTTCCTAGTTTTTTTTGTTTTTTAGTTTTTCTTTATTTTCAGTTTTTTCTTTTATAGCTTCTTGGTTTTGCTTACGTCATGTATAGCCAGTGTGGTCCCTGGGTGTATGTGTTTACAAATTGTATCTCGAACAAATTGAAAGATGTCACAAAAGGGAAATTTTTAGTCAATGCCTCAACTTCGTGTGCTGCAAGCACTCGTTTACGATTTGGGATGTGTTTTGAGTTGGATTCACGTTAAAGGGAGAATGTATAAGGGATTGTGCTCCATGATGAAGGGTGAAAACAATAAGGACAGAGAAATCTTTCCATGGTATAGCACAAATTTCATAATAAAAAAAAAAAAACACGCGTGAAATTTGATCAATGGAATTATTCACTTTGCACTTTTGTCCAATGGCCCGAACCATCAAACTTGACAAAACCAAACATGCAGCAGGAATAGCAAAGTGCAAAAAACTTCTTCAAAACCTTGAAATAATCGATCTGTTTATTAATCTGGCAAGTCAACTTAAAAAAATTTGTTCAACCAGATTAAATACATCCAAGCATATGCATGTATTTTATGGATATTCTTTCTTTTTTTCATTAAATGTAGCTTTAAATAACATAATGCCAATTACGCAACAACCTAGATCATCAAGATTAAAAGAAGCGTCGACCCAGAGAACCAATAAAATTACAAAAAACGCTAAGAGAGTAGTTATAAGAAGTCAACCTGAGGGCGTTCCCTTTACTTTGGATCCTAAAAATAGGAAAATAATATATAAAGCGAACCGGTTTTCAGGTGATGAAAATCATGAGGAACCATTAAATAGGGAATTTGCTCGTAGTGGGGGCATAGGTATTGAACTCTTGACGGGCGGTTCGGCAGATTATATGAACGAAGAACGCCTGGATTTTTCTGTAATAAACCGAACAGTCACGAGTTAAATGTTTCAGGGTCACGAGTAAAATGTTTCTCAATTTGCGAAGAAAAACCAACAATTTTGCCATCTTATTGAACTTCTGAAAGCTCTGTCAGCTTTGTTTTCCTTAATTTCTTCTTAGACTGAAAATTTATCATCCTCCTTCGTCTGTATTTTCTTTCATCTGTTTATATTTTTAATGTACAAATTTTAATGAATTTACTGTACAATTTCTTGCCTAGGGAAGAGTTTTTCTTCTCGTCCTTAAATTTTTTTTACTGATTTATCATCTTTCTTGTTTTCTTTTTCATTTCTTGCTCGCTTTCTCTTTATCTGCATCATTTTTTCTATCTATGAAGCTTCATCGGCTTTGTTTTCCTCAATTTCTCTTTAGACCAAAATTTTATAATCTTTTTCATCTGTATTTTTCCTTCATCTATATCATTTTTTTCCAGTTCTTTCTTAACATCTGCCTGCTTTTTCCTTTATCTAAATCAATTTTTTCGGCTCCCTTTTTTATCTTCTTGCCTTTCTCCTCATCTGAATCCATTTTGTCTAGGTTGAAAGCTTTGTCAGCTCTGTTTTTGTTCATAAATTTAATTTCTGGCTTGACTGACACTACTTGACTTTCATGATTGATTGTCCATGGTTTCTTTTCTACCCTCATCTGCGTAATCCACCTTGTGCTGCATTGTTCGTATTGCAGCAGTAGCTAGCAACCTAATGATGGACTACCAAGCTCAATAATAAAAGCTAAAATACCCCGTAACTCCTAAACAAAGTGTCAGATTAAAATAATAAGTACATAATTAGAATTGCCTTCTATTGGCTTGAAAAAAAGTGGCTGAAACCGCAATATTTGACATCGATGGTGTCTTTTTGTCTTTCTTTTTTTTTTCTTCTCCGCAGCTAGTGGGGAACTGGAGGCTCATAGACACATGTTTAATGGCTAATTTTAAATAAAAATCGGTGTATTTAATAATCTTTTGTAAATTATCAATTACTAGCTGTTGGGGTGGCGCTTCGCACCACCCCAACACCTAGTTGGGGGGGGGGGGGGGGCGGGAAGCACAAAAATCTAATAACTAAAAAAAACTGAAAAAAATAAAAAAAGGCAAAACTACAAAAAAAATAAAAACTAATAAAAAAACTAAAAAAGCTAAAAAACTAAAAAAACTAAAAAAAAACTAAAAAAAGGTAAAAAACTAAAAAAAACTAAAAACTAAAAAAGAAAAAAACTAAAAAAAAGGAAAAAACTGAAAAATAAAAGAGAAAAAGAAAACTAAAAAAATATGAATAAATATATATAAAAATAAGTTGTTTGTGGGTTATGTCTGTCTGTCTGTCTGTCGAGTGACGTCGTGTTTGTCCGCATATGACGTCTGAATTATTTCACACTAATACAAAAGAAGAAAAAAAACTAAAAAAGGTAAAAACTACAAAAAAAACTAAAAAGAAAAAAAACTAAAAAAGCTAAAAAACTAAAAAAAAAAACTAAAAAAAGGTAAAAAACTAAAAACTAAAAAAAAACTGAAAAAACTAAAAAAGGCAAAAACTAAAAAAAAACTAAAAACTAATAAAAAAAACTAAAAAAGCTAAAAAACTAAAAAAACTAAAAAGGTAAAAAACAAAAAAAAACTAAAAACTAAAAAAGAAAAAACTAAAAAAAAGGAAAAAACTGAAAAATAAGAGAAAAAGAAAACTAAAAAAATATTAATAAATATAAAAAATATAAATATAAATATAATATAAATTAGCAATCAACAAAGCACCGAGACACAAATGACGACCGGGACACTGGGAGTATAAATGACGACCAGGACATAAGTAAAAAAAAAACAAAAAAAACTAAAAAAACTGTCTGTCTGCCGAGTGACGCCGTGTTTGTCCGCATATGACGTCTGAATTATTTCACACTAATACAAAAGAAGAAAAAAAACTAAAAAAGGTAAAAACTACAAAAAAAACTAAAAAGAAAAAAAACTAAAAAAGCTAAAAAACTAAAAAAAAATAAAAAAAGGTAAAAAACTAAAAAAAACTGAAAAAACTAAAAAAAGGCAAAAACTAAAAAAACAAACTAAAAACTAATAAAAAAACTAAAAAAGCTAAAAAACTAAAAAAACTAAAAAAACTAAAAAAAGGTAAAAAACAAAAAAAAACTAAAAACTAAAAAAGAAAAAACTAAAAAAAAGGAAAAAAACTTAAAAATAAGAGAAAAAGAAAACTAAAAAAATATTAATAAATATAAAAAATATAAATATAAATATAATATAAATTAGCAATCAACAAAGCACCGAGACACAAATGACGACCGGGACACAGGGAGTATAAATAACGACCAGGACATAAGTAAAAAAAAAAAACTAAAAAAACTAAAAAAATGGTAAAAACTACAAAAAAACTAAAAACTAATAAAAAAACTAAAAAATCTAAAAATCTAAATAAACTAAAAAAGAAAAAAAAGAAAAAAGGAAAAAAATAAAGGAGAAAAACAAAACTAAAAAACGAATGTATATACAGACCGGGACACCGGGATACAAATGACGACCGGGACACAGGGAATATAAATGACGACCGGGACACAGGGACACAACTACAATGGGGACGCCGGGGTGCACAGGGGGATATATAAATGACGATGGCGACTCAGGGAATGGTCGATTAGCAATCACCATCAACAAAGCTCAAGGGCAATCATTAGAATCATGAGGTATAGATCTGAATACGGATTGTTTTCCCATGGACCATTATATGTTGCATGTTCAAGAGTCGGTAAACCTGAAAATCTATTTATATGCACAGACAATGGGACAGCAAAGAATGTTGTATATTCGCAAGTTTTACGTAGTTAAAAACATATATATATATATATATATATATATATATATATATATATATATATATATATATATATATATATATATATATATATATATATATATATATATATATATATATATATATATATATATATATATATATATATATATATATATATATATATATATATATATATATACATATATATATATATATATATATATATATATATATATATATATATATCTATATTCACAGGTGGGACATAGGGACACAACTACAATGGGGCGTAACTAATATGGCGCGTAACGACTTACGCGCGCGGGGGGGCTTGGGGGGGCGCGAAACGCCCCCACCAACTAGGTGTTGGGGTGGCGCGAAGCGCCACCCCAACAGCTAGTATATATATATATATATATATATATATATATATATATATATATATATATATATATATATATATATATATATATATATATATATATATATATATATATATATCTTCTATATATATAAAAATAAGTTGTCTGTGGATGGATGGATGTGTCAGGTGACGTCACCTGAAAAAACTGGATCAGGTGACGTCAAAACTGAAAAAACTAAAAAAAGGCAAAAACTACAAAAAAAACTAAAAACTAATAAAAAAAATAAAAAAGCTAAAAAACTAAAAAAACTATAAAGGTAAAAACCAATAAAAAACTAAAAAAAAAAACTGAAAAAACTAAAAAAAGGCAAAAACTACAAAAAAAAACTAAAAACTAATAAAAAAAGTAAAAAAGCTAAAAAACTAAAAAAACTAAAAAAACTAAAAAAAGGTAAAAAACTAAAAAAAATAAAAAATAAAAAAAAAACTAAAAAAAAGGAAAAAACTGAAAAATAAGCTAAAATAAAGGTAAAAACCAATAAAAAACTAAAAAAAAAAAGGAAAAAACTAATAAATGACGACACTCAAAGAGAAAGCGACCAGGACAAAAGGAATGTTCGATTAGCAATCAACAAAGCACCGGGACACAGGGAGTATAAATGACGACCAGGACATAAGTAAAAAAAAAAAAACTATCTATATATATAAAAATAAGTTGTCTGTGGATCTGTGGATCGTGGATCAGGTGACGTCACCTGAAAAAACTGGATCAGGTGACGTCAAAACTGAAAAAACTAAAAAAAGGCAAAAACTACAAAAAAAACTAAAAACTAATAAAAAAAATAAAAAAGCTAAAAAACTAAAAAAACTAAAAAAAGGCAAAAACTACAAAAAAAAACTAAAAACTAATAAAAAAGCTAAAAAACTAAAAAAACTAAAAAAAAGGCAAAAACTACAAAAAAACTAAAAACTAATAAAAAAAATAAAAAAGCTAAAAAACTAAAAAAACTAAAAAAACTAAAAAAAGGTAAAAAAACTAAAAAAAACTAAAAACTAAAAAAAACTAAAAAAGGTAAAAACTAAAAGAACTAAAAAAGAAAAAAATAAATGACGACACTCAAAGAGAAAGCGACCAGGACAAAAGGAATGTTCGATTAGCAATCAACAAAGCACCGGGACACAGGGAGTATAAATGACGACCAGGACACAAGTAAAAAAAAAAATTAACAAAACTAAAAAGAAGGTAAAAACTACAAAAAAACTAAAAAGAAAAAAAAACTAAAAACTAATAAAAAAACTAAAAAATCTAAAAATCTAAATAAACTAAAAAAGAAAAAAAAAGGAAAAAAATAAAGGAGAAAAACAAAACTAAAAAACGAATGTATATACAGACCGGTACACCGGGATACAAATGACGACCGGGACACAGGGAATATAAATGACGACCGGGACACAGGGACACAACTACAACGGGGACACCGGGGGAAACAGGGGGATATAAATGACGACCGGGACAAAAAAACTAAAAAGAAAAAAAAACTAAAAACTAATAAAAAATCTAAAAAATCTAAAAATCTAAATAAGCTAAAAAAGAAAAAAAAAGGAAAAAAATAAAGGAGAAAAAATAAACTAAAAAACGAATGTATATACAGACCGGGACACCGGGATACAAATGACGACCGGGACCCGGGACACAGGGAATATAAATGACGACCGGGACACAGGGACACAACTACAACGGGGACACCGGGGGAAACAGGGGGATGCAAATGACGACCGGGACACCGGGACAGGGAATGGTCGATTAGCAATCACCATCAACAAAGCTCAAGGGCAATCATTAGAATCATGAGGTATAGATCTGAATACAGATTGTTTTCCCATGGACCATTATATGTTGCATGTTCAAGAGTCGGTAAACCTGACAATCTATTTATATGCAAAGACAATGGGACAGCAAAGAATGTTGTATATTCGCAAGTTTTACGTAGTTAAAACCATATATATATATCTATCTATATTCACAGGTGGGACATAGGGACACAACTACAATGGCGCGTAACTATTATGGCGCGTAACGACTTACGCGCGCGGGGGGGCTTGGGGGGGCGCGAAGCGCCCCCACCAACTAGGTGTTGGGGTGGCGCGAAGCGCCACCCCAACAGCTAGTATATGTATATATATATATATATGTATATATATATATATATATATATATATATATATATATATATATATATATATATATATATATATATATATATATATGTGTGTGTGTGTGTGTGTGTTTTTAACTACGTAAAACTTGCGAATATACAAAATTCTTCGCTGTCCCATTGTCTGTACATATAAATAGATTGTCAGGTTTACCGACTCTTGAACATGCAACATATAATTGCCCATGGGAAAAACAATCCGTATTCAGATCTATACCTCATTATTCTAATGATTGCCCTTGAGCTTTGTTGATGGTGATTGCTAATCAAACATTCACTGTGCCCCCATCGTCATTTATATATCATTAGTTTTTTATTAGTTTTTGGTGTTTATTTTTTTTAATTTTTTTTGTAGTTTTTACCTTTTTTTTAGTTTTTTTCTTTTTTTTCTTTTTTAGTTTTTAGTTTTTTACCTTTTTTAGTTTTTTTAGTTTTTTAGCTTTCTTTTGAATTGGTATATGATGAAATAATTCAGACGTCATATTATGATGAAATAATTCAGACGTCATATGCAAACAGACAGACAAACAACTTATTTTTATATATATAGATTTTATTTTTTTTTTGTTTTCTTTTTCTCCTTTATTTTTCAGTTTTTTCCTTTTTTTAGTTTTTTTTTCTTTTTCAGTTTTTTGTTTTTTGTTTTTTTTAGTTTTTATATTAGTTTTTAGTTTTGTTTTTCTTTTTAGTTTTTTTGTAGTTTTTACCTTTTTTTTAGTTTTTTTAGTTTTTTTTCTTTTTTAGTTTTTAGTTTCTTACCTTTTTTTAGTTTTTTAGCTTTTTTAGTTTTTTTAGTAGTTTCTTTTTAGTTTTTTTGTAGTTTTTATCTTTTTTAGTTTTTCTTCTTCTTTTGTATTCAAGGTTCGAACCTGGAACCTCTCGGACCTAAAACCTGAAACATAACGCTCTACCAACTCAGCTACTTCGGCTTGTATACAATCGTTTTTGAATTGGTATATGATGAAATAATTCAGACGTCATATGCGGACAGACAGACAAACAACTTATTTTTATATACTAGCTGTTGGTGGGGCGCCCCCCACCAACACCTAGTTGGTGGGGGCGCTTTGCGACCCCCTCCCCCCAAGCCCCCCCGCGCGTGTAAGTCGTTACGCGCCATATTAGTTACGCGCCATTGTAGTTGTGTCCCTGTGTACCACCTATGAATATAGTTAGATTTATATATGTGTTTTGAACTACGTAAAACTTGCGAATATACAACATTCTTGGCTTTCCCATTGTCTGTGCATATACTAAGCCTTATGTACTTATAATGACGTCATATGCAAACGCTCTTTTTACAAACAAACAAACATGCATACACACAACTCGTTTTTATATAGATAGATAGATAGATAGATACAATACACATTAACTGCGTAAAACTTGCAAATATACAACATTCTTCGCTGTCCAGTTGTCGCTGTATATAAATAGATTGTCAGGTTTACCGACCCTCGAACATGCAACGTACAATTGTCCATGGGAAAAACAATCAGTATTAAGATCTATACCACATTTTTCTAATGATTGACCTTGAGCTTTGTTGATGGTGATTGCAAATGCTAATTGAATTGGGAATTGCAATCTTTTAAATTGAAAAGGCAGATCCGTTTGAATCATGGGAATGCGAGGAATTCCATTCTTTTTTTTACGGCAAGTCGCGTGCCATTGCAAAGCCTTGGTGGGTCGATATTTCTTAATAGTATTATTGGTACGCCTATTTTTAGTTGTAGCACGTGTGGTGGAAACCCTGAAAGATCCACGGAATTTAAAAATTCAGATGGATAATTAACCGCCTCATTTGGTTCCAAAACTGTGTCGACTGACTTGTGAAGGACTGCCTGGTCTCGAATCTTGGTCAAAACAATATTGTTGATTTCGTGGACGTCTATATTTTTGGGTGCAAGAATCGCTCTTTCACTTAGCCATTTATTATTTTTATAATTGTTTAGAATATTCGTTAATACTTTTTCAATCAATTCATTTTTGGACGTCACTAAATTACAGAATTCAGCAGGTAGTTGTATACGTCCTGAAATTGAGTCTACTGGGAGCTTTCCGCTTCCAATTGCCAGCAATTGATGTGAAAATGTTTGACCAGAGTCATCGTTTTGCAATCGGACACGCATATTTGTAGTTAATTTTAATGTTTTTACGTGTGCCCATAAATTAGAATTTTTCAGACAAGCATTCATTTCGTCTGCAGGGGTTGATCCCTGTGTACCACCTATGAATATAGTTAGATTTATATATGTGTTTTGAACGACGTAAAACTTGCGAATATACAACATTCTTGGCTTTCCCATTGTCTGTGCATATACAAAGCCTTATGTACTTATAATGACGTCATATGCAAACGCTCTTTTTAAAAACAAACAAACATGCATACACACAACTGGTTTTTATATAGATAGATAGATAGATAGATACAATACAAATGAACTGCGTAAAACTTGCGAATATACAACATTCTTCGCTGTCCAATTGTCGCTGCATATAAATAGATTGTCAGGTTTACCGACCCTCGAACATGCAACGTACAATTGTCCATGGGAAAAACAATCAGTATTAAAATCTATACCACATTTTTCTAATGAATGACCTTGAGCTTTGTTGATGGTGATTGCAAATGCTAATCGAATGTGCCCTTGAGCTTTGTTGATGGTGATTGCTAATTGAACATTCCCTGTGTCCCGGTGGTCATTTATATTTCCCCCCTGTGCCCCCCGGTGTCCCCGTTGTAGCTGTGTCCCTGTGTCCCGGTCGTCATTTATATTCCCTGTGTCCCGGTCGTTATTTGTGTCCCGGTGTCCCAGTCTGTAATTTCTCTTTGAGTGTCCCGTTCGTCATTTATATTCCCTGTTTCCCGGTTGTCCTTTGTGTCCCGGTGTCCCGGTCTGTAATTTCGTCAGTCGACAAATATGACGTCAGTCGACAAAAAACTTCATGACGGAATAATTAATCCTCATAATGACGTCAGTCGACAAACATGACATCAGTCGACACACAAACATGACGTCAGTCAACAGACATACAACTTATTTTTATATATATAGATATAGATATAGTTTCTGTTTCAGTTTTTCTTTTTTTTAGTTTTGCAGCTTTTTTAGTTTTTTTAGCTTTTTTTTCTTTTTAGTTTTTTACCTTTTTATGGCACTTGGTATTAACCAAGTGACATATAGCAATCGCAAATTCTGTTGGTCTGTCGGTCAATGTTCATTCTAACATTGACAGTTGGAAAAATCTTCACGTGCCAAGTATGCTAAAGCTCAACAATTTATAATAAACCTCAAATTTTAAGTATCTGTTTTAAGGTTGTCGAATTACTTTAATCTATTGTCAAAATATTTTGAAATATTTATACAATTCCCAGTTTTTACATTTTTAGTTTCAGTTTTCTTTTTCTTCTTTATTTTTCAGACGTAAATACATATCGCCGAACCTTTGTTTTTTAAGTAAAATCTGGTAGGCATTGATAACCTTATCCTCCAATTGATAAGTCCCAATCATCCAAAGATAACCCAACCCCAATCATCATCGCTATCATTTTCAGTTTTGATACGTTTTGACACTCGCTGTCCAGGTTGATCTTCTTCTAATTGCGCGGTTTTGCGTTCTTTAGCCGCAAGCCTTTTGGCATTAACTCTTTGAGCAGCTTCCTCGGCTGTTTCTTCTGTTGTAGGATTTGGTAACATTCTATCTTTTTCAATGTTTTTCAATTTGTCAGTGTTCATTCTAACATTGACTGTTAGAAAAAATTTTACGTGCCAAGCATGCTAACACTTAACAATTTATAATAAACCTAAAAATTATAAATATCTGTTATAAGGTTTTCGAATTACTTTATCTATTATCAAAATATATAGAAATATTTATGCAATTCCCAGTTTCTACATTTTTAGTTTCAGTTTGCTTTTCAGTTTAGTTTCATTTTTATATATAGATAAGATATAATCTGGCGTAACGGACAGACAACTTATTTTTATATATACAGATAGATATATAGAAGAAGATTCTTTGAACGATTTTCTTAAATACTTATAATGACGTCATATACTAAGCATCGTCATAACAAACATGACGACAACTAACTTCATGACGACATACAGCTCAATCCTTATAATGACGTCACTCGACAGACAGACAGACAACTTATTTATATATATATAGATATCAATTATAATTGTTAAAGTGGAATCAAATTTTATCGAAAAACCACATTTTTGTATTAAATTCAAGTAAAATCTAAGTTGCAGCGGTAGTTATAACAAAGAGAAAGCTCTAGATCATAGTAACTTAAATAGTTTTTATATAAAGGTTATATTAAGGAGCGAACTGTTGCCCAGAGTAAATGAAAAATTTTCTAGTGAAGATCAGGGTTGCGGCGGTGGCTACTTTACAGTAAGAAACGAACTCTAGCCCACAGTAATTTATTTTATTTTGAAAAAGAGGAATTATTATTGGCAAAGAGGATGAACACAATAAACATGATAAAAGTAGATAGGGCCAAGGCCTAAAGTTGCAGCGGCCTTGACATTTGGGTGATTGGTGCTGTTATGAACTTTTAGTAATACTACGAGTATCATAAAGACATATAAAACTTCAAAAGTTCCCACATTATTTTCAAACCTAGATTCGTCTAGATCAAAATATGCTTCAAACTAAAGTTTTTAAGCTAATGTCTGATCAGAGGCCCAAAGATATGGTCACCTTAGGTGCCTTGTCAAAATCTATTATATCGAAAATAGCTACCCTCGTAAGAATGTTTAGAGGTTAATTAAATCGTGGGTGAGATATTGATCAATATTCGTCGTCATCATCATAATCAGCCATTTTGATTCCAAATCTGTAGCATGCCCTGCAAAATGTGATCCACAAGTAACAAAGTGGACAGCCAAAACTGCAAAAGTGTTCACATCCTTCTCCAAGCCTGCATTGTATAAATGCACAAAAACAAGCTTCAACTGAAGGGCCAAAACATTCAATCCAGTAATCAATCAGGTGGCCATATCCAGGAACAGAATTTTTCAAAGCCTTTCCAATTAAGGTCAAGAACCCAGCTATCATAACACTACGTTGCAATTCCTTGGTGACATCCTTTTCTTTTTTTGTCAGTGTTTCTGTAGGAGTTTTAAATTCCAGAGAAAAGGGTTCTCCAGCTAATACTCCTTTTGGTTTCCAAATACTTGCAGGTCGTTCTAATTCTTCTGGGTTTTCAATTGCATCATTTAATAATCTAATACGCACAGAAATTGACTCTTTATAATCTGTCATTTTAGTATCTGGATCCAGTTCAGATTCTGATTCCGATTTGTTTCTCATGAATTCCAAGATGTCATTATCACTAGCTTCCCTGTGCCCATTTCCTGTTAGTGTGGGTATGGCAAAGGGTACATTTGTTCGGTTTATTACAGAAAAATCCAGGCGTTCTTCGTTCATATAATCTGCCGAACCGCCCGTCAAGAGTTCAATACCTATGCCCCCACTACGAGCAAATTGCCTATTTAATGGTTCCTCATGATTTTCATCACCTGAAAACCGGTTCGCTTTATATATTATTTTCCTATTTTTAGGATCCAAAGTAAAGGGAACGCCCTCAGGTTGACTTCTTATAACTACTCTCTTAGCGTTTTTTGTAATTTTATTGGTTCTCTGGGTCGACGCTTCTTTTAATCTTGATGATCTAGGTTGTTGCGTAATTGGCATTATTTTATTTAAAGCTACATTTAATGAAAGCAAGAAAGAATATCCATAAAATACATGCATATGCTTGGATGTATTTAATCTGGTTGAAAAAAATTTTTTAAGTTGACTTGCCAGATTAATAAACAGATCGATTATTTCAAGGTTTTGAAGAAGTTTTTTGCACTTTGCTATTCCTGCTGCATGTTTGGTTTTGTCAAGTTTGATGGTTCGGGCCATTGGACAAAAGTGCAAAGTGAATAATTCCATTGATCAAATTTCACGCGTGTTTTTTTTTTATTATGAAATTTGTGCTATACCATGGAAAGATTTCTCTGTCCTTATTGTTTTCACCCTTCATCATGGAGCACAATCCCTTATACATTCTCCCTTTAACGTGAATCCAACTCAAAACACATCCCAAATCGTAAACGAGTGCTTGCAGCACACGAAGTTGAGGCAGTGACTAAAAATTTCCCTTTTGTAACATCTTTCAATTTGTTCGAGATACAATTTGTAAACACATACACCCAGGGACCACACTGGCTATACATGACGTAAGCAAAACCAAGAAGCTATATAAGAAAAAACTAAAAAAAAGAAAAACTAAAAAACAAAAAAAACTAGGAACTAAAAAAATTTAAAAATAAAAAACAAAAAACTAAAGAAGTATAAAAACTAAAAAAAAGAGAAAAACTAAAAAAAACTAATACATAAAAAAACTAACAAAAGAAAAATTGAAAAAAAGACAAACTAAAAAAAATAAAAAAAAAAAAAAAAAAAAAAAAAAAAAAAAAAAAAAACTGAAAAAACTAAAAAAATAAAACAAAGGAAAAGGAAAAAAACAAAAAAAAAATCTGAAAAAAACTGAAAAAACCTAAAAAATAAACAAAAAGCTAAAAAACTAAAAAAAAATAAAAATAAAAACTAAAAAACTAAAAAGTATAAAAACTAAAAACAAGAGAAAAACTTAAAAAATATTAAAAAGTAAAAAAAGAAAAAAAAGTGAAGAAAAGAAACTAAAAAAAACTAAAAAATAAAAAACCGAAAAACCGAAAAAAAAATTAAAACAAAAGAAAAAAGAAAAAGAAAAAAAACAAAAAAGAAAAAACTGAAAAAAAGAGAACTTATAAAAAAGCTAAAAACAAAAATAAACTAAAACTAAAAAAAAATTAAAAAAAGAAAAAACTAAAAAACAAAAAATAAATAAAAATTTTAAAACTAAAAAAGGGAAAAATAAAAAAATAAAAAATAAAAAAAACTAAAAAAGAAATAAAAAGTGAAAAAAAGTGAAAACTGAAAAAATTAAAAAATCAAAACAAAAAAAAAAGGAAAAAAAGTAAAAAAAATAAAAAGAAAAACTGAAAAAAAAGAAAAAATAAAAAACTAAAAAACAAAAAACTACAAAATAAAAAAGAAAAAACCTAAAAAAGAAAAAAAACTAAAAAAAGGGAGAAAAACTAAACAAAACAAAAAATAAAATAAATAAAGAAAATAAGCTTAAAAAAGAAAAACAAAAAAACTAAAAAAACTAAAAAAGTATAAAAACTAAAAAAAGGGAGAACAACTAAAAAAACAAAAAAATACAAAATATACAAAAAATGAAAAAGTGAAAAATAAAAATGAAAAAAAAAACTGAAAACTGAAAAAATAAAAAAAATAAACAAAAGAAGAGAAAAAACTAAAAAAACTAAAAAGAAGAAAAAAAATTAAAAAAGAAAAAACTGAAAAAAAGAAAAATTAAAAGAACTAAAACAAAAAATAAAAAAGGAAAATAAACTAAAAAACTAAAAGAGAAAAAAATGAAAAAAAGAAAAACTAAAAATACTAAAAAAACAAAAAAACTGAACTGAAAACTAAAAAAAATTAAAAAAACTAAAAAACAAAAAAAAGTATAAAAACTAAAAAAAAAGAGAAAAACTAACAAATTAAAACAAAAGAAAAAAGAAAAAAACTAGAAAAAGAAAAAAGAAAAAAACTAAAAAAACTGAAAAGGGAAAACTAAAAAAAAACTAAAAACAAAAAACTAACTAAAAAATTTAAAAAAAAGAAAAACTAAAAAAAAATAATAATAAAAATGAAAAAACTAAAAAAATTAAAACAAAAGAAAAAGAAAAAACTAAAAAAGAAAAAACTAAAAAAGAAATAAACTTAAAAAAACTAAAAAATACAAAAACTAAACAGACAAAAACTAAAGAAAAAGAAAAAATGAAAAGAAAAACTAACAAAAAAGAAGAAAACCAAAGAAGAAAAAAAAACTAGAAAAATAAAAAAAAAATAAAAATAAAAAAACTAAAAAAAGAAAACTAAAAACAGAAAAAGGAAAAAAACTAAGCTCAATGGCAATCATTTAAAAAAAAAACTAAAAGAAACAGGTCTCAGTTCTCTTCCATTTTCTCTACCATTCTATATTAATCAAGTATTCAATAATACTTTTTTTGAATAAAAAGTATTCAAAAAAATAGGGTCATTTTAAGTTTTATTAAATTGCTTAAAGAGTAAAAAGAACTGGTAATTGGACAAATATTTGAATATATTTTGACAATGGATTAAAGCAATTCGAAAACTTTAAAAAAGAAAATAAAAAGTTTGAAGTTTAGTAGAAACTGTTGAAGTTTCGAATGCTTGCTTCTCAAAGAAAAAGTGCCAAAGTGTCAATTAATGTCAAAGAGAAATTATCCTATAATGTTACCAAAAATTGAACACCAGGACAAAGCACCGGAGCAACACAAAACGAGGCTTGCAGCTCAAAGAGAAAGGGCCAGATTAGGAATGTCCAATTCACGTCAACAAGGGCATGTCAAGGAACCATGAGAGCAAAGCGAAACCAGACTTCAGTTGTCACAGAAAGTGAAAACAAAAGGCGTGTCGAGGAACCACGAGACCAACGCGAAACCAGACTTGATGCTGAAAGAGAAAGTAAAAAAAGAAGGCGTGTCGAGGAACTACCAGAGCAACGCGAAACCAGGCTTGCGTCTGATAGAGATAGTAAACGAGCCAAACATGGATCCAAACGGAACTGCAAAGGCTGATAATCGAGAAGCAGAAGAATAGTGCATGCAACATTACGATCTCCTGGCCGCTTAACCTGTAAACATTTCAAAGAATTAAAAATGAATTCTACAGTTTTAATTTATAATATTTTAAATTAATCATACTAATAATTAATAAATATAATAACATACCAATTATAGTGATTGACATTTATATATAATAACCAGTTATTCAATTTAAAAAATCAAATTATGTTACAGCTACTCATTGCCGTCCTAGCCGAGTAGTTAGGACGCTAGACTTGAAATTCTTTTTCATTGAGGACAGTGGCTCAAGTTCAGGTGTCGCTCGTTATTTGGTTTGGAACGGGGTCAGTGGCGTGATTCTATAAGCTCAACCAGAGTTGAACCAGCTCTAAATGGGTACTATTTTTAGGTAACTGGGTATTATTTTTCCCACCAAGTTTCATCCCGATCCCTCCAATCTAAGCGTTTTGCATGATTTTAGGTTCCACCCCCCTCAAACCCCCCAAATGTCACCAGATCCAGTCGCAGATTTAAAGTAAGAGCTTTGAGACACGATATCCTTCTAAATATCAAATTTCGTTGAGATCCAATCACCCGTTTGTAAGTAAAAATACCTCATTTTTTCTATTTTTTTAAATTAACCCCCCACCCCCCAACTACCCCAAAGAGAGCGGATCTGTTCCGGTTATGTCATTTATGTATCTAGGACTTGTGCTTGTTTTTCCCACCAAGTTTCATCCCGATCCCTCCACTCTAAGCGTTTTCCAAGATTTTAGGCTCCCCCCTCCGAACTCCCCCCAATATCACCAGATCCGGTCGGGATTTAAAATAACAGCCCTGAGACACGATATCCTTCCAAAAATCAAATTTCATCAAGATCTGATCAACCGTTCGTAAGTTAAAAATACTTCATTTTAAAATTCTAATTTAATCTGATCCAGTCCCTGATACGCCTACCATATTCCATCGTCCTAGCTTACCTGGAAGTGCCTAAAGTAGCAAAACCGGGACCGACAGAATTTGCAATTGCTATATGTCACTTGGTTAATACCAAGTGCCATAAAACGAAGGCGAAGAACCACGAGAGTAACGCGAAGCCAGACTTGATGTTAAAAAAGAAAGTAAAAAAGAAGGCGTGTCGAGGAACTACCAGAGCAACGCGAAACCAGGCTTGCGGCTGACAGAGATAGTAAAAAAAGAAGGCGTGTCGCTGTATTACAAAATCAATGCGTTTATAATCGCCTGGCATTCAAGCACTGCCCTTCCGATAATTATAGCGCGAGTCAATATATTCAAATCTGGACTGTCTGAAATTTGTCCCTATTGCCTTGAAATTTAATGGTGGAACAATGGGAATGTGTTGCGCCTCAGGAAAAGTTAAGCTTTCTCAACCTGCTGCACCGCCAGAGCCATTAAAGACTTTTCTTACTGGGTATACGTCTAAATCGAAGCGGTTTCTATCAAACATCAGTAAATATAACTCATGTTTCCAAATGACGTCGTTTGGGGCCAAAATCAAAGAGCAAGGTCATTTTATGCCTGCTTTCAAAGTAAAAGGACAAATTCATCATAGAGCAGGTTCCCTTTTACCATTCTCAGGTGAGCATCATAAATTTTTGCAATCGTACTTGGTCAGTGATAGCAATGCTGAATTGAATGCACGTTGCGAAATTTCTCCCGACGTTGAAAGGACGATCGTTTCCCAGTTCCAACATCTTTTCAACAAAAATAACAACGTAGTCCATCTGTTCAAAACAACGATCGATCTGATGCCTACTGATACGCATAAAATTGTTATTTACCCTGACAAAACGCTTACTGGTGAACATGTGCGTAGATACAATGCTCTAACTATCAACGAAGTAGCAATCGTTGTGTTCGGTGATCAGTTCTTACCTCGAGATATTTTTCTTCATAGGCGAAACGCTCAGTTGACAAAAATTGCTGCAACTCATCGATGCTATGATGCCCTACAATATCCTATTATTTTTTGGGATGGAGCCGACGGCTATCACTTTAATATTAAATGGATAAATCCAGTCAGTAACAAAGAAATGGATAAGAAATGCAGCGCAATGAACTATTACGCCTATGGACTAATGATTCGTCAGGATGAAGAGAATTATATTTTAGAATGCCGTCAAAAGTTTCACCAATACATCGTTGATATATATGCAAAGATTTAATCAGAACGTTTGCTATTCATCCGTCTGAATCAGACCAAGCTCTGCTCTGAACAATACATTCATTTGCGAGATGCAGTTGTAAATGACGGTAATACCACTAACGTTGGAAGGATAACGATTTTACCTTCGTCATATGCTGGCAGTCCACGTCATATGCATGAGTATGCTCAAGATACCATTACGTATGTTCATCTCTATGGTCGTCCAGATTTATTTATTACACTTACATGTAATCCATCTTGGGACGAGATACAGCAACTTTTACTTCCTGGACAATCGCTGGTTCATAGACATGACATTACGGCCCGTGTCTTCCGGCAAAAGTTGAAATCACTGACAAAATTTCATAGTAAAACTTGAAGTGTTTGGGCCAGTGCGATGTTGGTTGTACTCAGTGGAATGGCAAAAACGAGGATTGCCTCACGCACATATACTAATATGGTTAGTTAATAAAATTGCTTCTAATGAAATTGACGATGTGATTTCCACTGAAATATCTGATGTAGATGTCGAAAGGGGTTTACATGACATTGTGGTAGAAAATATGATACATGGACCTTGCGGTGAACGTAATGAAAATTCACCATGCATGAACAAAGGAATTTGCTTGCGCAGTTAAAAATTAGCACATATCCGCTGCATATGCATATGTTGTATATCCGTAAGCTTTACGCAGTAAGAAATTATTACCTTGCATACATGTTGCTGGGACGCATAGCGCTAAAGCAACGCATAGCAGGGGCATTACAACCTGTTGCAAACACCTCCAAAAAAGCAAGCGGTGTAGCGAAAATAGCTTTATTATATTCATTACTAGCTGTTGGGGTGGCGCTTCGCACCACCCCAACACCTAGTTGGTGGGGGCGCTTGGCGCATCCCCCCCCCAATCCCCCCGCGCGCGTAAGTCGTTACGCGCCATTGTAGTTGTGTCCCTGTGTCCCACCTGTGAATATAGATATATATATATATATATATATATATATATATATATATATATATATATATATATATATATATATATATATATATATATTTTTAACTACGTAAAACTTGCGAATATACAACATTCTTCGCTGTCCCATTGTCTGTGCATATAAATAGATTGTCAAAAAGAAACTCTATGATATGGAGAGGATACCCCACCACAAAAACCTCGCTTTTCATGCTAACGTTAATTAGAAAGTTCAAAAAGCTATCCTATGCTAACTTAACGAACCTTGTGTTTCACTTTTTGTTCGTAAAGAGAGTATCCCCCACATCCCACCACTGAAAATTCTCCCAGAGAAAATTCGCCTCCTGAAAAATGTTTGTGTACTTCCCAATAACAAACGCTATGTGTAAGTAACAGGTAATAGGCTTTTCTTTTTTGAATTAAATAAAAAAACAAGTATTTTGACTGAAAGTAAGGAAAAATATTAGAACTTTAAACGAACAGAAATTATTCCATACATGAAAGGTGCTGTTCCCTCCTCAACGCCTCGTTCTTTTTAAAACAATATTTTAAAACTTTTTAAAACAATAGAAACTTTAGTGTAAAGAATGAGGCGTTGAGAAGGGGGCAACCCTTTTTCATATATGGAGAAATTTGTGTTCGTTTTATTTTGAATGCTGCTCCTTACTTTCAATTAAAAAAAAACTTGCTTTTTATGTTTAATTTCTGAACGTTTTTCAACTAATGCAGGTTTGAATTTGGCTCACCCTACATAAGAAATTAGGACCAGATTTGCATATTAATCTTGGAAGATTTCTTCCTCATATGAAGGATTTCCCCCTCACATTACCTTACTCTTTAGGCTAAAGCTGTTATCACTTTTAAAAAAGCTTCCTATTCTAATTAAAAAGCCCCTGTTTTTCATTATACACTCTTAACAAATTGGGAAAAGCAGTCCAACTTTAGTGTAAAGAGCAAGATATTAAGGAGGGTGGTACCTTTCATATACGGAATGGACAACCCTTCCCCAACACGGAAATTTCCATCATTGAAAGTACATCCAACGTAAGGTAAAACTTCCCCCGTTAAATTCCCACCAGACAGTTCCATCCTCGCTGAGAATCCCTCCTTCCTGTAAAATGGCTTGCGGACGATTCAGCCTGAAAAATTCTCCTTAGAATTCTTTCGCTTGATTAAGACTTTAATCTCTAATCGGTTTCTCTATCACTCCAGATACGCCCCTTTCCGTAAAAATTGTTTTTCAGAAATCAAAACACGCGGAAAATAGGCCCCAGATAATTCCACCGGAACATCTCCATATGAAAAACTGGCAGCAACCATAATAGATCATGTTTTCAATAGTCTAGTATTGGCTATTAAAATATTTATTATATTCAATGCAACTACTAGTACTAACAACTCATCGCAGCAGCAAATTGCCTGAGGCCATTGACAAATTAGGTCTATATGTTTGCACATTAGAAAGGGGGTAAAGTGTACTGGGTCGGGATGCAAGACGTGTTAAGTACAATTATTCTGTATATTATGAGGCAAGAACTTTTTTCCGACTTCAAACTGTCCATAAACATGAATGAGTGGGGCACACAGTACAAGTATCAAAATTCCCTCCCCCTAAGGAAAAAAACTCAAATGAAATTCTCAAATTTGTAAAGCCTTATTTTCTATGTGGGAAGGTGTTTTCTGGGGGGTGGGGTATTTTCCACGGGGGGATGGTAGAAAATATGATACATGGACCTTGCGGTGAACGTAATGAAAATTCACCATGCATGCACAAAGGAATTTGCTTGCACAGTTAAAAATTAGCACATATCCGCTGCGTATGCATATGTTGTATATCCGTAAGCTTTACGCAGTAAGAAATTATTACCTTGCATACATGTTGCTGGGACGCATAGCGCTAAAGCAACGCGTGGCAGGGGTATTACAACCTGTTGCAAACACCTCCAAAAAAGCAAGCGGTGTAGCGAAAATAGCTTTATTATATTCATTACTAGCTGTTGGGGTGGCGCTTCGCGCCACCCCAACACCTAGTTGGTGGGGGCGCTTGGCGCATCCCCCCCCCAATCCCCCCGCGCGCGTAAGTCGTTACGCGCCATTGTAGTTGTGTCCCTGTGTCCCACCTGTGAATATAGATATATATATATATATATATATATATATATATATATATATATATATATATATATATATATATATATATATATATATATATATATATATATATATATATATATATTTTTAACTACGTAAAACTTGCGAATATACAACATTCTTCGCTGTCCCATTGTCTGTGCATATAAATAGATTGTCAGGTTTACCGACTCTTGAACATGCAATATATAATTGTCCATGGGAAAAACAATCTGTATTCAGATCTATACCTCGTTATTCTAATGATTGCCCTTGAGCTTTGTTGATGGTGATTGCTAATCGAACATTCCCTGTGTCCCCATCATCATTTATATATCCCCCTGTGCCCCCGGCGTCTCCGTTGTTGATGTTTCCCTGTGTCCCGGTCGTCATTTGTGTCCCGGTGTCCCAGTCTGTAATTTCTCTTTGAGTGTCGCGGTCGTCATTTATATTCCCTGTGTCCCGGTCGTCATTTTTGTCCCGGTCGTCATTTTTGTCCCGGTCGTCATTTGTGTTCCGGTGTCCCGGTCTGTAATTTCTCTTTGAGTGTCCTGGTCGTCATTTATATTCCCTGTGTCCCGGTCGTCATTTGTGTCCCGGTGCTTTGTTGATGGTGATTGCTAATCGAACATTCCTTGCGTCTCGGTCGCTTTCTCTTTGAGTGTCGCGGTCGTCATTTATATTCCCTATGTCCCGGTGTCCCGGTCGTCATTTGTGTCCTGATGTCCCGGTCTGTAATTTCGTCAGTCGACAAACATGACGTCAGTCGACACACAAACCTGACGTCACTCGACAGACACACAGACAACTTATATTCCCTACGTCCCGGTGTCCCGGTCGTCATTTGTGTCCCGATGTCCCGGTCTGTAATTTCGTCAGTCGACAAACATGACGTCACTCGACAGACACACAGACAACTTATTTTTATATATATAGATATCTGCAAGCCCTACCGTAGAAGTTTCTAGATTCAATCTACATTACAATAATTAAATTACAATAAAATTGCAAAAAAATAAATTACATTAAAATTGTAATAAAATATTTTGCAATATAAAGAAGCTTTCATTTCAGTAATTTGTAGAAGCGAAAATTGAGGCTCTTACTAAATCATATTAAACAGTTTAAAGAGTAAAAAACTGGTAATTGCAAAAACATTTGAATATATTTTGACAATGGATTAAAGCAATTCAAAAATCTTAAAAAAGAAAACCAAAAGTTTGAAGCTTAGAAGAAATTATTATTATAAATTGGATTTGCTTTAATAATCAAATATCTTTGAAAAAACTGCAATATGAAAAGACAGCAAATTGTCTGCGGTTAGAATACAAGGGACAATGGGAATCCATATTCAGAAGCCTGCCGCATGCTCTGCGGCAGGCAAATTAATATATTTGCCTGCCGCATAGCATGCCGCATAATATATCAATTAATATATTAAAATAAATCATCATAACTATGATGATGCAACACACTTATCAATTGAAAAGATTGTACATGAAACTGTAGTTTGTTGTAAAAAATTGATTTTATTTTAAAAATTGTCTTTGGCTATTTTCAAGAGCACGTAAAGGTAGTAATTTCCTTTAAAATGTGCACTTTAACATCTCTCTATGATGTTTCAGTTTGCCGCTAGGTGCAAAAAGATGCTTACGTTGCAGAATTTCGTGGTTCCAGCCACTTAGTTCGTGCTATTAAACTGTAAGACACATCAAAAGAATTTGGTTTCTTATCCTAATTTCAAATATACGAGTTTTATTAAGCTCGTATAAGTTTCATTAAGTTTAGTCTCACCCATTAAAACTTACGAGCCTCAAAATTTTTCCATATTTTCGATAAAAAGGGGAAACACCCCTTAAGAGTCATAGAATCCTAATAAAAATCCCATCATCCGATTCAGTGTAGCAGTGAATCCTACATACATGTTTCAAGCTTCTATTTGCAAAAAAATGAAATATTGTATTTTTTTTGGCCAGAAGAAAGATCATGGATGCGTGTTTATTTGTTGTTGTTTTTTTGTTTTTTTTTTCTCAGGAGTGATTTTATCCATCCAGTTGTCCTATAATATAAGAATATAACTCATTTGAACAGAAATTAAAAGTTCTAGTGCCCATTATAAGTGACCAAAAAATCAGAATGTGTACTTTCGTATTCTATTTCAAACTGAAACTTAAAACCCTAAGCTTAAAAAAAGAATTTAGAAGAAAAATATATAGACTATTACCAGAAATCTATTCAAATAAAAAAGGTGACTGAGAAGTGGTATACTAGTTCAAAAAATGCAACAGAGTGACACCCAGAAAAGAACATTCAAAGTAATTAATAAGGCCATCTAAACTTGGTCGCCTCCTAGCCTATTGACTCCCGAGGCAAAGTGGGTCATTCCTTTTTGTGACTAGTCCATCTGCTTTTGTCTCTCATACACAAGCCAAACAGGTTTTGTCTCCATAGACAAGCCAAAAAAGGTTCCGAGAATCTTAATCGAAACAAAAGTACTGAAAACCAAACACCCACAGGTATTGGTAGCCTTCAGGATGAAGCTTTAAACCAAAGCAAGAAAAGGGACTTTGGAATCCGCAATCAATTTAAGGGACCGTCGCTCGACTAAGGCTTTAGGGACTTCTCGGCCGCCCTGCTATTACTACTACTCCTACTACACTACTCCAACTACTACTCCAATTGCAATTACTTGTAGGGCTAAGATTCTTAAGATGAAAAGGGCATCAAAATGGCAAATCAGCAATATTTTAGGAACGGTTTACCGTATCAAGGTGAAACTTCCGGTGTATCATGAGGGGGATACTGAACTGACCGAAAGGGAACATGTAGGGCACTAGCAACTACTGTTATTAATACTGTTGTTACTACTGTTACTAGTGCTAATATAAAAGCTATCGTTGCTACTACTTCTGCTGCTACCACCACTACTACTAAGATATTGGTACTATTAAGACTAAGTCTATAGTTGTCAGAATTTCAGAGAATATTGAGAGGAAAGTTAAACTAAATCAAATGACACTAAGTTTATGCAGATTGTCAAAATTGTCAAATGACAAAAAGGGAATATGTGCACGATATTACTAATGTTACTATCACTCCTACATTTACTACTACTACTTTTTCAGCTACTACTTCTATTGCAAGAACTTGTAAAACTAAGAGTGATAAAATCAAAGTTTCAAGAAGTATATACCAAAAGGAAATATCAGTAATATTATGACAATGGCTAGTTGTATCAGTTGAAGCTTCCAGAACATGATGACAGGGATGTTCAACTGACTAGAACTATTCTCTAGAACTATTTATGCTACTAATATCACTGTGATTACTATTACAACCATGCCTCAGGCTATGAAACTGAAATTTTCAGGTCGAAACATGAACTGAATCACAACACACCGTCCGTAGGAAGGTTATCAAAAGGGCGTATCAGCAATATCATAAGAACGGATTGGTTTTTCAAGCTGAAAATTACAGGACTTCGGGGACGTTGAACAATCCAAAAGCAGAGTTTGCACCCTAATGCTACTACTTCTACTAATACGACTGCTAATACTGCTACTGCTGCTACTATTATTACTACTGTTACTGCTACTACTGCAACTGAAGCTAAGGCTACTACTATTAATTCTACTGCTACTACTTTTTCTGCTACTACTGCTACTATTCCTTCTGCTACTATTATTATTAGTGATACTACTACTACTGCTACTAAAGCTAAAGTGTTAAGACAAAAAATTAAGAGAATATTGAAACTGTATTGAACTGGATCGAAACATACTATGCCCACACGGGATGTCAAGGGAATGTATCAGCAATGCGTAAGGAACGGTTAATGGGATTAATTCGAAACTTTTAATGTCAGTGATGGTCAGAACCACAGGGAAATGTACCTTATTTGCATAATTTACGTCGCATTCCACACTTGCATAGCTGATTAACGCTAAAATGACAAAGGCAATTCAGAGGCTGCCATGTATGCAATTAGCTCACCCATCCAAAGCGTGAAATCAGTAGCATTTCAACGTTTTCCCCTGATAATTGTTTGTAACTTTGAGTGATTAAACAAAAAAAAATTAGGTTTTTCAACTAAAAGTAAGCATCAACATTAAAACTTAAACAAAAAGAAATTCTATGATATGGAGAGGATACCCCCACCACAAAACCTCGCTTTTCATGCTAACGTTAATTAGAAAGTTCAAAAAGCTATCCTATGCTAACTTAACGAACCTTGTGTTTCACTTTTTGTTCGTAAAGAGAGTATCCCCCACATCCCACCACTGAAAATTCTCCCAGAGAAAATTCGCCTCCTGAAAAATGTTTGTGTACTTCCCAATAACAAACGCTATGTGTAAGTAACAGGTAATAGGCTTTTCTTTTTTGAATTAAATAAAAAAAAAAGTATTTTGACTGAAAGTAAGGAAAAATATTAGAACTTTAAACGAACAGAAATTATTCCATACATGAAAGGTGCTGTTCCCTCCTCAACGCCTCGTTCTTTTTAAAACAATATTTTAAAACTTTTTAAAACAATAGAAACTTTAGTGTAAAGAATGAGGCGTTGAGAAGGGGGCAACCCTTTTTCATATATGGAGAAATTTGTGTTCGTTTTATTTTTGAATGCTGCTCCTTACTTTCAATTAAAAAAAACTTGTTTTTGATGTTTAATTTCTGAACGTTTTTCAACTAATGCAGGTTTGAATTTGGCTCACCCTACATAAGAAATTAGGACCAGATTTGCATATTAATCTTGGAAGATTTCTTCCTCATATGGAGGATTTCCCCCTCACATTACCTTACTCTTTAGGCTAAAGCTGTTATCACTTTTAAAAAAGCTTCCTATTCTAATTAAAAAGCCCCTGTTTTTCATTATACACTCTTAACAAATTGGGAAAAGCAGTCCAACTTTAGTGTAAAGAGCAAGATATTAAGGAGGGTGGTACCTTTCATATACGGAATGGACAACCCTTCCCCAACACGGAAATTTCCATCATTGAAAGTACATCCAACGTAAGGTAAAACTTCCCCCGTTAAATTCCCACCAGACAGTTCCATCCTCGCTGAGAATCCCTCCTTCCTGTAAAATGGCTTGCGGACGATTCAGCCTGAAAAATTCTCCTTAGAATTCTTTCGCTTGATTAAGACTTTAATCTCTAATCGGTTTCTCTATCACTCCAGATACGCCCCTTTCCGTAAAAATTGTTTTTCAGAAATCAAAACACGCGGAAAATAGGCCCCAGATAATTCCACCGGAACATCTCCATATGAAAAATTGGCAGCAACCATAATAGATCATGTTTTCAATAGTCTAGTATTGGCTATTAAAATATTTATTATATTCAATGCAACTACTAGTACTAACAACTCATCGCAGCAGCAAATTGCCTGAGGCCATTGACAAATTAGGTCTATATGTTTGCACATTAGAAAGGGGTAAAGTGTACTGGGTCGGGATGCAAGACGTGTTAAGTACAATTATTCTGTATATTATGAGGCAAGAACTTTTTTCCGACTTCAAACTGTCCATAAACATGAATGAGTGGGGCACACAGTACAAGTATCAAAATTCCCTCCCCCTAAGGAAAAAAACTCAAATGAAATTCTCAAATTTGAAAAGCCTTATTTTCTATGTCGGAGGGTGTTTTCTGGGGGTGGGGTATTTTCCACGGGGGGATGTGTTTGATGTGTTTTGAAAGGGATGTTGAAGAAAACCAAAGGTGCTTCATGCATACTGCTACTAATGCTACTGCTGCTACTTCAACTATCAATCAATAATTTTATTGACCCATATAAAATGACACGAAAGTGCCCATTTGGAGTAAAGGACAAAAAAGAGAAGAGAAAAAAAGAAAGAATCAGACTATGATAAATAATACTAAATAAACGCACTATAATATGGGTGGCTACGGTCTAGAGATGAAACAAATTCGGCACGTCGTTGGTCCACAGCAATAAATGGATCAGTAACGCCATATAGTTGCGTAACTTTGCGGTTACGAGCCCAAAGAGGAGATTTAAAATATACTTTGCATACTTGTAATATAGCTTACGGATTGTCCGCAAGTCAGTCATGGTAAATAGCTTCCAAAAAGGAGCTAGGGCTAGGACAAGAGAGATTGTGTAAGCGTTATAGAGTCAAGCCAAAACATTCTTACTGTAACGTGTTTTAGCATTTTATGGACTAGTAGTCCATAAGCTGTTCTAGCCTTCATATCGAAATGCCCAAGCAGCCCTAAACACATACTTTTCAGGTCAGTACCAAGGGGTAAACCCAGATAAGTTAGGGATGACGGAAGTTCGACATCAGAATCACCCAAAGTGACTGTGGTACTATCAGAACCTGGTCGTTTAGAATAGAACTTAATACATTCACTCTTACTCGGATTGACTCTTACTATAGATACTACTCAAGCTACGGGCATTAAGGTGAAGCTTCCAAGGATTATTTAGGTGGATGTTGAACTAGATAAAAACAGACTATGATCATGTAGATTGTCAAATGGATGACACAGCAATATCTCAAGAACGGCTTAGATTATTAAGTTAGATCTTTCAGGGTAATTTATTATGGATTTTGAACTAGTCTAAATACAACATCCGCCTAAATATAACTAGTCACAAAAAAGAGTGACCCTCTTTCCCTCTGGAGTCAATAGGCTAGGAGGTGGCAGGGTTTAGTGGGGTAAGCTAATTACTTAGAAAACTCTTTTCTTGGTGTCACTTTGTTGCAAACAGAGGAAAAAAAATAAGAAAATGCCTCAAAGTACAAAATACGAAGGAGATGATGTTGAAACTAGGCTTATTGTGCGATTTTGAGCTTACATACATTCCTTGAACTATTATGCTACTTTTCAGTGCCCTTTTTAATTTAAATGTATTTCTGGTAATAGCCTATATATTTTCTACTAGCTTCTTTTCATTTCTTTTAAAGCTTAGGGTTGGAAGTTTCAGCTTGAATGAGAATATGAAAGTCCAAATTCTCTGAAACTTGGTTGGAAGAGAAAGATGCGACGGGAAACTAGATGAAATAGGAGTGTAGAGCCGTTTTGGAAGATCTGTTCTCTTTCTACTGTTATATCTGCGATCTATCGCTTGTTTCCCGTAAAGTATGTAATTCTTTACTGCAGACCGCTAGAACTGCTGATCATAAGAAGAATGTTACCATAAAGCGAACATTAAATCAGCTTCATTTCTCGGCAGCATCTTCCTTGAAGAGTGGCAAACTAGCAAAACTGCCCATGCACGGGCAGGTGCTTACTTAGTGCGGGATAAAACAATAGTTGCAAAGATTATATGGGCTCTAAAAAATATTAAGTCTGACTATTCTGGGAGATCCACAATTGGAATAGCAGAAGTATATGGAAAAGTGTTCCGAGATAGAACGGTAGAAACTTTTCCTTCGGGCAAACTAAGCTCGTTTATTTTTCTACCGAAGCTCTTGGGATCCTATTTCTGGAAGATGACTCTTAATGAAGTCGATAGAAAGCAGCTGTTGAAATCGTTACATTTTCTGCATCCCAATGGAGATTTAAAGCCAGTTTCTGCTCACAGTTTATTATATGTTCCCAGGAAGTTACCCATCGCGACGCAAAAAGACATGCTAGTTAATGAGTTTAAGCCAGTTCACTTATCTGGACTTCCGTCGGAACCAGGAAGGGTCGACGATAAGTGGAAGAACGTAATCTAGAGAGGAAAGTATTCAAACCTGTCTAAAGTCGTAAAAAATGCTTTGACCATTTCACACAGGTCTGCCAACTTTGAACGGGGTTTCTCCCTTTCTGGCCGAGTTCTCAGCAAAGAAAGAGCTTCAGTGAATGAGCGAACTTTGAATACTAAACTGTCTGTGACCATTTCAAACAATTTGACCAATATTTTGACCATTTCATCCGAGTCTGCCAACATTGAGCGGGGTTTCCTGCTTTCCGGCCGAGTCCTCAGCGAATAAAGAGCTTCAGTGAAAGAGCGAACTTTAAATGCAAAACTGTCTGTGATAGACAGGTTGGGCAAATTTGGAGGACGTGCGCAAAATGTTGCTGTCACTGAAGACTTGATACAAAACTAGCAAAATCTGCTAGAAAGAAGTATGATTTGTACCTAGAGCGGGAAAAAGCCCGGAAAGAAACAACTGCAGTTGTTTCTGCAGTTGTTTGAAAAAGCGGCAAGATTTTGAGGCATGAGAACGGCTGAGAGAGTAGCAGCCTGCTAAAACCTCTTTGAACAGATGGACAATAGAGTCTCTCGAAAATACTTTCAAAGAAAAAAAAAGTAGCATTTGGTTTCAAGGAACAGGCCGCACACGAGTTACTGAAGGAAGTTCATCCCATAACCGGCTCAAAAAAGGCACTGAAAAGAAAGACATGGTTGAGATACTGCTAGCGCTGGCTATGATAGGTTGGACTATAAAAACAAGCAGCAGTTGGAGTCAAAGAAATAGCTACTGGTCACATCTCTGTTCCAGTAGAAGCCAGTACAAACAAGGAAACAAAAACAAATAGGTTGTGAGTTCTAGTTATCCCACGTTTATCCTTTTCGTTGTATTTTTGCATTTACTGTTTAGTATTCGAAAGTAAAGCGTTGAAAAAAGAATGAAAAAGCTCCTCCCATGGCATGATGATTTTCAGGTGGTATCTTTCTTAATTATCACCTGGCCTCTGATCATGGAGAGATGTCTGCAAATTATCGTTCCCATTTTTTTCTTAGTCAAGTGTCATTTGCTGTTGTGTCACTGCTTTTTCTTTCAGAAGCTTTCTGAACAGGGGCAGATCGAGGGGGAGGGAGCCCTAGCCCCCCCCCCCAAGATTTTTATGGCGCTCGCATTCGCATTCCGTCCTTTTTTCTTTTTTTTTACTCTTTTTTTTAAGTAAACTTGTCAATTTGATCAATTATTTGTAGGTGATTTACCCAATAAACAACAAAAAGCAAAGCTTTCCTATTATTGTAAAGAGCAAAGATGAAACTTAAAACGAAAAAAAAATTATTTATCTGCAGCCGGTACAGTATATATTTGCAAAATTAGCATAAAAATCTTTGATTGCTTTAAGATTTTTCTACGAACACGGAACTTTACCCTATTTCACGAAAATGGAAATACCTGTTGAAGGTAAAAGGGGTACCTTCGACATGTTTCATAAACGTGGTAACACAGTTATAGCTATTTTTCTATTCGGAATGACATATTGAAAAGTAGCCCTGTAGCTAAATTTCAAGATAGCTAAATATAAAAAAATCTGGACACGAGCATAGAATGGATAAGAGACGAAGACAGATGGCTGAATTTACATGGGGATCGAAGGATATTTCTGGATAATTTGGTAAAATATCCGAAAATACCCGGAAATCGAAAGGTAAGTTTTGACTAACAGTAAACCCCTCCACCCTAAAAAAATCCCTAATTTTAGTTTTGTGACTAATTAAATAGTGAAGGGCCCAATAGGGCTTTGGTGTGAATAAATCTATATATCTATTTATTTTGACTATATAGCTAATTTGGTTGAAATTAGATGAATGAAAGAACTAAAAGCAGTTTAGGCCAGGAACAGATACATGGTTTCAGAGGGGGTGACCCTCCTCCTAAGACACTTCTGGCACATTTATTCCGTTCTTTCTTCTTGTTTTAATCTTTTTCAAAATAAACATTTTAATTTGGTGCCCACCTCGAGTCACATTGGCGCCCTTGTTCCAGTTCCTCCCCCCAAGATTTTTTTCTAGATCCACCCCTGTTTCTGAAAACTGAGTTTTGGGGTCAATTTTGCGTCCAGAATGTTCCTTAGAGAAGTTCCTTTTTATGGCACTTGGTATTAACCAAGTGACATATAGCAATTGCAAATTCTGTCGGTCCCGGTTTTGCTACTTTAGGCACTTCCAGGTAATCTAGGACGATGAAATTTGGCAGGCGTATCGTTTTCCCGGTTTGACCATCTGGGAGGGGAGTGGGGGGCCCGTTAATCTGGAAAAAATAGAAAAATTGAAGTATTTTTAACTTACGAACGGTTGATCAGATCTCAATGAAATTTGATGATTGGAAGGATATCGTGTCTCAGAGCTGTTATTTTAAATCCTGACCGGATCTGGTGACATTGGAGGGGTATTTGGGAGGGGGAAACCTAAAATCTTGGAAAACACTTAGAGTGGAGGGATCGGGATGAAACTTGGTGGGAAAAATAAGCACAAGTCCTAGATACATGATTGACACAACCGGAACGGTTCCACTCTCTTTGGGGTAGTTGGGGGGGGGGGGGGGGGGTTAATTCTGAAGAGTAGAAAAAATGAGGTATTTTTAACTTACGAACGGATGATCGGATCTCAATGAAATTTGATATTTAGAAGGATATCGTGTCTCAAAGCTCTTATTTAAGTCCCGACCGGATCTGGTGACATTGGGGGGAGTTTGGGGTGGGGAACCTGAAATCATGGAAAACACTTAGATTGGAGGGATCGGGATGAAACTTGGTGGGAAAAATAAGCAGAAGTCTTAGATACGTGATTTACATAATTGGAACGGATCCGCTCTATTGGGGGGAGGAGTTAATTCTGAAAAATTAGAAAAAATAACGTATTTTTAACTTACGAAGGAGTGACTGGATCTTCATGAAACTTCATATTTAGAAGGACCTCGTGACTCAGATTTTAAATCTCAACCGGATCCATCGTAATTGGGGGGGGGCAGTTGAGGGGAACCGGAAATCTTAGAAAATACTAAAAGCGGTGAGATCAGGATGAAACTGGATTGGAAGAATAAAAACCTTTTTAAGACACGTGAATGACATAATCGGACCGGATTTGCTCTCTTTGGTGGAGTTGGGGGGAGAGGGGGGATTTTGAAAATTGAGGTATTTGTAACTTACGAAAGGGTGATCAGATCTTAATGAAATTAGAGCTTTAAAGCTCTAATTTCATTTTAATATCCCCAGCCTTGGTAGTACTTGCTACAGAAGCAGTAGTTTTAGTGGTAGTAGTAGTAGTAGCGGTAGCACCACTAATAGTGGTAGCTTTAGTAGTAGTACTAGGGTACAAATATTGCTTTTTGGTCAATTGATCAATTCCCTTGTCATTTCCTGGAAGTTTCAAGTTAATTTACTCAGGTATTCCAGAGTAACGCCCTTTTGACAACCCGTATGTACATAATGTGTTTTGATTTAGTTTAATACTCCCCTCAAAATCCTCTAAGGTTCGTCTGAGTGAACTTCTTCTTTTATTTGAAATGTAAAGGTCAAACATGCCCACCTTTATCAACAGTGTACACTATACGTAAACAATTGACGAATTGCCTATCTTACAGCCCTTACCCTGAGGGCTGTGGTGGGTTTGACACCCCAAAGACATAATTGCTGAAACTTTCAACAATGCTGAACAAAGTAGACACCTCAGAATTTTGATTGGATGTGTTTTGATAAATGATGGGCATGAGGGAGAGGGTCTAGTTGCATTCCAATGTCTTTTAACTCCGAGGAAAGGCACTAAACTTCTGATTCTCAATCAAATGAGCCCCCTCTGAATTTTTGTGACCACCCCTTCCATAAGAATCTTATATGTCCTCGCGGCAGAACTTCCAACCCTTATCCCTGGGCTTTGGGGGATCGCGTCCCACTGGAGGTATTGTTGTATGATATTTGGACTATTTTGAACAAAATGGTGATCGTTGCTGCTCCATAGGAGGCAGCCATGGTAGATGTATGGATAAACCCACGAATAATATTCAGTTAGAAGTATCCTCTCTGGGAGAAAGAGCTGCAGAAGCTGAAGTATACCAACCCCAAGCGGTGATTTTTGATGAAATAGCGTCAATGTGACATCTCCATGACAGGTGGTAATCCTGATAAAAACCAAGATAGCGGAGATGATAAATTTTCTGAATTGGTTTACCACAAATAGTTACGAGTCCATACTCATCTAGCGGTGTACCAACTCTGCAGAACGTCATCAAAAATGTCTTGCGCACATATACGCACGATAGATTTAATTAGGTAAAGACCTCTAGCCTTTCCAGTGCAAGATTCACTTTTCTCGCCAGCTCCTCTACAGATGAGGCAAACACAGTTAAAATCGGTATCATCAGCAAACGAGGTAAGACACACGTCTTTCAGGTAAAAACGCATGAAATCAACACAGATAAGGTAAAGAAGCGAACCCAACACTAAACCTTGTGGTACTCCACACATCACTGGAAATGCTGCTGAGTTCACATCACTCAAAACTACTTTGAGAAATCTTCCAGTGAGATAGCTTTCAAACCATTTCAGGAACTTTCCGCGGACACCTAACAACTCCATCCGGCTTAGTAGCATTTGAAAGTCAACTGTATCGAATGCTTTGCGAATATTAATAGATATAGACAATGGTGTTTCACCTCTGTCTATGCCACTATTCACTGATTCCACAAGATGTTGTAGAGCATTCATCGTCGAGCGTCCTTTGCGAAATCCGAATTGGGTCTCACTCAGTAAACTATTAGCCTGTAGAAAGCCATATAGACGATTATGAACCACTTTTCCTAGTAGTTTAGAAAACAATGTAAGAATAGAAATCGGTCTTCAATTCTCAATTCCCTTTTTACGGCCACCTTGATGAAATGGTATCACTTTCGCAACTTTTAGCTGATCAGGAAAACTGCCCTTTTCAAGTGACAGATTAATAATGAAGAGCAGGCACGGTAGAATATAATGCCTTATTGCTTTAAACGCTTGAAGAGATAAACCGTCTACTCCTGCGGAATTTGATTTAAGAGATTTAACTGTTTTAAGTAGTTCATCACGTGTACACGGATCAAGCGCTAATTCAATATTCTCACCTCTATTATCAAATACGATATGCTCTTGAACCTGTTGACATATATTATTTTACATATTTTTCACTTCACAGCCGATATTAGAGAAAAAAACTACCAAATTTATTTACAATTCCACTCTTATCTTCACGGGCGAAGCCCTCAAGTTGTACTTCATCCCCCCCCCCAGTATCAGTATTCCCACCAGTCCCTTCTTTAATCAGTTTCCATGTTTCTTTCATATTTCCTTTACTATTTGAAAACTTTATATCATAATATTCAGCCATAGCTTTGCGACGTAATTTGTTCACTAAATTGCGTTGCTTTTTCAACAATTCAAACGAAGCACCACTTTTATCATCTAGATATGCTTGATAAAGCTCAATCCTTCGCTTTTTCTCTTCCAGTATTTCAATTGTTATCCATGGCTTATGGGGTTCCTGTTTCTTCACTTTCATTACCTTAAAGGGACACAATATATCATAAAAGTAAAACAGTTCAAAATAGGGATGATACCATTTTATTGACAGTGAATAGATATAAAATTATTTAACTGGATATTTCGAACACATATACAGTGTTCATCTTCAGCAGTAAAACTAAAAGACATGAATAAAAATAAACAAAATTTAGACCTAATAAACTAATTACATATAGTTTATTGCTCTTATTTTTTTCAATGCAACAGCCGAGGCAAATCTCTTTGACCTTTTCGGTTCCGGTTCGATGAACCGGAACCAAAAAGGTCAACCCCCCCCCTGCTGTTCTACTTGTTGATTAATTAATAACGCGATGGTGGTTGCCCTGCCATCGCTTGTGACTGTTAAAAAGAGAACTAAAACTTTTAATTTCCAATTGAATGAGCTCCTTTTAAAGTTAATATGACAACTCCTTCTTTAAGAAGTGCCTAGGTCAGATAAAAGAGAAAACAACAAATTTATAAATTATCCATTGTGTCACCTATAATTTTAAGATTCGGCCAGTGGCTACTACAATGTTGCAACCTAGTAAAAATAAACAAGTCAGTAGTGACCAAAAATTAGGCTAAAAAGAAATTGCTACTGAGAAACAATTGTCGTTTTCGGCTGATTAAGGAATGGCAACTATTATCTCGATTAGTCTTAATAATAAAATTAAGTACAAAATAAGTGTTTTTTAACTGAAAGTAAGGACTACATTAAAACTTAAAATGAACAGAAATTATTACGCATGTTAGATGGGTTGCTCTTCCTCGACAACTCACTATTTACGCTAAAATTTTTTAGTACCGGCACTGTTAAAAAAAACTTCTTATCGTTCTAATTAAACGAACCTAGTGTTTCAGGAATCATTCTTAAACAAGTTGGACAGAATTTCAAATTTTAGCGTAAAGGGCAAGATGTTGAGGAGGAGCAACCCCCTAATATACGTAATAATTTCTGTTCGTTTTAAGTTTTAATGTTGCTCCTTACTTTCAGCTGACTTTTTTTTCATTTCTAATCGTTATTCAAATAATGCCTGGAAATATGACTGTACCTCCACGGAAAATTCCCTCCTCTTCGCCAATTTATTCTCTAAAAATTCAATCTTGGTGAAACTTTACACCGGACAATTACCCTTAGCATTTCCATGAGTAAAATTGAGTCGGCAAAGAGAAAGCAAGACATAAGAAGGATTTCTAATAAGAATTCTGGTAAATTCCCGCATTGAAAAAAATTTCCCCTGAAAACTTCCCTCCCCACGGAAAATTATTCCCGTGGGAAATCCCACAAGCACAAAATTCCCCCTCCTAACCGAAAAGGATATGCCCACTTCCCAATAACAAAGACTATACGTAAACAATGGGCAAATTTTGTAATTTAAAGATATTTTCCAGGGGCTGTTGAGGGTGTTGATATCTCCCAGGACATAGTTATTCGGTCGTTCAATTATGCTGAACTAAGGGGTGTGGGAGTGGGCCTAGTTGCCTCCGATTTTTGGTCACTTAAAATGTGCACTAGAACTTGTAAATTCCTTTCAAACGAGTCCTTTATTGATATTATAGGACCATTGGATCGATATGATCACTCATGGGAAGAAAACAAAAACAAACAGATAAACACTCGTCCGTGATCTTTCTTCTAAAAGCGAAAATACAAAATTCCACGTTTTTGCAGATAGGAGCATGAAACCTCTACAGTAGGGTTATCTGATACACTGAATCAGATGGTGAGATTTTCATTAAGATTCTTAGACTTTTAGTGGGTTTTTCTCACTTTTTTTCGAAAATAGGGCACGTTTTCTCAGGCTCGTAACTTACGATGGGTAGAACTAAATTTGATGAAACTTCTATATTTAAAATCAATAAAAAATTCAATTCTTTTGATATATGTATTGGTACTAAAATTCCGTTTTTAGAATTTCGGTTACTATTGAGCCAGGTCGCTCCTTACTCACAGTACGTTGCCACGAACTGTTTGATTTGGAAAACCATAAAAAAAAAATCAATAAAAAGAGCTTTCCAAATGAAAGCAATGAAAAAGATTTGAAACCTTTTTGAACAGATTACAGTCCAATTACTTTTAACGGGTGTGTCCTGCTTTTGTCGGAAATATGGCAAATTTTTTCAGGCTCGTAACTTTGATGAGTAAGACTAAACTTAATGAAACTTATACGAACTTAGTGAACCTCGTATATTATAAATAAGCATAAGAAGCCAATTCTTTTGATATATCTTACAGTTTGCTACCACGAACTGTTATAACAAGAAACCACGAAAAAAAACACGCTGGAACTACGAAATTCTGCAACGTAAGCACCTTTTTTCCGTTTTATCCATCTCCGCAGTAGCGGGGCACTGAAATATCATAGGGGGCTGTAAAGGGCTTGTTTTAAAGGAAATTGCTACATTTACGTGATTTTGTAAATAACCCAAACACAATTTTAAAAATAAAATTCATTTTTTACGAAAATGACAATAAAGTACAAATTCTTACCTATACAAAGTTGTATAGTAGTAGATATGGGCTCGATTATAAATGATGTAAAGAGTCGATCATAAATGGTGTCAGTCAAGAGAATCTCATGCAGTAGTTATTCAAAGTTGTTTATTTAGACTTTAAGTTGATATGTTTAGACTTTAAATTGACAAATGTATGAAAATTTCCTGTGGCAGGAAGTCAACCTGCGACATTCAGAGCAGAATTCCAACAAGCTATCCACTGCACCAATCAGGCTTTTGTGGACATAATTTTAAAATGCTTTATAATGAAAAAAGAAATCACCACTGCAACAGCAGAAACACGTCAAAAAAATTGCCTCCTCAAAGTATTGATCTGACGATTTTGGGAAAGAAAAGGGCGGGGAGGGGGGTTAGTTGCCCTCCAGTTTTTTTGTGAATTAAAAAGACCATCAGATCTTTTAATTCTGTTTAAGAACGTTTTTTTTATTAGTAATACATATACGTAACTTATAAATTAACTTACGTAACGAACTTCTATATTGTTATATTTTATTACGTATATAAGGGGGTTCGCCCCCTCATCAATACCTTGCTCTTTACACTAGAGTTTGAATTTTGTCTCAATTTTCTAAGAATGACCCCCGAATTAAAAAGGTCGTTAATTTAGAATAAATAGCTCTTTTGAAATTACAAAAAATACTTTAGCGTAAAGACTTCATTTTATATGTTAAGAATTTTCGATTTACCTTAGATGTAGTAGTGGTAGTAGCAGCAGTAGTGTGCATGTATTGCCTTTTGGTTAATTCAATATCACGCTCACCATTCACTGAAAGTCCCAACTTAATACTCTAACCTATTCTTGAAATACACCCTTTTCACAACATGGCTGCACATATTGTGTTTTGACTTAGCTCAACACTCTCTTCAACATGACCTAGAAGCTTTACCTTATTACCCTTGAGCCTTTTTCGAGACCAAAATCAAGCATCTCCCCTCTCCCAATAGCTAACACTATTTGTAGACAATTGGAAAACTGCATTGCTTACAGCCCTTTCTCGAAGAAAAACGGGGGGTCATGGTATCCCTAGAGGCATTGTTATTGAACATTTCAACTATGCTGAACAAAATTATTTTCAAAATTTGGTTGGATGTCGTTAGGGGAAAAAAGGATAGTGGGAGGGAGAATACTTGCCCTTAAGTGACTTTTGAATCTTAAAAAAACACTAAAACTTTTCATTTCCAATTAAATTAGCCCCCTCCGAAATTTCTACGACAGGTTATTCCTTAGGAAGTGCCTTGGTAATAAAAAACATAAGAAAATGACACATAGACTAAGTCTATGTGTCTAACACTCTTTACTAAGGCAGCACTAATGTGCTACCTATGGCAACTTGAGGGAGGACTAAATCAAGTTATTGTATTTATTATAAAACCTAATTTAGTCTAAGTAACCCCGTATTTACTAAAAAATCAAATTGTTTTTATTTTAAAATTTACAACATAAATTAATTACTATAAAATACCGAGTCACTACATTTGGCCATTTCTTATCCACTGACTTTTTATCAAAGCCATTGGAATTTGAGTAAATTACTGGGTTTATCACTTTACTGTGAGATATCCTTCTCAAAATCTTATTCATCTAACAAGATAATTTGGTAACAAAAATTAAAAAAATGTAATTATTCCAAATATTTTAGTAAAAATATTGGCATTTTACATGACGCAATGGAAATTTCGTGATTGCATTCGTGTTAGGAATAAACATTCGATATATCCCCCTCATCATCAAATGTTGGGCAAGAAATATTCCTTCTAGACAATAAATTTGCTGTTTGCGTGACAGACATACATGCCAAGGAATTCCTTTTGATTGCCATAAGATATTCCAAGCACTCGCTAAAAGTTTTACGGTCAAAATGAAATAGGGATCAGGGATGCAAAACTTGAAGAGCAAAATATGGAACAGTTGCTTGTTTTGCATCTCTCTCTTATCTGAATTAAATAAAAAAAACACAAGTTTTTTAACTGAAAGAAAAGAATGACATTAAAATTTAAAACCAACATAAATTATCCCGTATATGAAAGGAGCTGCTCCCTCCTCAATACCTTGCTCTTTACGCTAACTTTTGACTCTTATGTCACAACGTGACTTTTTAAAACAATAAAAATTTTAGCGTAAAGAACGATGCGTTGAAGAGGGGACAACCTCTTATCATACGTTACTATCTAGAGGAAAGTATATATGTCATGTCTATCTATGTTATATCTATGCTTTATGTATCTAATAGCTATTTTAATATCTAGGGGGAAAGCTACTGAGTTGTTTTTGAGGCTGCACTTTCTGTAGTTGACTTTAGAAGAAAAACTATCTCTTTAGAAGAACATTTAGAAGAAAAATTATCTCTTCATTGGGATGTAGATTCCAATTTGACAAAGATTCATCCAAGTTTGTGAAAATACGATTAATATATCAGAAAAATCTTAGAATATACTACACGAAAAAAGACAAGATGGCTGTAAACTGAATCATATTCTAACTGTAATGAGAGCAATATAGCAGTGATATCCCCAGTTTCAACTAGGAACTAAACAGTTGTCCAATTTAACCTAAAAAAAGATACAATTCTCTTTAAAGAAAATATACTATTTTAAGAACCACATAACAAAATGAAGCTAATACTTAGTGGATATGCTAGAACAATATACAAGCAATATACAAGTTTGAAATAGGAAGACTGGGCAGTTGACTAATTTGTTTGAATGTAAATGTTTTTTAACTATGTTTTTACCAATTTGATTATTTGTCTATCTTGATGCGTTTTTCGATATGAAAATTTTAGATTATAATTTTACGTTTCGAAACATTTGAAGTTCTTATTATATTTCGGTGAAAATTACCATTGTCCTTCATTCATTTGGAATCATATTCTCTATACTGAAATCTTTTATACTCCATTTTTCATGTACTTTCATTTCTCCTTTCAGGCACAAAAGCTTTTATGAATTCTGCTATTAATAAGGAAATTTTCTACGGGTTTTAATTTTTTCAAATTCAAAATTATCAAGTGCACATTCAACATATATATTATTAAAAATAGATAAATTCTCTAGTGATTCCAACAAAATTTCAAAAAAAGAAGCCTCCTGTGGTAGTAATTGGAGGGTTACCAGCCCCTCCCCTCCTTGTCTATTATTCTCCCAGACACATCCGATCAAATTTTTGAGAATCCCATTTTGTTAAGCATATTTGAAAGGTCCAGTAACTATGTCTTTAGGGATGACAACCCAAGGGCCCTCATTATGCCTTTGGGGTCGTCAATCTCCTCACAGCACGCCCAGTACAAGGACTGTAAGCTAAGAAATTCGTTCACGGTTTACATATAGTTTGACCTTTGTTTTCCAAAAAAGGTCAAACACATGTTTGACCTTTGTTTTCCAAAAAAACAAAGGGCTTTCAGGTGAGCCTTTCAACGAAGGTTGAGGGGAGTGTTGAACTAAATCAAAAGACGTTCTGTGCATACGGGCAGTCAAAATGGCGTAACTCAGGAGTGACAGAGTATATTAATTCTAAACTTTCAGAAAATTATAAGGGAGATGATCAATTGACCAAAAAGGTAATATTTTCAACCTACTATCACTACTAAAACTACCACCGCTACTACTACCTCCATTACTGCTACTGCAACCACAGTACTATATTTAAAATATCAAGGGGAAATTAGTACTAAATCAAAAAACGCTATGTGCATGCATATTGTAAAAAAAAAATATCTCATGAATGGATTTGAGTATTAAATTGGAACTTTCAGAAAATGCTTAGTGGGGAACATCAATTGACCAAAAGACCATATGTGTATGCTACTACTAATGCCACTACCGCAGCAACATTTACATTTACATACTATTACAGCTGCTACTTTAACTACTACCTCTATTGCAAATACTTGTAAAGCCAAGAGCATCAGGATGAAAACCACAAAAGTATGTAATTATAGCCTACAAGTTATCAAAAGGATAAATCAGCAATGTCGTAGCAAAGGGTAAATGTGTTAAGTTGAATTTTCCAAGACTTGATGAGCATTATTTTTAAATCACCATAAGGGAATACATTGTGGAGTTTCAATTAGCCAAAAAAACTGTATTTATGCAGGTTTCAAAATAGCATAAGTAACATTAATGGTATTCCCACTTCATAATAGCTAGAAATAGCATTGAACTTTTAAAGGACCCAATTTTATTCACATTTAAAAATAATAGTCCCCCATATAAGAGTAAAAAGACTTTGGAGGGCAAGGAACCCTCCTCCCAAGCCCATTCGTTATATAAACACATTCAATTAAAATGTTGAGACAGCTATTTTATTCAGCATAGTAGAACAGTCCAGCAGCTACGTCTCTATGGATATTGGGTATATCATCCCCCCCCCAACAAAAAATTATTCAATGGATCCATTCTGCTTTAAAAATAAATGCTACTTTAAAACTAAATCAAAAGGCACTGTGTGTATGCTTGCCAATAAGAAACCTCAGCAATACATCGAACGACTGGAGGTATTAATTTGAAATTTTCGGGGATACTACTATTACTACTTCTGCTCTTACAATTGAAATAAATCAGAATAGTGTCAGTGTATCCAGGTTTTCAAAGAGCATAGATAGAATTTCTTGGGATTGATATTAAATTTTATATTTCGGTAAAAATAAGGAGGTATAAACTTTGATTAAACAATACTATTTGTGTCATGGTTAGAAATTAAAATAAAAATTACCAACATACAAATAGTAAGCCGAACTGTGCATTCTTGTGGAAAAAAACCGAAAACATACATAATATTATTTTTTTTATGAAAAAGACTATATCAACAAAAAACAAAACAGAAATTGATTTAAAACTTTTTACACAAAACAATTTTTCAAAATAAAAATAAAGAACTCTACCAAGCCAAAAATGAGCAGAAATAGAGTCAAATAGCCTTACATGCGTAAAACTATCACGAATCACCATCAACAAATAAATCAAACACAAAATTGAACAGAAATTATAATAAACAACCGAGTGAAACTCATAAGGAGCAAAAATTAACATGAGTAATGCTTACAGGCCCCATGTCTTCTCAAAAGCCAGAGCATAATTTGCACTGGACTGAAAACAAAATACATTTTAAATGATTTCACTTTTTTTAATCTAATATCTTAAAAAAATATATTAGAACTTTAAAGACTAAATAACAGTATATTTATATCAAACTGACAATTAACGGTCATTTGTTTATTTTTTCAGCTTGGTGCAAATTATGTTCTGGTCTTGAAAAAACATGTTATGTTCTGGTGAAAAAGCAGTATGTTCTGGTGAAAAAGCATAAGGGTTGTAAGCCCTAGTCATGCTAATTTTTGCTCGTTTTGTGTTTTTCTTGGTTATTTGTTGCATTTTCTGTTCGTTTTGGGTTTCATTTATTTAATGATGGTGATTTGCGGTAGTTATACGCTCGGGGGGTTATTTGACGTTATTGCTGCTCTTTTTGGCTTAGTGGACCTCTTTATTTTTTTTGGAAAAGCCTATTTTGCGGGGGGGGGGGAAATCAATTAGTTCTGTATATAAAAGGACTGCCCCTTCCTCAATCATGCACCCTTTACGCGGAAATTTGACTTTTTGACCCAATTTCTTAAGAACGACTCCTTAAACATAAGGGTCATTTAATTGGAATGATAAGCCATTTTTAAATATTAAAAAACTTCAGCGTTAAGAGGGAGATATTGAAGAGGGGAGAGCCCCTTTAAACTTTTAGTTGAAGTAGTTTTTTTATTTAATTTCTTGTAAGAAGCGGGGTCAATACTTTTATTTGTGCTCGCTTATGAAAAAGGTAACAGGGTGCATCGAAGGTCCATTTGACTTAGTATTGTAATTTCTGTTCGTTTTAAATTTCATTTATTTAATGATGTTGATTTGTGTTAGTCATACGCTTGGAAGGTTATTTGACGTTATTGCTGTTTATTTTTGGCTTAGTGGAGCTCTTTAGCTTTCCTGGAAAAATATTTGTGGAAAAAATAAAAATTTACTCTTTATATAAAGGGACTGTCCCTTCTTCAATCCTGCACTTTTTACGCTGAAGTTTGAATTTTTGTCCGAATTTTTTAAGAGCGACTCCTGAAGCACAAAGTTCGTTTAATTGGAATGATAAGTTTTTTTAAGTATTGAAAAACTTCAGCTTAGCGAGGAAGAGATTGAGGAGGGGGCAGGTCCATTTAAACTTTCAGTTGAAAAATATTTTTTTTATATTTATTCTCTTCTAAGAAGCGGGTTAAATACTTTAATTTGTGAATATTTATTAAATAGGTAAAAGGGTGATTCGAAGGTCCGGAAGTCACACCAGTAACCATAATCCTGCTTGTAATCGCGTAAAATCCGTAATCCCGTTTGTCATTGGTTCTTTAGTCCTACCATATTAATCACAACATTTGAGTCGACACGCGTCAAATCCCACCTTTTTTTGTGCCTCACAAAGAAGTAGGTCAACTTTCCTACACTGATGATATTCTCCAAGTGTCTGACGACCTTCTGGGGGGTCACTATTTGTTATTATAATATTTACATAGCACAGGATGGTTGGCCGCCAACCCCCCATTGTACTTCCCGGCTGAAGGACCATGAAACGGAGATCAGCACCGCCGGTTTGGACCTTAAGGGTCTAGTGCCGTCTTACTTACTTACTTACATTAGATCAAGCGGTATTGATCTCTCTTTTGCTCCTTTGAAAACAGATTTGGGGGAGGGTCCACACAATCTACTAACAGCGCTATTTAAGCTAGTACTTGGGTAATTCCTACTACCGTTTCATTAACATGTATTAGGCTCCCGTTCGATGTATCTATTGAAGCTACAATAACACTTAGTTACCCTACAAGAGCGGTTTTAATTTACCAATTTGAGAAATGAACTTTGGATCAGCTCTGTGGTTCATTCTTTGCCCCACATGTTTTTTCTTACTCCTCGTTGGTGGTTTTTCTCCGCGACGGAATACCAATAAATCAGTTTCGGGTGTTTCCTTTTTTGTAAATATTTCCTCCAGACTTGAATATGGAATAAAAACAATTATGCCTCAAGGCGGTATGCTATCTTTGAAATTTATGAAAAAAATGAAAAACTTTAAATCTAATTTTGTAACCGATCTAGTAAACTTTTGATTTTCCTTTCAGCAGGATTACTACTAAAGTTATTTTACAGTTATTTAAGTTATTTTACAAATATTTATTATTTACTAAAACTTACTAAAGTTATTTTACAAGTTATTTAGATTACAACTAAAGTTATTTTGCGTGTTAAAATATGATTTTATATTTTTATTTATTGTTAGTGATGCTGAGTAAATTTTTTTAACGTTTAGGATACCAGTTGATGTTACATATTTTTCGTTTTCGAAGAGTGTGTTTTCTTCCGTAAAAAGCCATTTAGCCAAAAACCAAATTAGCCAAATTTTAAGCCAATTTTAAGCCATTTAGCCAAAAAAAGAGTTAATATACAAATTTAATTTTAATATTTTATGTGTGTAGAGCCAAAATCAAACATGCATTAATTCAAAAACGTTCAGAAATTAAATAAAAAAAAGTTTTGTTAACTGAAAGTAAGGAGCAACATTAAAATTCAAAACGAACAGAAATTATTCAATATAAAAAGGGTTGCCCCGTCTTCAATAGGCTACCTCGCTCCTTACGCTAAAACTGTTACCACTTTTAAAAAACATTCGTATTCTAGTTTAACGGCCCCAGTGTTTCAATAACTGGGCTGTTCTTAAGAAACTGGGACAAACAGTCAAACTTTAGCGTAAAGAGCAATGTAATGATAAGGAGGCAACCCTTAATATACGGAATAATTTATGTTCTTTTTTAGTTTAATGTTGCTTCTTACTTTCAGTAAAAAAAAAAAAACTTGTTATTTTTATTCAATCTCCGTTTATTTTTCAAATAATGCAGATAAACCTGACTCACCCCTTATAAAATATACCCTCCACCCTTACGGGAAATACCTCCGTGAAAATTTCATTCAACAGAAGGTACACCCCCTACCCCGTTAACTTCTCTTCAGATAGTTACATCCTCGCTGAAATCCCCCTTCCCCGTAAAATTTCTTGGGGACGATTCGGCCTAAAAATCACACTTACCATACTTTCATTTGATAAAGACAGTAAGAATCTTCTCCATCTCATCTTCTATTCGGTGTCTATATCATTCCAGGAATGTCTCTTTCCGTGGAATTTTTTTCCGGACATCAAAACGTGTGGATAACATCCCCCGGATATTTCCTCCGGAACATCTCCATATGCAACATTGAGTTGGCAAAGACAATGTAAGACAATGAAAAATAATTTTGTATAAGAATTCTGTCAAATCCCCTCAGTGTAAAAATTTCCCTTAAAAACCGACCCCCCAACCCTGGAAATTTACCTCTCCAAGGAAGATTTTCCCAATGGAAATCCACTCAAAGCACAACCCCCCTCCCAGAAAAATGTCTATATGCTACCCAATAGCAAATACTAAACGTAAACAATTAAAAAATGCCATAACTTACAGGCCTCTTCCCACGGACTGCTGGGGGTCATTTTACCCCTACAGACATAGTTATTTGATCTTTCAACTATACTAGATAAAATGGTTATCTCAAAATTTTTATAAGATAAACTTGGGAAATAAATGGGCGTGGGAGGGGGCCAATTGCCCTCGAAAAAAATTGTCACATAAAAAGGCACTAGAACTTTTAATTTCCGTCTGAATATACCCTCTCCCGATATTCTAGGGACGTTATTTCAATACCATTACCCCTGGGAAAAAATAACAACAAAACAAATTAACACGTATCCATGATCTCTTTTCTGGCAAAGATAGCAAAATTCTGTATTTTTGTATATAGGAGCTTGAAACTTGCACAGTAGAGTTCTCAGGTACGCTGAATCTGATGGTTTCTTTAATTTTACAAGGTCCCCCCCCTATTTTGAATATCAGGGAAATTTTTCAGGCTATGTAACTTGTCATGGGTAACACTAAACTTGATAAATCCTATAGATTTGGAATCAAACAGTTCGTGGTAACGAACTGTAGTAAGGAGCGACCCGGCCCAATAGTAAACGGAACTCTAAAACACTGAATTTTGATGCTAAAAGATACATCAAAAGAATCGGATTTTCATGCTGATTTTGTATATATAAGTTTCAGCAAATTTAGTCTTTATCATCAAAAGTTACGAGCCTGAGAAAATTTGACTTATTTTGTAAAATAGGCAGAAACACCCCCTAAAAGTCCCAGAATCTTAACAAAAATCACACCATCGCATTCAGCGTATCAGAGTACCCTATAGCAAAATTTTCTATCTACATAATAAACATAAACCTATCTACAATCTACATAAACCTATCTACAAAAATGTGGAATGTCGTGTTTTTTTTGCCAGAAGACAAATCACGGGTGCGTATTTATTTATTTGTTTGTTTTTTGTTTTTTTCTTTTCCATAGAGGTCATCGTATCGACTAAGTGGTCCTAGAATGTCTTAAGAGGGCTCATTCTAACGGAAATGAAAAGTTTTAGTGCCCTTTTTAAGTGACCGAAAAAATTGGAGGGCACCTAGGCCCCTTCCCACGCTCACTTTTTTCCCAAAGTCAACGGATCAAAATTTTGAGGTAGCCATTTTGTCCCGCATAGTCGAAAACCATAATAACTATGTCTTTAGGAATGACTTTCACCCCCATAATCCCTGGGGGAGGGGCTGCAAGTTACAAACTTTGACCAGTGTTTAAATACAGTAATGGTTATTGGGAAGTGTACAGACGTTTTCAGGGGAATTTTTTTTTGGTTTGAGGGTGGCGTTGAGGGGAAGGGGCTACGTAGGAGGATCTTTCCTTGGGGGAATATATCATGGGGGAAGAAAAATTCAATGAAAAGGGCGCAGGATTTTCTAACATTACTATAAAAAAAAATTGCCTTTTTATTAACCGAAAATTGCCTTTTAATCGAAAAATTTTTAAGTAACCGAAAAATGGAAGGGCGACTAGGCCTCCTTCCCCACCCCTTAATTCTCAAAATCATCTGATCAAAACTAAGAGAAAGTAATTTAGCCAAAAAAAAAGAATTGATATACAAATTTCATTTTAATAATTTATGTGCGGAGTGCCAAAATCAAACATGCATTAATTCAAAAACGTTCAGAAATTAAATAAAAAAAACTAGTTTTTTTTTAACTGAAAGTAAGGAGCGACATTAAAACTTAAAACGAACAGAAATTACTCCGTATATGAAATGGGTTTTCCCCTCCACAATCCCTCGCTCTTTACGCTAAAGTTTGACTCTTTGCTACAATTCTACTTTTTAAAACAATTAAAAACTGATTTGAGACAGAGCGATTTGAATGAGGATGCTATGAAGTTCTTGTACAGAGTAAAATTTAATGTTACACACAATCCGAAGTGAAACAGACAATGGATTTTAGCACCATTAAAATTTCATTATCAGCAAGATTTTATTAAGCAGACTTCTATAAATTTTCGTTTTTTTTGCTTAATCTGGTCATTTCTTTCTACTTTGAGCACCTACTTTCTTTGATTCTTTGATTTCCTTTTAAAGACTATGCTCGCTTAACTTTTCAAACTTTAATTTTTACATCCTTCTTCTTGTCTTCTCTTCTGCAGCAAAATCAAACTTCGTTTTTTTTCTCTCTAACAAATTTGTAATTTCTTTTAGAACTAAGAAAACAAACAAAGTAATTGAACTGCAATTCAATAACTGTTGATTAGGGCTTTTCAGTTTGAAATCTTGGACTGGAGGAAAAATAGTGTCTAATTAAAAATTGGTTGAGGGTTCATTCAGAAATCCATGAAAGAACATGGAAAGACATGAATGGATTTCAAATGGTACGATATTCCAGTGTAAGTATATATTTGTGTTCAATAAACTGAATTGTCAATGAAGAGGACTGCTAAATAACATATAAATATTTTGTACTTTTCAACCAAATTTTAAACGAAGAATTTTCCAGACTCATTTTAAATTTTACAAAGAAAGATTTGTATGATAGATAGATATATATATATATATATATATATATATATATATATATATATATATATATATATATATATATATATATATATATATATATATATATATATATAAGTGTATGTCGAAAGCCCATGGGCCATATAAACACAAGAGTATAAATAAATAACAAGCAAGCAAGGAAATTAGACAACAGTACAAATTACAAACACGCACTTGTATATGAATAAATGAATGACTGTGTTTAAAGCCATCTTTCAGGCCGTATACATACATTTACAACAACAAACAAACTAAATCATGTAACACTCGACTTTCGAATAATCAGACCCTTCCGGACAAAATTTCCCACTGCTACTATATTTACTTTCGACGTCGACTTCAAATTTCCAAGAAGGGGATCACGACCACCCATCCTAAGAAAGCTCCCTCTTAGCTCTTTTAGCCCCTGACACCTGAAAAGAATTGGTATTTTACAAATTCACAACATTGTAAGCCACCAGCCATATTGTTCACATAGACATAATTAATTTGTATGCCCTTACAAACTATTATTTATTTGTGATTCTTCTCTGGAAATCTCAAAGAGTAGTCTCTTGTTTAAGCGTTTATTCCTTTTTGTAGTTTTTCTACTTCGATTCAAAATTTCCGTGTGACATTGCTTTTCTTTCTTATATATCCTTATTATTTCCTAGAAAACATTTTGAAGCACAAATTTCCCCGGTAAATTTTATTCTGATGAAAAATTGTCCTTGTGGAAAATATCCCCCTTTATCTTCAGAAAGTTTTCCCTCCAAAAAAAATCTATATATTTCCCAATGACAAATGCTATGTGTGAATAATCGGTAAATAGCATAATCCACAGCCCTTTCCCCAGGGGCTCTGTGGTGTCATGCCAGCCCCAGAGACATGGTTATCAGAGTTTTCAGCTATACTAAGCCAAACTTCTATCTTAAAATTTCGATCGGAAATCTCTAAAGAAAAATAGGGCGTGTGAGAGGGGTTATGTGCGCTCAAATCTTTTCGGTCACTAAAAAAGGACACTGGAACTTTCAATCTTGTTTTTCAATTTTTGCTCTTCCGATCTTCTAGGATTATTGCTATGATCACCTGGAAAAAAAAATAACAAACAGACACACATCTGGGTTATTTCTCCTGGGAAAAAACTCCACATTTTTGTAGACAGGAGCTTGAAAACCTTAATGAGGCCCTAGACGGTCAATCATTTTGATGCAAAGTTTCCGTCAATCCATTGACAGAAGCCAGTATGAAATAAAAGTTCAAGGTGAAATCATCTTTGGATTGGATTTATTAAATTTGAAATCCAGTATGTTCTTGAATTAAATCAGTGACCAGAGAAAACTGAGTGATCATTTAAAGACGTTTTAATACGGATTAAATGTATTGTGGTCTACTGACCTAATTTCAGAACATTTATTTATGTATTGAATAACTAGTTATTCCATTTGAATCGGATTCAATTTTGGTGCGCCAAGCTGTTTTTCTTCTATTGTCGGAGATAGACTGTACAGAAGGGAGCTATAGCAAACATCATGTGCCGTAGTACCGGCTGGATTTACAAATCCTTAAACTGCTGGGGATACGCGATTCGAGTATACGCTCTTCCCACAGATTCTCTTTGCTGCGGGATTTACAATGCCTGTAATTATTCGGATTATTCATTTAGTTCCTGTGCGGCGAACACAATTCGGAAAATAATAATTAACATTGGCTTCTGTGGTATGAATTATTTGCGTGTTACTGGTCTGATTTAAGATTGTGAGTTTGTATTTGCTTACGATATGGTAAAAACCAACGAATCAGATTCTATAAGCCAATCCACTACTTATGTGCATTCACCCGTGCTGAACTTTTTACCGAGAAGAGAATCTCCGGGCAGGAATTGATGATAACTCTGCCGTTGGCTTTTTTGATGAGAATGTTATAAAGAGCGCAAAAGTGGAACTTTGGTTTTGTGCCTCTCTTAACCAAACCTCAAGGGGACGAAAAGGTGGCCTGGCCTCACTTAGGCATATAAATTATATGCTTGAATTTTTGTGAAAATGCGACAATAAATTAGTCGACCAAACTCGCTTTTGTTATCATCCCTCCAATGGAAGTACCGGTAATTCCTGCTGCAGCTTATTCAAAACTCGCCTCTAAACTAACTTAAATGGAAACTACGCTAAAGACTATATGTGATAATGTGACATCCTATGGTCTAAAATTTCCATCTCTACACAATCATAGCCCCAATCCTTCACAAAATCCTATGTCAGTTGTGATTTCGAATTTTCCGTCTGATTTGAACGATCCTACTAAACGTAAGCAAGTAATTTCCCAATTTTGCGGGCACAAAACTGTGCAGCTTATAGGGCCCTCTGGCGATAAGCTGTTAGTTCGCATTGACAAAATTACTGCGAAAGGTTTTTGTGACACAATATCTGGGGTTCTGAAGAACTGTCACGTCAAGTTAAATGAACAAAAACACCACGAAATACTGAAAAGTATACAGGAGAACTTTGATCTTGATATGTTTAAGGGCTGTGAGGTGTGTTTGATGTGAAACGCAAGGAAAATCGATGGCAGTAAAACCGACCTTAACAGATGGAATTGCACTCTCAAATGCTCTGCTGCTCCGCATAAAATGGCGACATGAAATGTTCCGACTTCATATGTTTATGAGACCACCACGTTGTTATCACAAATGTCAGTCTCCTAATCATGCAATATCCAACTGTGACAGGTCTGTGCACTGTTCTCGTTATACTGGGTAGTATAAATCTTCCAGCTCTTTCCCTGTCAAGCTGCGAATCCGAAATGTTCCAACTGCGGTGACCCCCATGTGTGCTTTAGTCTCAAATGCCGTAAACTTTCTGAAATCCTGTTTAAGAAGAATAACATCCCTAAATGATTGAATTGGGAGACTTAAGTTTATGCTCCTTCAATATTAATGGGATTAAAGATAAAGACCAAACAATCAACCAGAAAATGTCAGACTAAGACATTTTATTTCTTGAAAAGCATCTTCTCCCTGCTGTCAGTGTCAATTCGCTGCGAAGAAACAGTGGATTTTTTGTGTTCCCTACCAATGCCTGGTGCACCAGAGGGAGATCCTCTGGTAGTCTAGCTTGTATTATTAAGCAATGTTTGTCGGATCTTTTGCCTTCTCTCTATAAATCTAACGAAAGTCTCATTGCAATAAAAATCACAGATCGTGTGCTCATCAATGTTTATCTGGCATGTGACCAAAAACGCACTGCTTCCCTCACTCGATTTTACAGCGCATGCTCTTCTGTGAAGAATTCTATCACAGAAGTGGAAAAGCGTGGCTACAAATAGCTTTTTATTGGTGATTTTAACAGTGATGTGCTTAACCGGTCCACGCGCACTGACTTAGTCTTAGATTCCCTCCCAAGTCATTATCAAATCGTGGGAAAAACCTTAATTATAGTTGCATTCATAATAGTGAGGTTTTATCTAATATTGATCATTGTATTTGCTCTACTGCTATATTTGGTTCAACAGTGCGCGTAGATGAAGATGACCATGGTGATGACCACATACTCCTAGCCAGTGTTGGGAAATACTTAAGTAAAAGTACTTAAGTAATTACTTAAGTATAAAATTGAAGTACTTAAGGGTACTTAAGTACTCAAGTACTTTCATCATGGCACAGACAAATCATACCGGCATGACGCAGGGTGATGCAACGAATTGAACTGCCTATATATTAGTGGATGAATAGATTTTAGTCTTTGAGAACAGCGGCTCTTGGCCCGGCGCTAAATTTCAAAAAAGGACGCTATCATGGCGGAACTACCATACATATTGAACGGAAAGTTTTGTGTGATTAAAGGGAAAATTCAGAAGGATGGTGCAATATCTGCCACATGCAAAAACTGCCCAAACAAAATTCTGAAGGGTCACATGGATGCAACAACGAATTTCCACAAACATCTCAAAGTGAGTTGGCCCATTCTTCTATTTACCAGAAGTTTGGTGAGCTGAACACAAACAGTAATAACAAAAGGAAATCAAGTAGCAAAGAGGCTAGTGAATTTGTAGGCTCACTTTTGGGGTCATCTGAAGCTAAAGATAATGAAGATAATACTGGCCCTGATTATAGCTCACCTTCTAAAAAAGTTAGGGGAGATTTCCTTGATGCAAGACCGTTAAAACTTACACAGTCAAAAGTGAATTCTTTGGTACTGGACTATATTATGGATGAGATGCGACCACTGTTCACTGTTCAGAAGCCGTCGTTCAAAAATCTAATAACAGGTCATGCACCTAATACAAAGGTTCCAGGAAGAAAAGCTTTAGCTGTGCATATTGAAGCTAAGTTAGTTGAAGTACAGAAAGATATGGTTCGTGATTTTGAACTCATCGACTACATGTTGTTGACAACAGACATTGGGTCTGCCAACAACAAAAGCTTGCATATTTGCTAGGTACAAAATTGCAGTTGATAAAAAGATAGGAGGGGTTTTGACCGATAACGCCTCTAACTTAAGTAAGGCATTCAGGGAATATCCAACGGTTTCTGCTGAAGATGTTCAAGTCAGCAATGAAGAAGATGAAGCAGGCCAGAATGGCTCATTTTCTTTTATAAACTTTGGATAGATACTCGATTCTCATGACGAACCCGAGTATTTGCAACTTCCTCCACACTTCAGGTGTGTCAGGCACACACTTAACCTGCGTGCATCCACCGATGCTGATAAAGCCCTCTGTGATATTGCATAAAAGAGGCAATACCACGCCTCTTTTTTGAAGTGTATTGCTCTCTGGGATGCCGTGAATAAGAGTTCAAAAGCTGCTGATGCTGTGAAAGAAGTATATGACAAACAGCTTATAAGACCTGTGGTAACCAGGTGGAACCCGAAGTATGAAAGTGTCAAACGTTTGATGAATTGTCACAAAATTAGAAAGCTTGCTGATGTATGTGATGCTTTGCAAAAACCAAAGCTAACTTCTTGTGATGTTGAAATTCTTGAAGAATACATGAAAATTATGGAGCCAGTAGCAGTGGCATTGGACATTCTTCAGGGGGAGGAAAAATATTTATGAGTAAAAATCAACTCCATTTCAGTAGCATCAACAAAAAGAGAAAGAAAATAACCGTATTAACCAAAATAACTAATGGTGTACTAGCCATCTCAATATTTCTGTCATTACAGCTCTAGAGAGCAGGACAGAACCACATTTTGTACAGATTACAAAATAATTTGCGAATTTGCTATTACAGATATGCTTGTGTGAAAAAGGTGTCTTTTAATTTACCTGACACTTTACCATGAATAGGTTCTAAGTTATAGATTGCATATTCAAGATGTGATTAAGTCCAGATTTGAAGTTTGCTACCCCCCAGTTCATCAGCACTGATTAAAAGTTTCAAGCTGATCTCCAGAGTTGTTACTAAAATAGTGAAGTTTCTGTTTTGAGGTCCACATACCCTCTTTCACGATCCTCTAGAGTTTCAAAGTGATACCCCGGTTCATTCCAAACATATTGCACATACGCTACTTTGAAAATATTGTGACATATCTTGGTTTTTCATTAACTTGACTGCTTAGAGATGAGTAAAATTTAATGCACATAAGGAATTGCAATGGGAGAATATTTATGCTGGTTTGGAGGAATTGACATTCTTAGCCACTCTCCTATCAAAAAGTGACAAACTAAGTTTTCCTTCTCTTCCCCTAAGCAACCTGAAAGTTTACAACTTAGTCACCCAAGGCATTCCCAAGATATTTCAAATATGCTATTTTTATATTCTAGAAGAAAATAAAGTCTTTAGATTCATCTCTGTCCAACCCCAAGGTCAGTATTTGAGATCGACTTGATCCTTCAAGTTCTCCTGAAAGTTCAAAATGTATGGTCGTAGCGGTTATTGGCATACTTTACAAGTACTATTTTCTTAGCCTGGGTAAATATGGTGTTTTTCAATTCACATGGCTACATCACACTATACAGGTTTTAGTCCCACGAGAACAAATTTGGTCGAACATTCCCTAAAGGTAACTTCAAAGACCACACTGCCTTTCCATGACGAAAGTAAAACAGTTCAAATTAGGGATGATACCTTTTTATTGACAGTGAATAGATATAAAATTATTTAACTGGATATTTCGAGCACATATACAGTGTTCATCATCAGCAGTAAAACTGATGATGATGAACACTGTATATGTGTTCGAAATATCCAGTAAAATAATTTTATATCTATTCACTGTCAATAAAAAGGTATCATCCCTATTTTGAACTGTTTTAATTCCCTAAAGGTTTCAACTTAACACCGTTAGTCAGTTCTGAAATGTTTCAGATACCCCCTTTTGATAATCTAGATGCATATTCTGTCATTTGATTTGGTTTAACATCCCCTAAACCTTCCCTGAAAGTTTTAACTTAATAGCCTACCCTTCGTCATTTCTCAACTATGGCAGATGCGCTCTTTTGGCAACCTGAATGCACATAGTGCAGGCAAAAGATAGTCAAAGTCACAGTATGATAGTCACAGTTATGCCGCGAAACAAAATTTTCGATTGTTTTAAGTTTAAACTTCACTCTTTACTTCCACAAGAGACTCTTTGTTTTTTAGTTAACTTTTAATTGTTTGTAAGTTTCGAAGGTATCACAATAAGCCTTACAAACAGATTTTTGTTACAAAGCCATGAAACTAAAGAAGAACGCGAGTTTTTGTGAAAATAGAGCACTAAACCAAAATTTTTATTCACGGTTTTGCCACACAAAGAGTCCTAAGAATATATTATCATCGTTTGTTTTGAGGAGATCTTTTCCTGAATGAAAAAAAAATGAGATTTTAGAAAACCGAAGGACATTACAAGAATTTTAAACGTGTGGGTTAAGTTATTTTCACATGATCGTGTTATTATTTCAATTTTTTGGCTTCTGTGCTGTAGTAAATTTTGAATTTCTCATAAAAAGGTATATTTTGTCATTTTTACTTTTGTGACTTCTTGTACATTTTAAGGGAGATTAAAATATTTCGTTAAAAAGTGGAAAACCAATTGAAATACGGAAGTGAGCAAAATACCCGAGATTCAGTAACTGCATGCTGTAAATTAAAACCTTTATTTACGAGTTGGAAAGCGAAACCAACTTGGCTTTTCATTGTTCATTTTCTTTAATTGTGACTACCGGAGAGCTGTCAGGCCGTTATTGGCGAGAAGACAAGTATCAGGTAGAGTAAGGAAGGAGCTCACTAACTGGAAATTTGAAGTTTTAGTGCCAATTTTAAGGGTCAAAAGTGAATGGAGGGCAACCAGCCTTCATGCACCACCCTTTTTAACTCCACGTCCCCTGGGATAAGGGATGTAGGTTAGGTAAGTTGTCCATTGTTTACATGTAAGGTTTGCTATTGCGAAACGGGTATTTCGCAAAAGGTTAATGTAATAGATACATTAGCAAAATCAGCTTTATGTATTGACTCCAAGTATTCATTTCATGCTGATTCCAAATTGATTAAGGTAAAACCTACCATTAAAACCTATGGGCCTGAGAAAATCAGCCTCATTTTTGAAAAGGCGGAAACGTCTCCAAAAAGATAACTGATGTCTAGGAAAACTACACCATTAAATCCAGCAAATAAGACAGTTTCCATAAGTTTCAAGCTACCTGCATAAATATGGAATTTTGTCCTTTTTTCCTTGAGGAGATACTTCTTTTCTTTTTTTTTGCACGAATGCGTTTTTGTTTTTTTTTTTTTTTTTCTTTTCGTCAAGGGTGATGGACCGTAGCCAATGATATTTAAACAAAGAAATATGGTTATTCGAACGGAAAATAAGAATTCTAGTGCTCTTTCCAAGTATCCAAAAAGAAGTATCTGAAAAGCCACGGAGAAGGTGCGTTTTTGGCCAATTTGTTCTACCAAACTGCGATTTAAACCCACATCTAACTGCTTTGTTCTACATCTAACTGCTTATAATAGAAAAATCTGAGATAACCAATCGATCTGGAAGCGTCAAAAATTACAACATATTGGTTCTCCCAGTTTCAGAGGAAATAATGCTCTACCCTGTTGCATTCCTTTCTACAAAGTCACTTACAAGATTCTACTACTCCTACTGGCAACTCACTGCAGCCCCATGCCACCACAGCCAAACATACCTACGCATGCTCTTCCTTAATCCGAATCTATTCGAAACCTCCCTCGTTACACCCTCCCAAGAAGTTCCCATTTCCCCTAATTACTTCTTTACAATATCCTCCCTCCTCATTTAGGAACGATCTGATTTACATTTGACCATAAGCGGTTGGCCGACAGGGACAGTATTTGGCAACCTGTCATCCTTCATCCACAGAACGTTTCCTAGCCCTCTCATCTTTTCTCTCAGTATAGCCCTAACATCTCCTCTTCTAAAAACATTAATTAACTCCTCTTCCATTTTTCAGAGCTTCCACGCTTCAGAACAATGCTTGACGACTGCCATTACTGTAGCCATAGCATTGTTAATTTCGTACATTAAAATCACTTTAATATTTTTGTCTTGTACACCCTACAAGGATTGGTCCCTCACTAAGGCTGTTCTATCAGCTAAACCAAACACTTTCTCAAAATCTGTAAAACTTACAGCTAACGGCGTTTGATGACTCAGGCACTTCTCAAGTAGTAATCTAAGAGTGAACATTTGGTGAACGCATCCTTTACCCTTTCTTAAATCCAACTGTTCTTCCCTCAAAACTTCATCTTCAGGAAATCTAAGTCCAAGAATTTTGTCATACTAAGCTAATTTACTTCCTACAAAAACTAGGCTAATGCTTAGCTCTATATAATTACAACACACACGCTTATCACCTTTCTTATGGATGTGTTAAATTAGAGTTTTCCTAAAATTGCTAGGTACTTCCCCTTTTTCATATTCATAATCTTCGCTAATTTATCTTTAACCTAACAACCAACAAATTACAAAACTCATTTATGACACTATCAGCATCTGGGACCTTGTTAACCTTTTAGTACTGTCACTAATTCTTCCTCACAAAAGGAATCTTCTTTCACGTCAAAAGAGTCACAAACTTTTTAATTTTCTTATATCTTTCTACTCACTAATTGTGGCCTTGTTTCTATCTTTAACTGGAACCACTGCAGATTGAATATTCCCTCTCAATTTCTTAACCTGGCAGTATGATATTTTACTACTGTGACGTCTGGCTGAATCTTCCAGATCTTCGACAGTTTCATCCAAAGTCTCCCCTTCACACCTCCTTAATTGACATTTTTACACTTTCTCCAGCTTTTTTACAGTCCTATTATTTTTATATGATCTATCTTACTAATAATTCTTTTACAGGCCCCTCCTCCTCTCTATTAAAAATAGAGCAAGTTCACTCATATTCCTAGCTGCGTATCTAACTTTATTCCCTATGACATCATCATTGACTTCACAAACTATTTTCCTAAAATTATTCCTTCCACAAATCCTATAAAATGCACGATTCTATGGAGGATAAACAGGAAGGAGGAATTGAATTATTGCCAGAATTTCTTAGTTCAACCGAAATTGCTGATTTGCAACCTCGTGACTTATAACTGAAGACTAACACGATAACTATGTTGATGCGTAATATGAGATCTAATATATAACAGCCTCCCACGTGCCGACTGTCAAAGCCCCTAGAAAAGCAAGGGCTCCTGGTACTATGTATATATATGCATTATTGAATATATATAGACGTTATATCAAAACTGACGAAACAAGTTGGTTTATCTAGGAATTAAAACGTGACCTAATAAATAGCTTTTTTGCTGCGTCTTCCCTTTTAAAACAGGTTCTGAGAATGACCTTTCAGGTTCCTTTTTATTTGATTAGTTGTTTGTGTCGAGAATAACGTGACAAGAATAGACAGAAATCTAGATTGCTAGGAGTTCTGTATAATTAGATTCTTATTCAGAAAGGCATCAATTATGTATAGAAGGTATCTAAGGCTTGAACTTAAAGAATCTAAGCAGGAAAGGAGACGGAGACTAGAGTTTTTTTGTCTCTTTTCATTTGATTCTTAGTTTTACTTATGTTTTTTGCATGTCAATATTGGCGTACAATTACCAAATCTTGCAATTACCAAATCCTGGCTATTTTACCCCCTTCCTTTTTTAATTTGACGTCTACTGTTTTACCAACTCATTTTAACTCTCTTAAAATTTCGAAGTTCAAGAATCAAAAATGACAAAAATATACATTTTTTATGAGAAGTTCAAAATTGATTGCAGCATTGAAGCTGAGAAATTAAAATAATAACACAATTTTGTGAGAATAGCTTTACCCACACATGTAAAATCCTTTTAATATCGATTGGTTTTCTAAAATCTTTACTATTCTAGTAACTAATTGGGGATCATTTTGAAGCTTTTAGGCAGTGCTGATTAAGGGAAGGGGGCTAATCAACTTCAAATCTTGAGTTAATCATATCTTTATAAATAATTTTGAGCTTAGGATCTGTCACGGAGATATATCCAAAACTAATACATTAAAGTGGTTAGTTATATTATAAAAGAATAGCATTTCTGCTGTTAAGGTAGGTAATGAGGTTAGTAGTTGGTTTCGTATTGAATCAGGAGTTAATCAAGTTTGTATCTATCGCCATTTACCTGAATCATTTTGATGGACTTAGTCCTAAGAAACAGAGCTAAGACTATGGAAAGCGTGGAATCAAAAAAGAGAGTTGAAGTCTTATAGAATTTCATTTTGCTGATGTTTTAAATGCCCTGGTTGAAAATATTTGCATAACCAAAAACAGTGATTCCTTGATAGTTTTGAGATTTCAAGGTAGAAAAATAGGTCTAAATATCGACGATATATGCATATAGTCTATATACCCGGCTTAAAGGGTTAGCGTTCCAAAAGGGCATTAATCACCGTTGTGATGACCCTCCACTAGCGTTCGGGCGGAGGTCCGGTGGCTCGACAAGCCGGCGGCAGCGCTCGGACGGTGTGGACATGTCCACTGTCTGTGCACTGCCTCCGGTTTCGCCTTGTCATATGGTCACCACCGTCCGTCCGCTAGCGTAGAGATGAGTCAAGTCACCACCTTGTACCGTGTGAGAACTGAACTACTCGACCTACGAATTGAGGAGTAGTCCCCTCTCCACGCCTAAGTGTCATCACGTGACAGTGGGACTTCCTGGAGGATAAAAACCTCAAAAATCCAATCGTGAGTGAACGCATTTATGCAAGGCAAAACGTTAATTCCTGGTCGGGGAGAGAGCGTACTAAATGGGAGACCTAAATGCCGAAAGACAACAACGGCTTAACTCACCTACCGACAGAGTCCTCATTCAAATTAGATTTCCACTGTCTTACGAAAAGAATTCCCTATTGTTCTTCTTGTTTTTGATGTTTATAAAAAATAAGTTTGAAAAGAAATGGTAAAAAGACAAGGAATAAGTGAAGGTGAAGTGGCGATGCTGGGTTAGTGAGAAGATCAATCTAGTGGATTCTTTTGCTTACCTAAATAGCATTACTACTAAAGACGGTGGAGACAGTGAAGATGTCAAAAATGGAATAGCAAAAGCCCAGGATAATTTTTTGCCTGGCTCCTCATAGGCCTCATTTACTTGTACCTCGTTCCTCATCTATACTAGATAGCATTTTACATTTTATTATCACTTGTCTCAAAGCAAAAATAACAACGACAATGATAGCCCACTAAAACAAATCAAAACTCTCAACACAATCAGAAAGAAAGGACGGGGTTAAAAAGGACGATGACAATGATAGCCCACTAAAACAAGCCAAAACTCTTAACACAATCGGAAAGGAAGGACTGGGTTAAACATTTAAGCTTTACAAAGGATTCAAAATAAATACATTAGCAGAACCATTTTTTTATGTTGATTCAAAGTATTCTTTTTATGGTGATCCCAAATCAAGCCAGAGAAAATCATTTTTGAAAAGGGCAAAACTTCTCCAAATAGGTAACTGATCTTGAGGAAAACTACACAATTACATTCAGATATAGGAGCTTCAAGCTCCTTTTTAAATAAACGTGGAATTTTCTTTTTTTCTTCAAGGAGATTATAGATGTTTTTTTTCTTTTTTTTGCACAAATGCATTTTTATTTGGTTTTTTGTTTTGTTTTTCGTCAAGAATAAATGGTATGTAGCCAATGATAATTGAAAATAGAAATATGGTTTTGGCCGAAAATAGTCCTGGAATTTTCAAGCGGTTTTGCCGTAACTGACATCAGTCCATTTTATCTCAAGAACAACTCACCTTAGGCCAACAAATATAAACAAAAAGATATAAGCGACTTTTCTTCTTAATTTTGAAACAAAAATTGAAGCTCTAGCTATAGCCGATTCTGAGATACAAATGCCAAAAGTTTCAAACTTGTTTTTTCTCGGGTTGAAACTGTTTTTGTTATAGCCAATTCTGAGATGCACATGTCAAAAGTTTTAAACTTGTTTTTTTCGGGTTTTTGGAAAAACAGATTCGGTAAAACAACTTTCAGGTGACGAAATAATAGTGACATGGAATATGTCCATTTTTTTTATTTCCTCCATGTCCTTTACCCTCATTTTACATACACATTTTCATGATATGAAGAAACAATATTATCTCTGAAATCAGCAACAAAACTACAGACATATAAGTATGTAGATAATTTAATTTAATTTAATTTTTTTGCAGGCCTCTGAACTCACTCTAAGCCGTATATGGGAGCCACCTCTCTTTTTAGTTAGGCAGAGCTACCTTACTGTCAATATTTGTTTTTTAAAAAGTTTGGACCACTACGGATTATTTTAGAAGCATATTTAAAATAGTTTTAATCTTAAGCTTTTATGGCCCAAATTGCTCTCTGGGTGTCTGTTCTATGGTATAAAGAAAAAATTGGATTATAAAAATTGGAATTGGTCTTAGCATCAGCTATTTGTTTTTTACATTGCTGATCTTAGCTATTTAAATCAGCCTTCAAAAATTGTTAAGCTCCAGAATGCTGAGGCTTGACATAAAGGTTCTATTAAAACATACGAAAAAATGTTCAACTCTTTCGCATCAGGCAGGGTGAGAGACCCCCTTTAAAAAAAATTTGAGCAGTGCTAAGTTTCAAATAGTATCACAAAGAAAAAAAGACTCCCTCATAATGTTAGCAATAATTTCTTACTAAAAATTTTATTCTAGTCTGAAGAAACAAGATTTTTGTAAACGTTAGGTATTAAACAGAATACTAAAAATGGTCAAAAAAGAATGAAGGCAAGATTCTATAGAGTTAATTTTTTAAATTTCGTTATTAACCCGAAGTCCGATTATATTTGAGATTGGAACGTTTAGTTACAGCCATGGAATAAACATGAAAACGCTGTTTTTGTACTTTGACTGTGTCCGATTACTTTTCCACTTATCCGGGTCTAACCCCTAAAGATAACAAGAAATACTTATGCAACCACGTGTCGCTTGAAACGCTATGGATAACTACGAGAATAACAACATTTTTCACATGTAGGCTATTGTGTGATATAGGCCTACAGAAGTTTAATTGTAAGATTGTAAATTGTGGTTTTCATTTTTCTTTTTGGTAAAATTCTAGATAATTGACTTTTTGCTATCTCAGAAAGGGTTTAGGTTAGGAAAATGAAACTTTCAGGGATAGGTCTACAGGCCAAAGTATGTCCCGGGAAGGTATTTTAAAATACCCACCTCCACTCCTTTCTGCTTTTAGAGGGCCCTAAAATTTGCCTACATGACAGATCTATACCTATTGAAATTTTGACAAAACAACATTTTACCTTAATTTTCAGTTACTAGTTGCTTTTTCTCTGCCTTTAGTTATGAAAATGCAATTTCTTTAATTTGAGTAGAATTTCGAGCCATATCAATGTTTTTCTTCAAAATTTAGGAAATGTATTTGCATATCTTTAAAACCTTATAAATTGGGATTGAGCAAATTTACGAAGCTGAAAACAATTTTGTTGTACTTCAATTAAGGTGGATCTCCAAGGTTTGAAGCCAATGCTATTTTCCTATAGCAGTGAAATGCGTATTAACAGCAGACACGAGCAGATTCTTTGATGAAAAAATTATTGTGGCTTCATTGAAAGCTTTAACATGAATAGGCCGAACAAATTCGCATTTTTATTCTTTAGAGCTTCATAAAAAATTAATTAGTGGGGACACCTCTAATTTTTAAAAGTAGTAATAAAATTACTTTTAGAAGATGTAGAGAATTGTAAAGTAGCCTCTCGATTTGCCACAAGATTTCAAAATTTTTGGCCAGGAATTTTTTTTTTTATTATTATCAGTTTCCTTTAAAATTTGCTATTTAAGATATCCTTCCTTTACTATTTAAAAGAGTTTTACTAATTATACAGCCTTGATTTTTGTGTCATTTTGTAGATCTTATACTGATTAATAATCCCAAAGATTCTTAAGTTTGTAGTTATAAGAGATGATTTTTAGCAATAATTCTTAGTATTCAAGATTTAAGCACTTAAGCACTCCTTAAGGGGTTTGCCAGAATATCATTAAGAATGTTGACATCTCCTTAATATTACGACCAGATTTAAAAGGAAGTTGAAAACATGTATAATTGGCAACAACACCTTGAGGCAATATCATTTTTACCTCATACGAATGGGAATTTGTTAGGTTACACAGCTGTTACAAAGCAGATAAAATTATTGGCCTTTAAAAGTAAAGAAACACCGATTGTAGGCCTATAAAATGTATGAACATTATTTTTAAAAAGAACATCATTCTTAAAAACATATCATTTTAAACATTATTGGCCTTTAAAAGTAAAGAAACACCGATTGTAGACCTATAAAATGTATGAACATTATTTTTAAAAAGAACATTATTCTTAAAAACAAATCATTTTAAACATTATTGGCCTTTAAAAGTAAAGAAACACCGATTGTAGACCTATAAAATGTATGAACGTTATTTTTAAAAAGAACATTATTCTTAAAAAGAACATTATTCTTAAAAACACATCATTTTAAACATTATTGGCCTTGAAAAGTAAAGAAACACCGATTGTACGCCTATAAAGTGTATGTACTTTATTTTTAAAAAGAACAATATTCTTAAAGACACATTATTTTAAACATTATTGGCCTTTAAAAGTAAAGAAACACTGATTGTAGGCCTTTAAAATTAATTCTTAAGTTAAATTAAAAGTTATTCTTAAAAAGAACATTATTCTTAAAACCACATTATTTTAAACATTATCGGCCTTTAAAGGTAAAGAAATAGCGATTTTAGGCCTATAAAATGTATGAATATTATTTTTAAAAAAGAACGTTATTCTTTAAAACACATTATTTTAAACATTATTGGCTCTTAAAAGTAAAGAAACGCCTATAAAATATACGAACATTATTTTTTTTATCTAAAGTTGTAGGATATTCGTCCATTTTAGTTCCACGGGATCTCATTTTATTCCCAATAGTGCCGTATCTTAGAATATTTTGGTTTTTCCCCAACATCTCATATAGTTGACGATTTATAGGCTCGTTCATAAATGACTGATTACCCCGGTTTGGAACCGCAGTAATCATATACTTTGCTTTACGGAGTTAAAGTCATATGTTCCTGAAGGTACATAATAAACATTGGGCAATCTTGCCCTGGGGTCATAAATACAGGTAAGGGAGGAAGGAAACCTCTTAGGGGTATTTAATACATTTTTGAATCTACTTATATTTATATACTATTAGTCAAAAACAAGAGCTAAGAGCTCATATGGCACTTGTGACGAGCTCAAGAGGAGCCAAGAGCCAAGAGCTCATGTGATATGAGCGATAGTAAAATGCTAAGAATCAATAGCTTGCTTTAAGAGAAAAATCAAAGGCTTAATGCCGGTCGGGATTTAAAACAAGAGCTCTGAGACACGAGGTCCTTCTAAATATCAAAATTCATTAAGATCCGATCGCCCATTTGTAAGTTAAAAATACCTCAATTTTTTCTAATTTTTCCTCTCCCTTCAGCCCCCAAGATGGTCAAATCGGGGAAAACAACTGTAAAGAGTCAATTAGTGCAGCTCCCTGACATGCCTACCAATTTTCATCGTCCTAGCACGTCCGGAAGCGCCAAAATCACCAAAGCACTGAACCACACCACCTAAGTCCCCCAAGGAAAGCGGATCCAGTCCGGTTACGTCAATTACGTATCTACGGCGTTTATAAGCGTTTTCCAAGTTTTCTGGTTTCCCCCTCCAACTCCTCCCCCCCCCCAATGTCAATAGATCTGGTCGGTATTTAAAAGAAGAGCTTTGAGACATGAGTGTTTTTTAATTATCAGATTTTATTAAGATCCGGTCACCCATTCTTAAGTTAAAAACACTTCAATTTTTCTAATTTTTCCAAATTAACAACTTCCAGCTCCCCCAAAGAGAACGGATCCATACCAATAATGTCAATCTCGTATCTAAAGCTTGTGCTTATTCTTCCCATCAAGTTTCATTCCGATCTCTCCACTCTAAGCGTTTTCCGAGATTTCCGGTTTCCAAGGTTTCTGTTTTTCCCTCCAACCCTCTATATCCTTGGATCCAATTCGAATTGAAAATGGATTATCTGAGACATAAGATTCTTCTATATATTAAGTTTCATTAAGATCCTATCACCCATTTGTAAGATACCTCGATTTTCACGTTTTCCAAGAATTCCGGTTTCCCCCTCCAGCTCCCTTCAATGTCATCAGATCTGGTCGGGATTTAAAATGAGAGTTTTAAAGCACAAGATCCTTCTAGATATCAAATTTCATTAAGATCTGAACACCCGTTCGGAAGTTACAAATACCTCATTTTTTATAATTTTACCGAATTACTCCCCCCCCCCACTCCACCAAAGAGAGCAGATCCGAGCCGGTTTTGTCCGTCACCTATCTTGGACGTGTGCTTATTCGTTCCACCAAGTTTCATCCTGATCTCTCCGCTTTAAGCGTTTTCCAATATTTCCCCCCCCCCCCTAATGACACTGGATCTGGTAGGGATTTAAAATGGGAGATCTGGGTTTCGAGGTCCTTCTAAATATGAAATTTCATTAAGGTACGATCGCTCTTTCATAAGTTAAAACACCTAATTTTGTGTATTTTTTTTAGAATTAACCCTCCCCCTCCCCCCAACTCCCCTAAAGAGAGCAGATCCGTTCCGGCTATGTCAATCCCGTTTCTAGGACTTGTGCTTATTTTACCATCAAGTTTCATCACGACCCCTATACTCTAAGCGTTTTCTGAGACATGCTATCCTTGGAAATATCAAATTTCAATAAGGTCCAATCTCTCCTTCGTAAGTTGAAAATACCTTATTTTTTTATTTTTCAGAATTAACCTTCCTCCTCCCAACTCTCCCGATGAGAGCAGATCCGTTCCAGTTGCGTCAATCTCATATCTAGGACTTACGATGGTTTTTACCACCAAGTTTCATTCCGATCCCCCCACTCTATGCGTTTCCCATAATTTTTGGTTCCCCCTTCCAGTTTCCCCCCAATATCACCGGATCCGTTCGGAATTTAAAATAAGAGCTATTAGACACGATATCCTTCCAAACATCAAATTTCATTGATATCTGATGACTCTTTCCTAAGTTAAAAATACCTCATTTTTTCTAATTTGTCGGAATTAACCCTTCCCCCCCCCCAACTCCCCCAAAGAGAGTGGATCCGTCCAGTTACGTCAATCACGTATCTACGATATTTGCTTATTCTTCCCACCAAGTTTTATCCCGATATCTTCACTCTAATCATTTTCCAAGATTTTTGGTTTCCCCCTCCGCCTCTGGCCACTGTCGCCAGATCTTGTCAGGGTTTGTAACAAGAGTGCTGAAGCACAAGATCCTTCTAAATATAAAGTTTCATTAAGATCTTATCACCCGTCCATTAATTACAAATACCTCATTTTTCTAATTTTTCCAAGTTACCCTCCCCCCAACTCTCCCAAAGAGTGCGGATCTGGTTCAGTTACGGCGGTTACGTATCTTGGATGTGTGCTTATTCTTCCCACCAAATTTCATCCTGACCTCTTCACTCTGAGCGTTTTCCAAGATTTCTGGTCCCGCCCCCACAACTCCCCCAAATGAAACTGGATTCAGTCAGATCTAAAATAAAAGATCTGAGTTGCAAGATCCTTCTAAATATGAGATTTCATTAAGATTCGATCACTCCTTCGTAACTTAAAAATGCCTCATTTTTTCGAATTAACCGTCCCTCCACTCCCCCTTACAGACGGTCGAATCGGATAAATGATTATTTCTAATTTAATCTTGTCAGGTACAGATTTTTCTCATTTTTCACAATTAACCCCCCTCCCTACTTCTCCAAAGAGAGCGGACCCATTCCGAATATGTCAATCACGTATCTAGGATTTGTTCTCATTTTTTCCACCAAGTTTCAAACCGGTCTTTTTTCTGAATTAACCGTCTCCCCACTCCCCACAGATGATCGAATTGGGAAAACGACTATTTCTAATTTAATCAAGTCTGGTTCCTGATACGCCTGCCAAATTTCATCGTCCTAGCTTATCTGGAAGTGACTAAACTAGCAAAACAGGGAAAGACAGACAGACAGACTGACAGAATTTACGATCACTATATGTCACTTTGTAAATACAAAGTGCCACAAAAACTTACTAATACCACAGAAATTTACGAAACTTTTTCTAAGACCTTTTAAGCCCTGGAAGCAAGAGATAAATTAGGGTCTAACTCGGTGTCTTCAAGTATCGCCCTGATTTACGAACAATTAGCTAAAACTGAAGCCCAGCTGGAGAAAATAAGAAGTCATCTGCTGGAAAATATAACCAATCAAACAGTTCGTGGTAACGAACTGTAGTAAGGAGCGACCCGGCTCAATAGTAACCGAAACTCTAAAAAATGGAATTTTGATACCAATAGTTACATCGAAAGAATCGCATTTTAATGCTGATTTTAAATATATAAGTTTCATCAAGACCAGTTATACCCATCGAAAGTTACGAGCCTGAGAAAATTTGCCTCATTTTAGAAAATAGGGGGAAACACCCCCTAAAAGTCATACAATCTTAACACCATCAGATTCAGCGTATCAAAGAACCATAGAGTAGAAGTTTCAAGCTCCTATCTACAAAAATGTGAAATTTCGCATTTTTTTGCCAGAAGACAGATCACGGATGCGTGTTTATTTGTTTGTTTTTTTTTTCCTTTTTTTCCAGGGGTGATCTTATCGACTGAGTGGTCCTAGAATGTCGCAAGAAGGCTAATTCTTATGGAAATTAAAAGTTCTAGTGCCCTTTTTAAGTGACCAAAAAAATTGGAGGGCACCTACTCCCCCTCCCACACTCATTTTTTCCCAAAAGTCACCGGATCAAAATTCTGCGATAGCCATTCTATTCACCATCGTCGAAAAACCTAATAACTATGTATTTAGGGACGTCTCACTCCCCCGCAGTCCCCGTGGGAGGGGCTGCAAGTCACAAGCTTTGCCCTGTGTTTACATATAGCAATGGTTACTGGGAAGTGTACAGACGTTTTCAGGGGGATTTTTTTTGGTTTAGGGGGGATTTGAGGGGGGAGGGTTACATGGGAGGATATTTCCATGGAGAATTTCATTTTCCATGGGGGAAGTGAATTTCAATTAAGGTGGCGCAGGATTTTCGAGCATTATTTGAAAAAACAATGAAAAAATAAATATGAAAAGTTTGTTTCTACTCAAAGTAAGGAGCAACATTAAAACTTAAAACGAACAAAAATTATTATGCATATCAGGGGTTTACCTTCTCGTTATACCTCACTCTTTACGCTAAAGTATTTTTAGTAATTTCAACTATTTATTCTACGGTCTTTGTGATTCAGAGGTCATTCTTAAGGAATTGGGACAAAATCTAAGCTTTAATGTAAAGAGCGAGGTATCGACCAGGGTTGAACCCCCTCATATACGCAATAAAAACATACGGATATAGAAGTTCGTTACGTAAGTTCATTCGTAAGTAGCCTACGTATATTTTTTGCCAATGAAAACGTTTGCAAAAAATTAAAAGTTCTAGTTGCTTTTTTAAGTGATCAAAAACTTGGAGTGCAACTAGGCCTCCTCCCTCGCTCCTTTTTCTCAAAATATTCCGATTAATTGCAATTAATTCATATGCAAATTTCGCTTTAATTATTATGTGCGGAGAGCCAAGATCAAAACATGCATTAATTCAAAAACGTCCAGAAATTAAATAAAAAAAAACAAGCTTTTTTAAATGAAAGTAAGGAGCAACATTAAAGCTTAAAACGAACAGAAATTACTCCGCATATGAAACGGGCTTTTCCTCCTCAACGCCCCACTCTTTACGCTAAAGTTTCTTACTGTTTTAAAAATAAAGTTAATAGAAAGAGTCAAACTTTAGCGTAAAGAGCGGGGCGTTAGGAGGAAAAGCCCCTATCATATACGGAGTAATTTCTGTTCGTTTTAAGTTTTAATGTTGCTCCTTACTTTCATTTACTTTCAGTTACTGAAAAGTTCAATGATCCAAATTCACTGAAAAAAGAAGGTACTGAACTGATAATCAGCCAGGTTTATGATTCAACCACGCTCGAGTTTAATCCATAGTTTGCAAAAATTGAGCAGGCTCTACTAGGTAGTCTGAGATTTCAAACTGAAAATTTGTAGGAGAGAATTGGTGGAATAGAAAAAAAGCTTGATAATTATGATCAAGAGTCCATGCTTGATAGCCTTGTATTTCATGGGTTGAAGTAGTTACCTGGTGTAGAAACTCATACGACGATATCTAATATTATAAATAGCAAAATGTCTGTGCTGGGCCCTTTACTTTATTTAGTTTACGTGAACATGATGCACGTTTATCTAAAGGATACATATATTACTAACATTATTTCTAACAAAATTTGCAAAATCTGCAGATAATTTAATAGCTAAAGCTCATATTACTCTCAAAAGATTAGAGATGTTTACAAGTTTAAGTTTGCTGTGTGTGAATGTAAAGAAAAATTTTTACTGACATTCTGTGGAGTGGGTGATTCTGTTGATGTATTCAGTAAAGTTCTATTTGGTGAAAAACCTATTTTACAAGCTATATCACTGCGGTACCTCGGCTTCCATATTGATTCTAATCTATCGTAGAAGCATCATAGCGACATTATCTCCACCAAAGTTGCACTTGGAGTTGGCATCCTCAAAAGATTGAAGCATATTCATCCGGAACATACTCTTCGCACGATATATTTTGCAATAATCTACCCATATATCATACGGATGTTTAGTCTGGAGAAGCAATTTTTATGTTAATTACAAGCTAAATGGTTTTCTCATAGTTTTGATCGGACGATTTCGCTAAAAAAAGGGGGGTGGGAGAGGAGGCCTAGTTACCTCCCAATTTTTGGTTACTTAAAAATACAACTAGATTTGTTTTATTTTTTTACAAACGTTTTTGTTAGTAATATACATTCGTACCTTACGAATTAGCTTATGCAACGAACTTATATAATTGTATATTTTTATTGTGAGGGGGTTTGCCCCCTCGTCAATACCTCGTTCTTTACAATAAAGCTTGAATTTTGTCCCAAATCTTTCAGAATGACCCTTGAATAACAAAGGCCGTAGAATAACTAGTTAGAGTTATATAAAATACTTTAGCGTAAAGAGCAAGGTATTGTGGAAGAGATGAACCCCCTTATATAAGTAATATTTTATGTTCGTTTTAAGTTTTAATGTTGATCATTACTTCCAGTTGAAAAAAAAATAATTTTCTCATTGTCTTTTTGTAAATGATGCTAGAAAATCCTACGACCCCTTCATGGAAATTCTTTTCCCTCATGAAAAATTCCGGCATGGAAAGATCCTCCCACTCAACTTGCCCCCCCCCCCCCAACCCACCCTAAACCCAACACAAAAAAGTCCCCCCGAAACGCCTGTACACTTCATAATTAACAACTATTATGTGTTAACAATGGTCAAAGTTTATAAGTTGCCGCCCCTCCCCCTGGAACTGTGCTGGATTTAGTCATCCCCAAAGACATAGTTATTAGGTTTTTGACTAAGTTAAACACAATGGCTATCTCAAAATTTTGATCCGGTGACCTTGGAGAAAAATGTGTGTTGGAGGGGGTATCGGTGCCCTCCGATTTTTTGGTCACTTAAAAAGGACACTATAACTTTTAATTTACGTTAGAATGAACCATCTTGCGACATTCTAGGACAACTAGGTTGATACGATCACCCCTGAGGAAAAAAACAAAAAAAAAAAAAAAATGCGCACCCGTTATCAAAAATACAAAATTCCACCATTTTTATGATAGGGGCTTGAAACTTCTACAGTAGGTTTCTCGGATATGCTGACTCTGATGGTGTGATTTTTTAAGATTTTGTGACTTTTAGAGGGTATTTCCGCCTATTTTCTAAAATAAGGCACATTTTCTCAGGCTCGTAACTTTTGACCGGTAAGACTACACTTGATGAAACTTATATATTTAAAATTAGCATTAAAATGCAATTCTTTTGATGTAACTATTTGTATCAAAACTTTGTTTTTTAGAGTTTTGGTCACTATTGAGCCTAGTCGCTTCTTACTACAGTTTGTTACCACGAACTGTTTGAAATAGTAACTTGTAAATGAATAAAAGTAATACATTCTACTATAACGTTGAGATAGAACTTACTAATGTCTCAGGTTTTCCCGTCCCTTTTTTGTTTTTGTATTTTTTTTCTGCCCATCGGGAAAATTCAAATGCTAAACTGTTATCTGACTTGTAATCAACCAAATTCAAATGGTCAGCTGTTACCAATTAGACATGTGAAAAATCTAAATTCCCTTTAAATCCGGTCTTAATGTTCAGGGAAAGTCAACAGTCTTTAGATATTCTGATACAACCCTCAAGGAGCAATTAAGCCAATGAGAAAGGAGGAAATCTCGTAACGTATTTCAATGTTATTGGAAATAGAATTTGCTTTCAACCTAGGAGATTGACCTTAAGTAGAAGATCTATTTTGCAAGGTTTCACTTTTATAACACACATATTTTTAAAGGTCATCAAAGGTCAGGGCCCTCTAGACGGAGAAGGAGTGGAGTTAGTTGCTTCAAAATACCTTCCCAGGACATACTTTAGTCTGTAGATTCATTCCTGAAAGTTTCATTTTCCTAACCTAAACCCTTACTGAGATAGCAAGAAGTCAATTAACTAGAATTTTACCTTCTTTTTTTAGTCATTCCATTCAAGATGCTTTGGATATGTTTTATTGTGATAGATTGTCTTAATGCTCTGAAAAAGGAAAAATATTTCAACTGTATAGAATAGGAAAATTTCAGTAGGCTAATCAATTTAAAGTCCTAAACTAGCCAGGGAAGTGTTTATTTCACTAAAAAATTACCACCTTCTTTGAACTCTAATCATACAGTCCTGTTTTTGGCCCCTTTAGCCTGTATCCAGTTCCTGATTGCCATTTAGCCTAAATTTCATTTTTTTTTCTATTACTCATTTGTTTCATCATCTTGTCAATATTACTGAGGGGTCATAGGTAAGCACTAGAGAAGTCATTGTTAAATAACATATGCTTTTGTATATATAGCTTTTTGCAACTTATTCTTCTCTGTGTATAAAATGCTTGATGTGGTATAAGCCAGGAGAAGGACCTGTAGGCCTGCAGAAGAAAACCTGGTAATGAAAGGTGATTCTTTGTAATTTACATAATAATTATAGCTAACCCATTCTACATGCAGCCCTGCTCTACTTTGGCCCCAATCCTCCTAATATGGAAATCTATAGCTGAAATTACATATTTTTTATTAATTCTGCCAATCTAGCCTATCCCTCAATCCTATTACCTGTTAATTGAAGCAACTGTGGCAAAACAAGAACTGGAAAAAGAAGTAAAAGTGGCAGAATACATTGGAAATATATAATTTGGGCAATATATATGCAAATTAGGCATGTTGGGGGTAAATTTTTTGTTGCTCATATTCTGACTTAGAAATAAAGTGAATATACCACTTGATGCCTTTTTGTATGTTCTTTACAAATATAATAATTGCTTATATTGCTAATTCAAATTTAAGCACTTTTTGACCTTGAAATATGGCTTAAAATTGTGCAGCTGTGAAAGTCAGAAGGATTGAAAACCCATTTTGAAGCTTAAGGTTATGATACAACTAAATTTCCATAATAATTGCTTATATTGCTAATTCAAATTTAAGCAATTTTTGACCTTACCTAACCTAACAAATTTTGGCAGTGAAAAACATATTATTTTGTCAAAAATAACCAAAAACACATACTTAAATTGAAAATTTGTCATCAAGACGAAGAAAACAGCATAATATTGTAGAATTTATTAATACAACTTAATTGTGGAAAATCAGTGCTTGTGGATTGTATAACATTTAAAAAATGGATTAATAATGAAACAGCAAGTTTAAGACCAATGTTTTAGGCTTTTTTTTATACCCAAAAACTAGAAATATTTTGGTCATTTTCAAGAGCTCAAAAAGTGCTTAGATTTGAACTTGCAATTGAAGCACTTATTATGTTTGTAAAGAACATAAAAAGGGCATCAAGGGGTATGTTCACTTTATTTGTAAGTCAAAAACATGAACAGCAAAAAATTTACTAATTATTAGTATAGAGCTGCATGATTTTCCCCTGGGTATGTAGGCTAAGTGGAAGGTCACTTATACCTGATCCTGCCCCTGCTGTTTTTACTTGGTTGAAAAAAAAAATCCAAACAAAGTTCCCATTGAAAAGGAAAGAGCCCAAAAGTGAGGTTGAATCTGTCATAGCTTGGAGGTTTGCCCCTTCAGTCTGTTTAAAGAAAACAGATTCATAAATTGAAGCTTTTTCATTTCAATCTTAAGGGTGACCTACATTTGTGACACTTCATTAAATAGTTGTAAATGGATACTTTTATTTATTGGTCTTGTTTGTTTTCTACATGATTGTTTTTTTTAAACTCATTGATATACATTTATTACAAGTTAATGAGTCATATCACAATTCCATTTGCAAGTTTTGACCTACTTTGTAACCCCTGGTCTCAAAATTGCATATAAATTTATTGAAGCTAGGAAACATAAAACTCCTGTCTGTTTAAAAGAAAATGGATGGACATAAGTAGGTTTTAATACACTAACGTCCTAGGGCCATGGCAATTAAAACAAAACAATGAAGATTAACTTTAAAATACTTGAAATTACATAAGTATAACAGTCACAAAGAAAAATCATTCACAAAATTTTACTTTTGTGCTCAGTTGCCAACCTGAGCAATTGCCCTAAATTTTTAAACCTTGCAAAACATTCACCAGCCATCTTTTATGACCTACACTCTTGTCTATACATCCACAATTCACTCAAAAGGAAGGACCACCTTACTGGCATTTCTTCCTTTGTACTTATATTTAAGGGTTTATAAGAAAGCTTCTATGGCTAAGTCAGAAGCCCAGTAAAGGACCAGGTGGTCCTTTAGCTAGGAAGTGCAATAGGAAGCTAAGGGCCAGTCATCCTATGCTTTTGCATGTCCTTCCTGCTTACTGACCCCAGATTTTTCTAGGTAACTTTTTAAGGTTGGGCCAATTTCAGTTGAACTTACAGTCACATCACTGACCTTTGTCCCAAAGCAAATAAACTGGTAATGCCAGGAATTAAACTTGTCCCCTTTGCATAAAGGATTCTCAATCTAGAGTTCCAGCTACTTAGATATCAACAAAACTCCCTCAGGGATTGTATTTACTTAAGATACAATCAGCAATATGAATACTTAGTTTTGTGATATTCTAGTATTGAAATAATAAAAAAAAGAAAAATTATATGTTTTATTTGTTTTCCTCCAGCTCATCTGAGCAAAATCATTTGTGACAGCAATATAACATGGTTGGCTTAGAATCTCCCTAAAATGATTTAAATAGAAGGAATTTTAAAAACAATTATACTGATCAGCAAGAAGAATATTAACATAACTCTCTAACACTTTTTAAGACAATTTTTTAGCAAAGCAAATGCAAGACTTTAATGGTGTCCTATGTCATCTTAAAAAAAAAAAAAACATTAAAATGTGTTAGATGTATTTTGATATACGATGCCATATAAGGAAATCTATGAAATGAAGGGCCAGGCATTCCATTACATTTTATACAACATGTAAAAAAACAATTCATTTTTTTTACAAAAGAAGAAGCTTGATGTAAAAAAAAATGTGTTTTAACAGGAAGCAACTGACATCAATGAAATCAAATAAAACAAAAATTCATGGAGAATAAATAATATCAGCCATATATTTAACCTATAACATTATCTTACTCAACCAAGCCAAAGCCTTTGACAAAGTTGAACACTCATACCTGATGCTGAAGCTTAAAGTTTACCAGGTGCATGAGGATGTGAATGATTGGATTGGAGCATTCCTAGCTGGTAGATCTCAACATGTCATGATCTACACTGATAATGGCAATCCAATTTTCTCCTCCACTTCCCTGGTTATAAGCAGCATCCCACAGGGAACCATCCTTGAGCCAACATTGTTCAACATATATATCAACAACTGTTCAACTTATCTATGCAACCTTTAAACATTATATGCTGACGACTGTAAGCTCATTGGGCCTACTGAAACTGAAGAAGAAAGAGCCTGCATTCAGCTGGACCTCAACAGGCTATCCTCCTGGTCATCAACTTGGGCCCTACAATTCAATGCAACTAAAATGCAGGGTACTGCACTTAGGGCACAATAACCCCACCCATCCCTACCATATAGGGTTTGATCAGTTGGAAGCAGTTGCTGAGGAGAGAGACTTAGGCGTCATTGTGGACAAAGATTTAAAATTCCACAGCCACACTCAGGCTCAGGTTGCAAAAGCTGATTGAGCTCTTGGACTCATTAAGCGCTCTTCTGTAACCAGAAAGTCATGTGTGGTCAAAACTTTATAAATCCCTTGTCTGTCCCCACCTTGAGTTTGGCTTGACTTTGGCCTTTCCCAAAACAAAATGGACACAAGAGCCCTTGAAAGTGTCCAAAGGAGAGCAACCAAATTGGTCTGTGGCTTAAATAATGTCCCTTACCGGGATTGCCTGAGTTCTCTGAGACTTCCAAACCCTCATGTATCAAAGATATAGAGGAGATGTGATCATGGCCTGCAAAGTTTTCAAATCCATCACCCAAACCAGATCTTCACCCCCTCCCTGGCTAACAATTCAAGAGGTCACAGTCTAAGGTCTCACCTGCCTGGATGTCAGAGAAGGGAATGATGTGGCTTCTTTTCCATTCAGGTGGTCCCCCTCTGGAATAGCCTATCTGAGTCTACCATCCAAGCTAAGACTCCCCACTCCTTCAAGGCTGGAGTCAACAGGGACTGGGAAAGGGTTGAGTGGAGACTGGACTGGGAAGCTAGGCCAACATAATTACATCACTCACCACCAGCAAGAACTAAAGGAGGATCTACCACCTTATCTTGCTGGCAAATGCAATTTAAGGGAAGGTAAGGTATAATGGGGTGGCAAAAAAGATTATTTCTAAATTTAGAAAAACCCAGTGATATGGCTTAAAGTTCTGCTCAATCAAAAGGAATTGTCTTTTCAGAACTAAGGCCAGAGTAAAAGAAGAGGTAAAATTCTAGTTAATTGACTTATTGCTATCTCAGAAAGGGTTCAGGTTAGGAAAATGAAACTTTCAGGGATGAATCTACAGACTAAAGTATGTTCCGGGAAGGTATTTTGAAGCAACTACCTCCACTCCTTCTCCCTCTAGAGGGCCCTGACCTTTGATGACCTTTAAAATATGTGTGTTATAAAAGCGAAACCTTGCAAAATAGATCTTCTGCTTAATTGAAATACAACAAAATTGTTTTCAGCTTCATAGTTTTGCTCAATTCCATTTTATGAAGTTTTAAAGATATGCAAATACATTTCCTAAATTTTGAAAAAAACATTCATATGGCTAAAAATTCTACTTGAATAACAGGAATTGAATTTTCAGAACTAAAGGCAGAGAAAAAGCAACTAGTAACTGAAAATTAAGGTAAAATGTTGTTTTGTCAAAATTTTAATAGGTATGTAACCTGTCATGTAGACAAATTTCAGGGCCCTCTAGAGGGAGAAGAAGTAGAGGTCAGTACTTTAAAATACCTTCCCGGGACATACTTTAGCCGGTAGACCTGTCCCTGAAAGTTTCATTTTTCCTAACCTAAACCCTTTCCAGGATAGCAAGAAGTCAATTAACTAGAATTTTACCAAAGCAACTGATAACCAAAAATTAAGGTACCCACAAATTTCAAGACCCTCTAAAGGGAAAAGAAGTAGAGGTATGTACTTTGAAATATCTTCCTGTGACATAATTTAGCCTTTAAATGCATCCCTGACAGTTTTATTGTCCTAACCCAACCTCTTTCAAATATGGACAAAAGTAGCTAAAGTAAAATTTTACCCCTACTTTACCTTAAAAATCCAGTTTAAACAGCAATCTCAACAAATAGCCTGTAGACTATATAAGGCAATGGCTGAATCATTCTAAATTTATTTTTTAACTAAGAATTATCGGGTGGTTTAGAAACTAGGCCTGTTTAATATGGTAATATTTGACTAAATTAATAATGTGATAGCTGCCTTCCTAAGAACCAACCTTTTTAACAAGCAAGAAACTTTCTTCTGACTCCTTATTAAGCGTAGCCTATACAAGATGGGCCTAGAACAGCAAAAACCCTTTAAATCCTGAGGAATATGCATAAGATTACTTACAGGTCATTGAAAAGCTAAGATTATTTCCACCATTTACAGTTTTCCTGTCTTTTCTTTAGACCTAATTACACATGTTTATCTATTTTAAAAAATAGACAGCAATGACTGAGCGTTCAAGGGGTAATCCGACTAACCTCTGATGCACTGAGTTGCGTTTGATTCACTTTTCAAGTTGACTGAAACCAGCATTCTGACGTTTTATTTGCGATTCTGAGTTAACTTTTAGCGTTCGATTTGTAAAATTTGACTGAAAGTTATAGCGCGTTTACACAGATGAGAATTCTCGTCACCGACAAAGGAATTCTGGTCCACTTGAAAGGATTCCGTTCGTGAATCCGGGTAGAAAAAAAGTCTAGTGACCAGCAAGGATTCCTTTCACCGAGACCGTTTTTGACCAATTCTGCTTGATGTGTAGGCAAGAAGAACGAGAATATTTACAGTTTTGTTGATTTTGGCCGACAAACAAATAACATGTCAGTAAAGAATCATCCCAAAATTACTGATTTAATCTGTTTGGTGCAGGACAAGCCTTGTATTTATGTGAGCAGTGTCATAAATACAAGGCTTGTCCTGCACCAAACAGACTACAAGAAAACAAAGCTAAAAGACTTTATCATTTAATTTAAAGATTTCCATGTTTTCTGGCATATCCAAGCATAATTATTACCTTAAATTGCCATTTGGAATCGTTCTAAGGATTGACTTCTTCCAGGTAACATTGAGGCTCCATTAAATTGCCACATGGTAGCATTTTAAGCATTAACTCCTTTTAGGCTCTGTAAACAGGCCTAGGTGAAGTATTACAGATAAGTTGAGGATTTATGGGCTGCCAAATCATTATTCTGAGACTGTCTTTAATCCTATTGAAGAAGTAGGCTAGAGTAGACTATTCAGAGTATTCCAATGGATGATAATTGTATCCAGTAAAATTCTAATTTATTGACTTCTTGTTATCACTGAAATGGGTTAGGTTAGGAAAATGAAACTTCCAGGGATGAATCTACAGACTAAAGTATGTTCTGGGAAGGTATTTTGAAGCAACTACATCCACTCCTTCTCCCTCTAGAGGGCCCTGACCTTTGATGACCTTTAAAAATATGTGTGTTATAAAAGTGAAACCTTGCAAAATAGATCTTCTGCTTAATTGAAATACAACAAAATTGTTTTCAGCTTCATAGTTTTGCTCAATTCCATTTTATGAAGTTTTAAAGATATGCAAATACATTTCCTAAATTTTGAAAAAAACATTCATATGGCTAAAAATTCTACTTGAATAACAGGAATTGAATTTTCAGAACTAAAGGCGGAGAAAAAGCAACTAGTAACTGAAAATTAAGTTAAAATGTTGTTTTGTCAAAATTTTAATAGGTATAGACCTGTCATGTAGACAAATTTCAGGGCCCTCTAGAGGGAGAAGGAGTAGAGGGCAGTACTTTAAAATACCTTCCCGGGACATACTTTAGCCTGTAGACCTGTCCCTGAAAGTTTCATTTTTCCTAACCTAAACCCTTTCCAAGATAGTAAGAAGTCAATTAACTAGAATTTTACCAAAGCAACTGATAACCAAAAATTAAGGTACCCACAAATTTCAAGACCCTCTAAAGGGAAAAGAAGTAGAGGTATGTACTTTGAAATATCTTCCTGTGACATATTTTAGCCTTTAAATGCATCCCTGAAAGTTTTATTGTCCTAACCCAACCTCTTTCAAATATGGACAAAAGTAGCTAAAGTAAAATTTTACCCCTACTTTACCTTAAAAATCCAGTTTAAACAGCAATCTCAACAAATAGCCTGTAGACTATATAATGCAATGACTGAATCATTCTAAATTTATTTTTTAACTAAGAATTATCGGGTGGTTTAGAAACTAGGCCTGTTTAATATGGTAATATTTGACTAAATTAATAATGTGATGGCTGCCTTCCTAAGAACCAACCTTTTTAACAAGCAAGAAACTTTCTTCTGACTCCTTATTAAGCGTAGCCTATACAAGATTGGCCTAGAACAGCAAAAACCCTTTAAATCCTGAGGCATATGCATAAGATTACTTACAGGTCATTGAAAAGCTAAGATTATTTCCACAGTTTTCAGTTTTCCTGTCTTTTCTTTAGACCCGATTACACATGTTTATCTATTTTAAAAAATAGACAGCAATGACTGAGCGTTCAAGGGGTAATCCGACTAACCTCTGATGCACTGAGTTGCGTTTGATTCACTTTTCAAGTTGACTGAAACCAGCATTCCGACGTTTTATTTGCGATTCTGAGTTAACTTTTAGCGTTCGATTTGTAAAATTTGTCTCCGAGACAGGATTCCCGTCAAGTTTTCCTCTCCCTGTAAAAGAGGCATTAATGAAAAGTTGAGTTTTAACAACTTTTTCATTTTGTACGTTCGTCTAAAGTTATCTGAACCCAAAACGAAGGCACCACTTTTGTGTACCAGTGTGGTGAGTTATTGAGCTTGATTTTTTGTTGTTGGGTAGGTTGCCCTAAAATAGACTTAAAAACTATGTTATTAGCCTAGTTAAAACTGGCTTTTTTCTTGTGTCGATGGGTGGGTTTCATCTTTTACTGGGTAGGTGGGATGGGTAGATAATAAAATGGTTAAGAAAAATCTTATAAAGTTATTGCAATATTAGTTAAAGTTACTACTAAGCTACTTGAGCAATTATTTCAGAGCTGGGTATCTTAATACAATTTGTGTGGCCAGAAGTTTAATTGTTAGATTGCAAATTATGATTTTCATTTGTCTTCTTTTAGTCATTCCATTGAAGATGCTTTGGATATTTTTTTATTGTGATAGATTGTCTTAATGCTCTGAAAAGGGAAAATATTTCAATTGTATAGGATAGGAAAATTTCAGTAGGCTAATCAATTTAAAGTCCTAAATTAGCAAGGGAAGTGTTTACTTCACTAAAAAATCACTTGTATACAGACTTTATAAATTTTTCTTATCACTGTATAAAAAGTGAAAGGGGGCCCTGTTTTTGGCCCCCTAGAGCCTGTATCCAGTTCCTGATTGCCATTTAGCCTAAATTTCATTTTTTCTGTTACTCATTTCTTGTCAATATTACTAAGGGTTCATAGTTAAGCTCTAGAGAAGTCATTGTTAAATAACATGTGCTTATGTAGCCTATATATAGCTTGTTGCTACTTATTCTTCTCTGTGTGTACAATCCTTGATGTGGTAAAACCCAAGAGAAGGACCTGCAGGCCTATAGAAGAAAACCTGTTAAAAAAAGGTGACTCTTTATAATTTACATAGAAATTATAGGTAACATGTTCTACATGCAGCCCTGCTTTACTTTAGCCACAACCCTCCTAATATGGAAATCTAAAGCTGAAATTACATATTTTCTATTGATTCTGCCAATCTATCCCTCAACCCTAGTACCTGATAATTGAAGCAACTGTGGCAAAACGAGAACTGGAAAAACAAGATGGCTAAAAGGTGGCAGGATACATTGAAAATATATAATTTGGGCTATATATTTGCAAATTAGGCAGGTTGGGAGTAAATTTTTTTTTGTTCATATTTTGACTTAAAAATAAAGTGAATATACCTCTTGATGCCTTTTTGTATGTTCTTTACAAATATAATAATTGCTTATATTGCTAATTGGAATTTAAGCACTTTTTGACCTAACTTAACAAATTTTGACAGTGAAAAACCTACATTATTTTGTCAAAAATGACCAAAAATACATACTTTAATTCAAAATTTGGCATCAAAGAAGAAGAAAACAGCATAATATTGTAAAATTTATTAATTCAACTTAATTGTGGAATATCAGTGCTTGTGGATTATATAACATTTAGAAAATGGATTAAGAATGAAACAGTAAGTTTGAGACCAATGTTTTAAGTTTTTTTTATACCCAAAAACTAGAAATATTTTGGTCATTTTTAAGAGCTCAAAAAGCACTTAAATTTGAACTTGCAATTGAAGCACTTATTATGTTTGTAAAGAACATAAAAAAAAGGCATCAAGGGGTATGTTCGCTTTATAAGTCAAATATATGAAGAACAAAAAATTTATCAATTATTGGTATAGAGTTACATGATTTTCTCCTTGGTTATGTAGGCTAAATGGAAGGTCACTTACACCTGATCTTGTCCCTACTGTTTTTACTTGGTTGGAAAAACAATCCAAAGAAAGGTCTTATTGAAAAGGAAAGAGCCCAAAAGTGAGATTGAATTTGTCATAGCTTGGAGATTGCCCCTTCAGTCTGTTTAAAGAAAACAGATTCATAATTGAAGCTTTGTTAATTTCAATCTTAAGGGTGACCTATATTTGTGACACTTCATTAAATGGTTGTAAAGGGATACTTTTATTTATTTGTCTTGTTGGTTTTCTACATGATTGTTTTTTTGAATCTTCAAATTGATATACATTTCTTACAAATTAATTAGTCACACCATGGTTCCACTTGCACGTTTTGACCTACTTTGTAACCCCTGGTCTCAAAATTACATATAAATTTATTGAAGCTAGGAAACATAGAAATTCTGTCTGTTTAAAAGCAGATGAATAGACATAAGTAGGTTTTAATACACTAAATTTCCAAGGCCATGGCAATTAAAACAAAACAATGAAGATTAACTTTTAAATACTCGACAATACATAAATATAACAGTCACAAAGAAAAATCATTCACAAAATTTTACTTTTGTGCTCAGTTGCCAACCTGAGGAACTGTCCTAGATTTTCAAACCTTGCAAAACATTCACAAGCCATTTCTTATGACCTACACTCTTGTCTATACATCAACAATTCATTGAAAAGGAAGGCCCACCTTACTGGCATTTTTTCCTTTATATTCTTATTTAATGGGGTTAAAAGAAAACTTCAGAAGCCAGATGCACAGTAAAAAACCAGGTGGTCCTTTAGCCAGGAAGTGCAAAAGGAAGCAGGGGACCAGTCATCCTATGCTTTTGCATGCCCTTCCTGCTAACTGACCCTAGATTTCTCTAGGTAGCCTTTCAAGGTTGGGCCAGTTCTGGCTGAACCTACATAGTCGCATCACTGACCTTTTCCCCAAACCAAATAAACTGGTAATGCCAAGAATTAAACATGTGCCCTTTGGACAAAGTATTCTCAACCTAGAGTGCCAGACACTTAAGAAGGAACAGAAATGTGACCAGAAAAAAAATTATTTGAAAAAAAAAATATGGGAAAAAAAACAACTCAGTCAAAGTTCCTACCATTTTTCACTGCTATCCCATAAACAATATCTATTTTATTTAGACAAATTAATTTTGAAACAGGTATCAACAAAACTCCCATCAGGGATTGTATTTACTTAAGATACAATTAGCAACATGAATGCTCAGTTTTGTGATATTCTAGTCTTGAAATAAAAAAAAAAGAAAAATTATATGTTCTATTTGTTTTCCACTAGCTCACTTGAGCAAAATCATTTGTGTCCAACAAAATCATTGTTGGACCTTCTAGAGGGAAAAGAAGTGGAGGTAGGTACTTTAAATACCTTCCTGGGACATACTTTAGCCTCTAAACACATACCTGAAAGTTTCATTTTCCTAACCTAACCTCTTTCAAACATAGCTAAAAGTAGCTAAAGTAAAAGTTTACCCCTACTTTATGTTAAAAATCCTGATTAAACAGCAATCTCAATGAATATAGATAATATAATATAGGCATTGACCTAACTTTTCAAAAATTTTTTGACTAAAAATTATAGTTTGGCTTAGAAACTAGGCCTGTTTCATTTGGTAATATTTGAATAACTCACCAATGTGTTAGCTGCCTTCCTAAGAACCAACGTTTTAAAAACATAAAAATGTTCTTCTGATTCCTTATTAAGCTTAGCCTATGCAAGCTGGGCCTAGAACACCAAAAACACTTTAAATCCTACGGAATATGCATAATATTACTTAAGGGTCACTGAAAAGCTAAGATTATTTCTACCATTAACACTTTCATTGTCTTTCCTTTAGACTAAAAATACTTATAATTTTTTTCCAGTGAAGCGTTCGATTGGCAATTCTGTGTTGACTTGCTAGGTCGACTTTTTACTAAATAAAACGGCAGCAGAGAAAAAAGTCAACTTTTAACTTAACTTTTGCGAGTCGAATCAAACGCAACTCTGAATCTTGTGCATCCCTACACTCGGATTAGTCGGATAAGTAATCTGACAAATAAAAGAACACGGAGTAAATTTTATAACTCAGCCACAACAAACAACCAAATAAACTTCACAATAAACTTCAAGCTTATAAATTCTGTGCCAATAATGGAAAGGCGTACTACATTCTTTCTTATTGAATACTCATAGCAACAAATAACGTAATATAAAAGGTATCCAGGACCATTTAGGCTCAGTAAAGGTTTTCTTTTTACGATGAAGTTATAGGCCAGCCTATTTTTTCCTGACTCACTTTGAGACATGGCCCTAGGGCAATATAAGAAACTTAAAGAAGATTGCCCAATCGGCTTGTTATGAATAAGATGCTTTTACTTAGCTAATCAGTTTATCATGTTTCCTTCCACTGTAACCAACTTTTTAAACTGTTTCAATTAATATTTCATAGGTCTACATTTTCCATTAGGCTATAATTTACCGCAAAAACAGGAGCTAAGAGCTCATATGGAATTTGTGACAAGGTTAGAAGAACCAAAAGCTTATATGGCATGAGCTCTAGCAAAATTCTAAGAATCAATAGATTGATTTGAAAGAAAAATTTGAGGCTTAATGCAAATCAGGATTCAAAATAGCCTAAGAGCTCTGAGACATGAAGTCCTTCTAAATATAAAAATTCATTAAGATCCAATCACCCACTTGTAAGTTAAAATACCTCATTTTTTCAAATTTTTCCTCTCCCTTCAGCCCCCCAAATGGTTGAATTGGGGAAACAACTTGATCAAGTCAATTTGTGTAAGTCCCTCACATGGCTACCAATTTTTGCATGTCCAGAAGCACCAATGCACTAGACTCCTCCTCCCTAACTCCCTCAAAGAGAGCTGATCCAGTTATGTCAATTGTGTATCTACTACATTTACTTATTCTGCTTACCAAGTTTCACCCCAATCTCTCCACTCCAAGTGTTTTCAAAAGATTTCTGGTGTCTCCCTCCAACTCCCCCAAGTGTCACCAGATCTGGTCAGGATTCAAAATAAAATATCCAAGACATGAGTTTCTTCTAAATATCAAATTTCATTAAGATCTGGTTGCCTGTTCTTAGATTAACAATACCTCAGTTTTTTATTTTTTTCTGAATTAACCCCCCCCCCCCCCTGTAGCTTATGTTTTTACAACTTTTCCTTTAAGTCAAAAATTTGGTGCAATTTCGCCAAACTGGTACAAATTTAGTACATTTGCAATAAGATTCAGCAATTTTTTTTTCACTAGCAGGAATTAAGACTCTCATTCTTCATTGTTATAAAAATATTGATGTCTTACAGCTTTGTCTTTTTCTTCTATGTTACTTTGAAGGGACTCAGGTTGTGTGTGAATGTACATTTTCAATTGTTTGTTCCAGAGATTGGCATTAAAATTAACTCTAAGAACAGGACCTATTTAGTTTTATCCTTAAGGTAGGCCTGTTTAGTGACCTATTAGTAATACATAAATAGGTAAAGGTACAGATTACCTACTGTAGTTGTTTATTTTGTAGAGAGTACAGTTCAAAGAAAGATGTACATGTTGTGCTTTGTGCAAGACATGCTAAAATTCTTGGTGTCTGGTATGTTTCTTCCTAAAAAAGCACATTTTTAGAGCTTTCTTAGGTACAGATTAAAATTTAGACTTAGCAACACTGTCCCCTGCCCCTGTCTAATGCCTCATATAGCCTTAGGCTATATGACATTAACAAACATAGAAACGTTAGCAAATATGACATTAGGCTATAACAGTCAACAAAAAAAAGATGGAATTCTTACTTTATAATCTGCAGTACATATCTTTGAAACCTCATAAATTGGGATTAAGCAAAGTTGTGAAGTTGAAAACTTTTTTCATGTACCTCATTTAAGCAGAAAATCTGTTATGCAAAGTTTACCTTTCAGAACACAAGGATATTTGGAGGTTATCATAGGTCACTGCCCTCTAAAAAGAGAGGCATTCAAGGTAAGGTACTGTACTTCAAAGTAACTTTCCAGGACATAATTTAGTCTGTAGAGCCATGCTTAAAAGTTTTATTTTCCTAACCTAACACCTTTCCTAGATAGTGAAAAGTAGCTTAACTAGAATTTTATTGCAATCTAAAAGTCTTTTTTCTTTAACATGGCTCCTTCTGAAGAGCTGCCATTCTAGGCCTTTACCATGCACAACACTTTCCATTTGTTATGTTTTCTTCAGAAAAGTCTCTAAATTGCCATTCTACCATTAATTGCTACAACTACTGTTACTACTAACATCTCATGACAGCACCAAGCTGCCTGTAGCCACACAGTTCTCCTCAAGCATTCAACCTATGAACACCTCAAGATTTATCTTTCAGGTTGTTAACCTCTTGATGTAAAAAAAAATTACAAGCAATGGTTATGTTAGACAAAGACTAGGTTGTCCTGAATGCAGACTGAGAGTGTTTTCCAACTAAGTTAATTGTAGAGGGTGCAATTGTTCATTTCATGCAGGAACTGAAAAGTGTGCTAAAATTGATACAGCTAATTGGACTGATAGATGGTTGTGTCCTGATTGTTCCTCAAATAATACTTCAATCTTACAGGTAAATTGTTCAAATTTGCCACTTCCCCTTGTACCTCTGCTCTCCTAATTCAATAGCTAGGATGCTTACTATCCTCAAAGAACTTAATAATGAATCACCATTGTCCCTTCTTTCATAGAAGAAGATCCCATCTTCCCTTTGCCTTCTTCATCAAGATGCATCCTCCCCTCTGGAAGCCTTCAGTTAGACAGGGAATCACTACTCTTTTTTTAACCCTTCTTCTATTCTTTGTACCACCCCTAGTAACTTGCAATGGTGCTCACATGAGGTATCAGTCCAGACCAAACCTTTCTTCAGTCTCTCAAGTTATGAATCAATGCATCAGAATCCCCATGTTAGAGAGTGCCAAACAGAAATTTGCTTGATGAAACCTGACTGTCTCAAACCAGAGTGTGTATTGTTGGAACTAAAAAGCAAGCTAGAAGAGGCTTTAAAACAAATGTCAATAATTATTTCTCACCCCCTGTCTACACTACAATGTAATGATATTCCTCCCCAACTGGATATTCTTAACTCCTCTTTGTTTCTACTCAGCAAGACAAAGACAAATCCAAAAAAAACACCAATCAAGTAGAGGTTAAAGATACTGAAGATTCATTAATTATTAATGAGTTGCCTAATTCCTCTAACCTTGTACCACCTCTGGACAATTATATTTCTACTAATTAGTGTTTTAAAGAAAGTGAAGTGAATTACCTGACAAATACTAAAGTTGCATTGTCTCACAGATGTAAATGTGCAAATATGATTTTGACTGGTTTATGTAAAATAAGAGGTGACTGTACTTCTAGACAGGAGCATTCTCCAAGCAAGTTTACATCATTGCATGCTTCAAGCAACATTGGCAAAGTGAATAACTTGCATAATAAGACTGCCTCTTTTGCTAATAAACCAAAATACATTTGTGCTTCAATCAAGCTCCAGAAAAAAAAATGTGATATGTAAACATTTCAATCATAATTGTTGTAAATTTTGTAAGCAGTGCAAGTTTTTAGAAACGTGTTGTAATTTTACTTCAGGTAGTTGTACTTCCATTAAGTGCAGTTTTGACCATGTAGACCTTTGTCCAGTTTCAGCTTGCATTGACAAATGTTGTATTTTTGCTCTTGCATCACCAGTAGCTAAGGTTAAGTTTCCTTCCTTGGGCCCTGTTCAAAGATGAAAGTTGTAAGAGCCACTCATCTCCCTTCTGTTGTCCTTTTTTAGTGCACTGCACCCAACAAAATCTCATCAAAGTTCATTGGACACAACTCAACAATTAATAAACCCTTCCCAATTACAAACTCCCCTCCCTTACCCTCTCCTTTCCTGCATACAGAGGTCCTATTTCTTCCTTCTTACAGTGCTACCCTATACCCTCCCTACTCTGCTGCAAACCAGCAATTTCTTGATGGACATGAATCACCATTCCCACCATGGCAATTACCAGGTAACAGCTGTTTAACAGATTATTTCCACTCCAATTCCAAGCCAAGTTAACAATATCCCTATCAAAAAGGAGTGCTCTCCTTCCCCAGACCCACACTTCTATTACTCCCTTCTGACTCCTACAATTAGCAAACAAACAACTGTTTGCTTAAGTAACCATTTTACTTTTACTAAGTTCCTTATTATGAATACTGAAAGTCTGAATTTCGACAAATTGGCTGAACTAGAGACCCTCTCCCAATTACACAAAATTGATGTAATATACTTTAACAGAGGTCCAGGCACAGAACCCTGGCAGAGAATTGTCCTGCTATGAAACAGGTACATTTTACATGGCCATTATAAAGTCAAAATGTGGTATCTATGTAGGCAGGATGATTTTCGAGTATCTCTACTCCTTCTGTAAACTATTCTAACACATAGGAAATTGCATAAAGACAAGTCTACATTTGTTATAACCTGTCAAAGCAATAAATCTTTCTCTGTTATTTTTGGTTTGAGTTTGATTTTCCTTTAAGTGCATAATAATTATATATATTATTGATTAAATAAATTGATCCCTTTGCCAGGAATCCTTGTCGTTACAAATTTACTGTATCTTGTTTTATTTTGCATGCAATTTATTTGCTCTTTTAATTTGAGAGTTTTGTCCTAAGTATTTTAAAATAAACTTATTCCTATGAAAACATATCCTGAAACATATTCCCTGACAACTAACCACCACTGCTATTTTGGTGTCTACCCCCCTCCCCTGGAATATTTTCTGCCGGTTCCCTTGCTCCCATTCCATTTAGAGACAACCAGTTTTTTGGTTGGCCTTAATGATGGTTTTTGGTATTATGACATCCTTCATCTGCACTATGTGTCTTAACCATCTCAACCTTCTCTCCTTATAGCCCTTACAATTGGGATAGAACCAATTTTTTTTTTTTTTGTTTAGTGTTAAAATAAATTCACTTATCTGAAATGAAGTTGCTTTCTGTGTGATATATGTAAAAAATACCCTGGCCCTTGGCTGTTTGACTTTCAAATTAATTTTTAAAATTTTTAATTTTTAAATAAACTTGTTCCTATGAAAACATATCCTGAAACATATTCCCTGACAACTAACCTCCACTGCTATTTTGGTGTCTGCCCCCTCCTGGAAAATTTTCTGCTGGTTCCCTTGCTCCCATTCCATTTAGAGACAACCAGTTTTTTGGTTGGCCTTAATGATGGTTTTTTGTATTATGACATCCTTCATCTGCACTATATGTCTTAACCATCTCAACCTTCTCTTCTTATAGCCCTCACAATTGGGATAGAACCATTTTTTTTTTTTTTTGCTTAGTGTTAAAATAAATTCACTTATCTGAAATAAAGTTGCTTACTGTGTGATATATGTAAAGAACACCCTGGCCCTTGGCTGTTTGACTTTTAACATCTTCACTGCCTCTACCACATTTACAAATAATACTACCTAGATAAGGTTGTAAAGTTGATCAATCTATTTGTTGCCCAACATCACTTCTTCACTTTCTTTGAGTTAGTAATTTTTGCAAATTTCAATGAATTTCAAAAATCTTATGAGCTGCCAAATTTAAGGCCTTATTATATAAGCCCAAGCAAGGTTGACAAAGTGATTTTTAACCCCTTCTCATCAAGGAGAGGCCACCTTTAAAGTAAAATTTGCTTCATAGCTCAAACCTTCAGAGTACATGACCAAGAGGGAAAAAAGATAGTGAATAGTTGTTTCAATTAGCTGTGACCACACAATAGAGGCATCTTTTATCACCTCCCCTCATCACCTATTTGAATAGGAATATTTGGTCCAGATTAATGTGTCATTTCAAAGCTCTTGGAGAGTGGGTTTTCAATAGTACAGTTCCTTGTCAGGCATATACAATAGAATTGAGTATAGGGGGTTGCAGACTTAATTGGGAAGGGAGAGGGTTCAAAACTTAAAAAAGTATGTAAATTATAGGTGAAATAATAAACACCTTTCTTTGTTTAGTAGAATAGGACAGGAAGGTGCATGGGTTCAAAAGCCCTGAGTCTTGTGTATGCCTAATCTATGCATTAGATGTAATCAAACAAAATGTGATTGGTCTCACAAATTAAGTTACAAAAATTGCTTGCTCATAAACTATTATGCCTGATCAGAGGAATATGCTCATATTGCATAGTCAGCTTTTATTATTCACAAAACTTTGTGTTCAAAGTGCAAACCACTTCTGAAAAGTATGTGGCATTTTCAATTAGGGATACCAGAGCCATTCTTTTACTGGGTAGGGTAAAACTACTAGATACAAAAAACTGGGGCTTTTATAGTTGGCCTATTTACAAGAAAAATCAGTAAAGGAAATGTAAATAAAGTTTACAATTCATATATAAATAAAAAATTAAATACTTCTAGCTTTAAAGTTACAAATTATTTTGTTTCTTTTAAGTCAGAATTTTCCATTCAAGATTTTTTTTTTGTATCATATTGAACTTTCCAAAAAAAGGAAAAAAACAAGCATTTTACAAGTATATCACTTATTGCACATCATATGCAGACAACTTGAAATTTTGTTTGTATTTATTATGTTATTTCAAGTTGATTTTCCGAAATTTATACAAAGGGTCTTGTAAAAAAAAGGGGGCTTGATAAAAAAAAATTGAAATCAGAATGCCTTACCCTCAAAAATGCTAGAAAATAGAAGCAGACAGAAGTTATGTTAGAAATTATAAGTCTCTACAACAACAGGAGAAGGGACAGGGAATCAAGATTCAATGTTGTAGGGGAGGTGGGGGCAAAAATATTTTCTTCCAGTCTGCACAGAACAGTACATGTACAGTTTCTTTATATTTTTGTGCATCTCGACTTTGTGCATTTGATGATATAAAGTAGCTTTCCATGGTTTTCTATGAGATTGGCTCATTTTGAAGATATTCATATTGCTTGTGCACTTGATGATATAAAGTAGCTTTCCATGATCCTCTGGAAGATTGGCTTATTTTGAAGAGACCCATATTTCTTTTCGTTTAATTTTAGAGTATATGTTAACAGCACTTTCCACATAAAATTTTTTTCTTGCTGTCATCTAAAAATAAGTAAATCAAGCTTTTTGCTTTAGAACAAGAATTGACTGCATAAGCAAAAATTTGAGCACCATGAGCAACTACCATCAAATACTACCCAAGAGAGCTCTAATGCTGTTGTTTTCAATGATTGATTCACTTATATAGGCTAAATTGTGTAACCAAACTAAACAAAATTTATGCTTTATTTAGGCCTACTTTTTAAAAATTTTTGAGTTATTAATATTTGAATATGAGGAATCTTTAAGATCAATCTTGAGGGTTTCACTACATTTATGAAGATCTCCTTCCTATTCAGGTAATTTCGAAGAAGAAATATTGGCCAAAGGTGATATGCATTATTATTTTGTATGAACAACAGTAAGATTGTGAAAAGAAAGAAGCTGGAGTTTTGGCAAAATTACTTGTGTCAAATGTATATATATATATATATCTAAATATATAAATCTACTGTTTGTACCTCTGTTAATCTTCTGTACTTCTTTACTTCTGTTCTCTCTCTCTCTCTCTATATATATATATATATATACATATATATATATATATATATATATATATATATATATTCTAGGTTGTCCAAGGTATGGAAATGGATTCAGCACATAGCTCTAACATGGCAGTCAGATCCAAAACTCCTGACATGTCACAACATCTTGAGGCCATGCTATCAATGCTTGAAGCTGGACACTGTCTGAAAATTGTAAGTCTTTGAAAATTAACTGTAAAAATATAAAATGGTGCTGTCTTATCATTTTGGAGATGGAAATGAAATGAAAAAAAATTATGCAAAGAGAAAAAAAATCCATTTTTTTAATTATAAACCTTGAGTCAGTAGAAATCATCTTTTGTGCTATAATGTTTGGCCTTTTTTTCTTTCTTAGTTGTGCATCAAGACAGGGATAGTTGATTTTACTCTGGATCTTTAGTATTAATCTGGTATCAAATAAAAAGGGAACATCATGCATTTTCTTTAAATCTAGCTCAGAGAAAAATCGTTTTGAATATCTGTTAATGAAGGCCACGTCAGGGTAGTAGAATTACTTATTCTTGATGCAAAGATTTAAAATTGTGACAATTATTGAATTTGATCTCTGAGTTTTCATTTTCTAAGAAAGGGGGATTGAACGGGGGGTGTGCTTTAAAGAGACTTCCATTTTCAGAACAATGACTTATTATTGACTTTTTAAAAACAAGCTCTTAAATGTTTATTTCTTAGGCTGAATATGGCTATTTGGCCAGGACAAGGCAAATCTAAAATTCTATTCAAACCGTATAGTTTTAGGTGGAAAAATTTTAACGTCTTCTTTCTTTAAACAAACTCTGCAGTGAAGGTTTATTTCTTTTCAATAAACATTTTTGCAATATCTGTAATAAATATTATGCCCATTGAATTAGCTTAAAATGTCTGCCCCATATGTCAGGCAGGCCAACCATTTTTATTTCTACAAAGGTCAAAATTTCACCCAATATTTTCTTTAGAAAACGTTCCCCAACTTCTTCACTTATACGTTTCCTCTTTGATTCTTATGATCTGTGTGATATCTCCTCTGTGATATTAGCGTGACTAATGCGATTCTTATTTATCTGTAATTTTCCAAACAGGATACTTTTAATGACCAACTTAGTTATTGCAACAAGCAGTGGATTCTTAAATTGAAATTGTTGGTGAAACTAACTATTAATAAAATTGATGTTTGGAGAATTGGAGGGTCTATATTGTTTGTTAAGTGTAGTTATTCAAATCTTTTGCAGTTTTGAAGAATCAGATAAAATGAACTTGCTTTTGCAGTTCTAATATACAGGAAGAACCATTTGAAAAGATTTAAATTGAATTACCTTGAAGATAAGATATTTTATTTTTGCTTCCAGAAAATTAGAATCACATTTATTGAGAATATTAGGCAAACAAAATTAAAATATTGAAAAAAAAGCAGTATTCTAATAGAATTAAACTACTTAGAATTAAGACTAGGCGTCAATAGAAAAAAAAAACTGTTTTCACCTTTTGAAGAATTTATAAGTTCTGATCATACCTGTATGTGCAGAGGAGGTTGATAGCTCATATATGCAAAATTCCTATTTTTTATCTGATCTTGGCCAACGTCTGTATAGCATTGTCCCATGACTTTAATAGGCCAGTTCTTCAATAGATAGGTAAGGCTAAGCAAATCAAGTTCCAGTGTTCGCTTTAAGTCATGATCTAAAATGTGTTTGGAGGAATTATTAGTTCTTTCTTTTTATAATATTTAAAAACGGAGTAAATCAAAAAGCCACTGAAGGGTTTAGGCAAAATTGGCTCTGGATGAGCTGGAATTTATTTCATGTGTTAGCCAGTCAATTTTGAGACCAGACAATTGAGTTGAAGAATATTGATATAATTTCTCCAATACTCATTTTTTAAATTTCTTTTTAACTTTTACTAGTGAATGGGTTGGAAATTCATATTTTATATATGGAAATTCAACTGGGTGCGTCTGCAGCTACTTACTGCAACGGCTGCAGCTACATGCGACTGTGACTACTTGTGACTGGTCTTGCGAATTTAATTCATAAATTTGCGGGAACAACGCCTAAGATACGTCCTTTTTTCTTTTCTTTTTGTCACTAATTCCAGCTTGTTGCGAAGGATTGGCAAAGGTCCATAATCAGCAGGTTTTACGAAGGAAGCGGACTTCAAGCCAGAATGATAAATATCACGTTACATTTTCGAAAGCTTAAATCACACCAATCCCACATACCAATTCATACCATTCAACTTTAACTAGTGAATGGGTTGGAAATTTATTGTTTTAAATGATTAAATTTTTAATTGAAAAAAGAAGACTCAGCTTTAAATGTATTTAACTTAAATCATAATCGTCTAGGTTGAAGCAGTAGGTGTAACCTAGTAAAGGATATAAATCAGAGTTTGTTTAATTCAGTGAGTGATTCAACACTACATATGCACTACCTAATGCTTGAAAATAAGTGGTTTGATAAAAAAAAAAGTCATTTTTAAGAAAGGGATGATTTTACATGCTTCTGAGAATACTTTTTGTTTCGAAATTATTATTATTTAAATTTATAAGATCTCTGCTAATTTTCACGCGAATATTAGATTAACTGTATACATTTAAAGTTAATTCATAATAAAATAAATTTTCGTTGTTGCAATTTACAACCACCTCTCATTTTCTTGAAGAGACAGGAGGAAAGCTCCTGAAATGAGCTATCTTGGCAAGGAATAGAATTAGAAGGATTTGATGTGCAAATGTGCCCCATCTTGAAACAAAGGGGGGCAAAAATTATATTTTAAGCAAATCTGATACTCAGCTACACTCCATTCCAGTAGATTTCAAACCGTTTATGGTTAGCTTAAACAGTTGGATAAAGGCTGCAGTAATGGAATGGTTCATCATTGTAAAAACTCTAAGAAACAAGTTTTGATAACGGCATGTAAATCCAAAGAACCTACTTTTAATATTGACTGCAAATATGTAAAATTCATTCGAGTTTGAATGCATGCATCAACATTTCTTATAAAAGGAAAATTTATACATTTTATGAAAAAGGGATAAACACCCAAAAAATCGATGTAATCTTAAGGAGTACAATATCTTTTTTATACCATTTATCTTGCATATTCTACTTTTATACCTTTACTGCATCCACCGTCCTTACTAACTGGGCTATATTTTGCTATGGAGTAGGGAGATAACTTCCCCCAGACCCCAGTTCGCTCCCCCCAGCTGAAATATCGTTTCTTAAAAATCTCGTCAAAACTAAAATAAGCCTCCGTAATTCAAGGATCCAGAGAAATGGTTCAATTTTCTTTATTATATCTTTGCCTTTATGGACTAGGCCTATATGGCTCATTTTTTCTAGTTTTCAATGTCATTTTCACTTGATTTTGGAAAATTGGCTCAAACTTTGCCCCCCCCCCCAGGATTTTGACAAAATTACACCACTGCTTACTAATGGTGTAGATGATGGATGGGTGGATTTTCTGAAAATAGTTTGCAAAGTAACAAAAAAGGTTTAAGCTTGGTAGAAAGAGAAATGTTTTGTGTGAAAAGTCTTTAAGAAATTATTGTACCATGTTTACTTATTAATATATCACACACAGGAAAAAGTTTTAGGCTATTTCTTAGTTCAAACCTAGTGAAAAACAATCCACTTTTTGAAGCTGTTGCTTGTTGCTAGGAATAGCACCGAGACAAAAGGAGACACCACAGGGATTGACAAACTAAGACATGATTTTTCCGGTTTTTAAAATGGGAAACTGAAACCATTTGGTCAAAAATTTCTGATCATGGCGGTGCGATTGTGCGCTTTTTATTTTCACCATCTTCAAGGGCTAATACAGAGATACAAACAAAAAATGGGTATCCAGCCGAATTTATAAAAGGTACTTAGATATAATGTTAGCTTTCAAATGATAGCCCTAAAAAACAGCTCTTTCTGATATTCTACTGCACCACTAGTGCTAGGGGGAGAAAGACGTCAGTGCTACCCAAGCCAAAATATAATGCTCTCCAGTCTGTGTGATTGAGGGTTGAAAACGTCCGGTGATGTGTTTTCCACCATCGCAAATCCGGTAGCATAATTATCCTTTCAATCTTTCACCGTTTTAGGGGCTATCGAAGGATGAATCTGTCACCCTTCTTTCTGTGAAGTAAATAACAATAGTAATTTTATTAATCTAAAAGCCCTTGGCATTGCAATACAAAATGAAACATTCAAATCTAATTAACATAAAAATAGCTAAATTAATGCAACCAGTGGTTATACTATTAGGGCGATCTTCTTAACACTCGTGTTGACGAAGGTAATAGTGAAGTGAACTGAAATTGAAACACGTTTTATGCATTTCCATGTCTTTGAGTTACATAGACCTTGTATTGTTACTGACCTTACGTATTGTTTTTCTTGCATTATACCATATTAACAAAGAAACTTGTAGATGTTTCCTTTTCGTATTGTCTAGCTTTGAACATGATAACTATGCCATATTGTTGTCTCCAAACACGTAACTGGAATTACCCTTAGTCGTTTTGTTATTTTTGTGTGTTTACTGGTTTTTGTTTGTTTATTTTGGAAGTCTTATTTATTTTATAATAATTTTTATCCTAAAGGCTGCTAGAATTGAATCAATACATCCAGGAAGGGTCCGTTATATTGGTATCATTTCCATCCAAGACAATGGTTTCCTGGGTAATGAAGAAACATGCATTCTTGGCTTTGACTGTCAGCCAAGTGAAAACCAAGGACTGTCTGGTGTCTCTCTGGGCCTCATATTCTGTATATATGCGGATTCAAAGATTGAACTAGATGGCGATGGGTAATTTTTTTTTATTATATTTTATTAGGACCTTTTGTCTCTAAAACAATTTTAATTTTTGACTCTTCCTACCTCTGGCTCCTAATATGAGATGTAAGCCCAACAAAGGTAGGAGCAATCATAAAATTGTCAAATATGGGAACGGGCGAGTTGGTTCCAATGGTAAAAAATAACTATTTTCAAAATCTCTTCAATTGCCTTGCACTTTGTTTCTGAAATTCTGTCGATATGGCATAGATGGTGCCCACAAAGAGTATCCCGTCCCCATGATTGGCTTGAAGAATTCCATTCCCAAAAAACTGTGAACTTTAATCATTCAATTTCCTGCTCTAAATGTTGTATTTAGAGCTATTCGACATAAATGAAACATCGCAAAGAAAGGATAATGGTACATATTTATCCTGTTAAAGTCTAGGAAAAGACATTCCCTCAAAATCTCTAGGTATATTTGTCAGGTAAACATAGAAATCCAGATCAAAAAGGCAGCTTCATTTGAGCAATTTGGTCCTTTGAAAAGTTATCTGTGGTGAAATCTGCTCATTGACACTCATCAGTCTGAAAATTGCTGTGTCTGTTTTTAGATAAAGACATTTTGAGAATTAACAGACTAGAGAATTTTGGTGGAGGAGACTAGTTGTGACAAAAATATCTACTGTAGCACAATGCTGCCCTGGGCCAACACAGCTACGCACGCTCTCATCCATCCCAATCTATTCAAAGCCTCCCTCTTTACACTCTCCCAGGAAGGTGCCATTTCCCTTAAATCCTCCTCTACAATATCCTCCCACCCAAACCGCGGGCGACCTGCTTTCCGTTTAGCCCTAGACGGTTTGTCGAAAAGGACAATCTTTGGTAATCTTTCATCCTTCATCTGCAGAATGTGCGCTAGCTTTATCAACTTTTCTCTCATTATACCCCACGAAAGCGGGATTGAATAACGCTTTTTGTACTGCCTACTGTGTAAAACACGGTCATTTTGAAACCTGTTCTAGCACCCTGAACTGGGAAAACCTATAAAAGTTCATCTATTTTATTCACATTTTCGTCTAGGATGTTTAATAATCAGCATAAAGACCAGGAAAGTTTTTTCTTCCCTAGTTGATTCCGTGTTCTCCCATTGCCTTTCCCGTGTTTCTTAAGACTAAGTCCATCAAAACGATCCATATAAATGGTGATAGAACACAACTCTGCTTAACTCCTGATTTTATACGAAACCAACTACTAGCCTCATTGGCAATTCTCAATTATTTACCTAAGAGTGAAAACTTGGTCGACACATCCTCTACCCTTCCTAAAACCGCACCGTTCTTCTCTTAAAACTTTGTCTACAGCTTCTCTTAAGTCTAAAAAGTATCATCATACTAAGTAATTTGCTACCTATAGAAACCAGGCTAATGCTTCTACAATTACCACACTCAGTCTTATCACCTGTCTCATACAATTAGGATTTTCCTAAAATCGCTAGGTACTTCCCTTTTTTCAAAAATCATATTCATCATCTTCAGTAATCTTGAAGGAGAAGTCATGAAGGAGGGCGATGCAGTACTAACAGCAACGCTGAAGATAAAGCAGTAAAATGTTTGTTGTCAGTATAGTATAAATAATCCACTTGAGTGAAGCCTTTCTTGCAAAAATTTCCTGATGTCTTTATATGTAGTCAAGATGAAAATATTGATATCTTATGTCTACAAATAACCATCTTAAAAAATTGTTTTCTATCTGGGCATTTGCTATTCTGGAAAAACAAAAGCTTTGAATTATAATATTTTTTAAATTGTAAGCTAGAAGCTATGACCTCCAAATGAAAGAGTATTAGAATGAAGCTGTTTCTGTCGGTTTCAAATTATGGTTACAGATTTTACAGTCCCTTCTCATAATGTGCAGGTACCAGTACTGTAAAAACATATTTGATTTTGTATTTAAGTGCTCTTTAAAGTATTTAATTACACAGAATCTAAAAATCCGCCTAATTTACCTGCGAGAACCACTTAAATACTGTAAAAATTAGCAGAAGAAATTCTTTTGAAGCTTGACGCTATAGATTCCTTGTCTCCTATTGGTTCATCGTTCTTATCAGATGGACTTTATTTTGCTGAAAATTTGGAAATCACAAAATCTTCAAACTCGATACAAAACATTTTCGCTTTTCTTCTTAATATTCTTTTAATAGTAAAACCTGAAGCCGTAAAGTATGCACGGTGTAAATTGAAGGTCATGGATAAAATTGCTGAAGATATGAAAGATGCTGGCAGACAGTATAATAGTAAAATATCGTATTGGTTTGTTAAAAAACTGAGAGAGAAGAGTTAATCGGGACTTATCTCAGTTAAAGATGGGAACGGGGCCACACTAAGTGATAGGTAAAGAGTTTGAGAAAGATTTGCAGAACACTTTTAGAATGTGTCAAACCTTTGTGAAGTTACTGCAAATGACATATTAAAGAAGGAAAAAGTTTGTGACACTTTGGAAGCGGAGGACGATATATTTTGCTGAGGAATAATTGGAGACTACTGAAAGGATTAAATTTGGTGTGTGGTAGATGAGTTTGTGAAGTTAGAGATAAGTTACTGAAGATCCTAAATATGACGTAAAATAAGAAGTAATTAGCAATCATAGGATTTGATAAAACCTATCTTTAAGAAATGTAATGAGACGAGTTTGGTAATTATAGAGGCAATAGCTTGGTTTGTGTTAAAAAAAAAGTAAGTAAGTAAGACGGCACTAGACCCTTAAGGTCCAAACCGGTGGTGCTGATCTCCATTTCATGGCCCTTCAGCCAGGAAGTACAATGGGGGGCTGAGGGCCAAATTCTGTTTGAAGTAAATTACTAATTATGATGATACTTTTTGGACTTAGAGATGTTATACATCTCTAAGAGAAAGAAAAGTGTTTTAGTTTTAAGAGAAGAAAAGTGTGCTTTAAGGAAGGGGGAGGATATGTCGACTAAATTTTCACTCTTGATTAATAATTGTGAAGTGCCTGAACCGTTTAGTCTACTGCCTTATAGACTGAGCAAGAATTTAATTCAGTCGATATAACAGCTGTAGCGAAGGTCTTATCCTTGTATGGTACAGGAGATTAATACATTAAAGAGATTATTACACATGTGTAAGAATAACATTTGTGCGTTGGTTTCTTATTGAGTCAGGAGTCGAGTAAGGTTGCGGTCTGTGTCCATTCATGTAGATGATTTTGATAGACTTTGCCCTAAGGAACACAGCAAAAGCTATTAAAGATCACGGAATTAAATAGGAAAGTATAACCCTCCTGGCCATAGATTATGTTGATGATTGGGAATTCTATATGAAATATTAGCAAAATGAAGTTTGTTTTGGAGGTCTTGAAAGCTCAGGGCGAAAGACTAGGGTTAACAATTAGTGTTAAGAGGACTAGTCGGTTACACTGGGAAAAAGTTAAGGTGAGGAGGTGATGTTGGGTAACAAGAAGATCAATCAACTGTACAGCTCAATTTATCTAGGCTGTATTATTAGTAAAAATGGTGGATGTGGTGAAGACATTAAAAGTAGAATAGTTATGGCCCGGTTTTTTTATTTATTATTACAGTTGAAAAGAATATGAAATACCAGTAAGATGTATTGGTAAACCAAGATTAGAATATTGGAAGCTACTGTGATGACAGGTGTCAAGTTTCGCTCTGACGATAGACGGAGGAGGATCTGTTAGGTATTCTCCACGAGGAACTATCTATGGACTTTTTTGGGTACCCATCTGACTTACTGTATTTCTAGCAGTAAGCTGTACAGAAAGTGTGGCATTGTAGATGAACTATTTTCATAACCAGGATACATATTGTGTTTTTGTAAGCCTCTGGTCCGTCCCCAAGTCAAGTCCAGTATTCATTTGACTCCCCCCTCATAACCTCTCGAAAGATTCAACCAATCGGTGAGATATTGCATATAGTATGAAAGCTAGATGTCTCATGTTGTGTTTTGATTTACTGTAAGTATGCGTGTCATCTTTTAGTGCTGTTACTGGGGAGCTTGGTTGATCATGGCCTAGTTGCCCTTAAGAGCTCCTATTCTGACTGGACAACCAAGACCAAATATTCCCATCTTTCTACTCAAACCTGTCTTTGAACAGTAGGTAATTCATATTAATTAGGGACATTGCCCTTGGGGATGGCTGGGGTAAAGCTGGCCTTGGCATATTTATTACATCTTTCCACGTTCCAGAACAAAATGACAATTTTAAATTTTAATTTGACATCATGTGAGTTACGGCTGGATTGCGTTGCAGAAAAAGACATGGGAGGCAGGCCGGTCGTCCTCCAATGGCTCTGATCCTCAAATCAGTGTTGGCCCGTAAAAAGGCTACTAGACCTTCAATTTCAGATCGAAAAAGCCCCCTCCCAAGTTTTTAAAACCATACCTTCCATGCGAAGTGACTGGGAAGAAGTTTCGGTCCTATGTTGGGTCGTGTTTGGAAGGGAATCAGATTGTTTTTCTATATCCTTTTGTGTGGGGGTCACTATCTAATGGACTTAGGGATGCACGTTTTGATCGGATTGGAAGAAAATTTTGGCTCTTGTTTGGTTCCCTTTTTCGAGGGAACATGCCCTAAACATTTCTTTTGTATGTTAGACCCAATGAGACAGCTGTAAGTTTAAAACGGATCAGAGACAGAATTAGTTATGCCTCGATGTGTTATGCTAAGATGTGTGGCCTGTTTAACCCAGAGAACGATTCACTAAAATGTTTGAGCAACTGGACACTCAAACATACACAATAATTTTATTTTTCTATTATTATACCTAAATGTAAACAATTGGTAATTTTGCATACTTCACTGACCAGGGTTCAGAGCTTCTGGGTCTCAATTTATTGGATATTTCAACTATCCTGAACTAAATGAACTATATAAAGATTTGGGTGCGATAGAGCCAGATGGTAAAACAAGGGCGCGGGAGGTTGGCTGATTGTCCTCCAATCACTTTATTCTCCTGAAAAGGACACTAGAACTTAATTACCGGTCAAATGAGCCCCCTCTAAAGGGAAAAACTCAAATAAATAATACATGGATGGCCCTTGGCTATTTATGTAAGTAATCTTCGATTAAATTAAGAAAGATATATATATATATATATATATATATATATATATATATATATATATATATATATATATGTATATATATATATATATATATTGAATGCTAAAAATTCGGCCAAGGAGAACTTTTTTGTTGCATAATTTCTACGCTATTCATTCTTTTCATATTCTTTTTTTTTTTTTTTTTTTTTTTTTTTTTTTCTTTTTTTTTTTTTTTTTTTTTTTTTTTTTTTTTTTTTTTTTTTTTTTTTTTGTCAACGCTAAAGTTAAAAACTGAACGAAAATAGACTGGACAACTGAAATTGATTTTATACGAACCGCAAACCTTCAACATGTTTTTTTCACTCTTTAAAAGTATGGCGCTTCTCTGAATCTAATCCTTTTATATTTATCCTTTGTATTGTCTCGTAAATTGTAACTGGTCTAAATTTGTAGATTTGATATCACGTTTCTTTTTAAAGGAAGGAAATTGTGGTTAATTTTTTTTTATCTGATAGCAAATACAGTATAGCATTAGTATTTGTATTAAGTTATAGAAAGACGCTTCAACTCTGATAGTAAATTTGAACTAATAAACACTAAAACTATTTGGTCCGTGTTCTTTTCTTATAGGTAAACACTTATATACCATACGTGTAACATGTATTTTTACCTCTTGGTGACAAGAAAAAGTATGTGGGAAGAATTAAGACGGAGAGATAAGTCTTAATTTTGCCCAATATGTGGAGATGGAAGGATGACTCGATGATTCATTTTTTTTAGGAATTAAATTGTCTGAGGGAGGAAATTTTTCGGGGCGGTATATAAGCGAAAATGGGTGGATGTTATATTAAGTTATAGAAAGTCTCGAAGAAGTTGGGAAAGTGTGTGGACCATTTTGTGTAATCTATTTATAATATAATTTGGATCTAAGAATGGGTCTAGTTTATAATTTGTTTTGTCGTTGTATTTTTGTTTTAACCATGAGCCATGAAGGCTTTTAATGTTAATAAATATCATAACATACAGTCTTCTATAAAGAAGTATGATTTCTAGGTAAGGCAGAATACTGACCCTAAGTTAGCTGATTGAAGTCTGCATCAAATAGTGAAGTTTTTTCAACTGAAAGTAAGGAGCGACATTAAAACTTAAAACGAACAGAAATTACTTCATATATGAAAGGGGCTGCTTCCTCATCAACGCCCCGCTCTTTACGCTAAAGTTTGACTCTTTCTCTCAGCTCTTCTTTTTAAAACAGTAAAAAACTTTAGCGTAAAGAGCGGGGCGTTGATGAGGAAGCAGCCCCTTTCATATATGAAGTAATTTCTGTTCGTTTTAAGTTTTAATGTCACTCCTTACTTTCAGTTGAAAAAACTTTTTTTTTTAATTTAATTTCTGAACGTTTTTGAATCAATACATGTTTTGATTTTGGCTCTCCGCAGAGGAATTTGCATATTTTTTATTATTTTTTGGGGCTAAATGGCTTTCTTATAATTTTGATCGAATGATTTTGAGAAATAAGAGCGGGGAGGAAGCCTAGTTGCCCTCCAATTTTTTGGGTAATTAAAAAGGCAACTAGAACTTTTAATTTTTTACGAATCTTTTTATTAGTAAAATATATACGTAACTTATAAATTAGCTTACGTAAAGAATTTTTTATTCTTATGTTTTTATTACACATATGAGAGGGTTTGCCCCCTCGTCAGTACCTCTCTCTTTACACCAAATCTTAAATTTTGTCCCAATTCATTAAGAATGACCCCTGAATCACAAAAGCCGTAGAATAAATAGTTGACATTACTAAAAATACTTTAGCGTAAAGAGTGAGGTATTAGGAGGAGGTGAGCCCCTCATATGGGTAATAATTTCTGTTCGTTTTTAGTTTTAATGCTGCTCCTTACTTCCAGCTGAAAAAAACTTTTTCATATTTATTTTTTCATTGTTTTTTTTTTTAAATAATGCTAGTAAATCCTGCACTCCCTTCATGGAAATTTTCTTCCCCCATGACAAATTCCTCGATGGAAAGTTCCCCCAGTATATCCCCCTCTTCTCAACCCCTCCCCCCAACCAAAAAATCCTCCTGAAAACGCCTGTACACTTCCCAATAACCATTACTATATGTAAGCACTGGTTAAAGTTTGTAACTTGTAGCCCCTCCCACGGGGACTGTGGGGGAGTAAGTCGTCTCCAAAGACATAGTTATAAGGTTTTTCGACTACGTTGAATAAAATGGCTATCTCAGAATTTTGATCCGTTGACCTTGGGAAAATAATTAGCGTGGGAGGGGGCCTAGGTGCCCTCCAATTTTTTGGTCACTTAAAAGGGCACTAGAACTTTTCTTTTCCGTTAGAATGAGACCTCTCGCAACATTCTAGGACAACTGGGTCGATGCGATCACCCCTGGAAAAAAAACAACAAACAAACAAATAAACACGCATCCGTGATCTGCCTTCTGGCAAAAAATACAAAATTCCACATTTTTGTAGATAGGAGCTTGAAACTTCTACAGTAGGGTTCTCTGATACGCTGAATTTGATGGTGTAATTTTCGTTAAGATTCTATGACTTTTAGGGGGTGTTTCCCCCTATTTTCTAAAATAACGCAAATTTTCTCAGGCTCGTAACTTTTGATGCGTAAGACTAAACTTGATGAAACTTATATATTTAAAATCAGTATTAAAATGCGATTCTTTTGATTTAGCTATTGGTATCAAAGTTCCATTTTTTAGAGTTTTGGTTTCTATTGAGCCGGGTCGCTCCTTACTACAGTTCGTTACCACGAACTGTTTGATATAAGCAGGAATTTGTGTCTTGGGACGGCCTGCGCTCTAAAGAGGGGGGTAAACTTCATTAGTAAGCAACAAGATGTTACCATATCCGAGTCTTGTTGTGGAAAGAGGAGTGTACGCAAGAAGCGGGTGTTGGTCTTTAGTTTTCTTCCATGAACTTAAGTTATTTTTACTTATGTGAGGACAGTGGCTACGAGCATTTGTTGGTATCCAATAACTCATCCAGAATGGAATCCTTCGTTGGTGGCCCTGAGTCAATTCAACTCTTCAGCAGCTAAGCTAAAAAGCATGGATGTTCGAAGATTGAATAATTATTTCACCTGAAGACTGGTTACAAATAACTGAAAATACAATTAGAAGAAAGCTCCGAACAAAATCAGAAAGATGATGCTATTATTGTAATTTTCATTGTTAGTCTAAAAAATCCTAGTCGTTTTATTGAGAAAGTGCTCTCTCAGACAGTGAATTTTTCTCTGTCGACAACTGATAGTATCTTCTTTATGTAATTTTTTTCTATCTGATAATTAGGTTAAAATGAGGACTTGTATCTCGTATTCTTATATACACTATTTTATTTTTCAGGGGTTTCAGTGTTACAAGTGGAGATGAACAGCGAATCTTTAAGCCTGTATCTGTTCACACCTTATGGTAAGTTATCTGGTCTTAACTTAGATTAGTTATGTAAAATAATCGGTTTTTGCAAATAACAATATTTATGGCACTTGGTATTAACAAAGTGACATATAGCAATCGCAAATTCTGTCGGTCTGTCTGTCGGTCCCGGTTCTGCTACTTTAGGCACTTCCAGGTAAGCTAGGACGATGACATTTGGCAGGCGTATCAGGGACCGGACCAGATTAAATTAGAAATAGTCGTTTTCCCGATTTGACCATCTGGGGGGAGTGGGGGGCCGATTAATTCGGAAAAAATAGAAAAAATGAAGTATTTTTAACTTACGAACTGTTGATCAGATCTTAATGAAATTTGATGTTTGGAAGGATATCGTGTCTCAGAGCTCTTATTTTAAATCCCGACTGGATCTGGTGACATTGGTGACAAACCTAAAACTTGGAAAACACTTAGAGTGGAGGGATCGGGATGAAACTTGGTGAGAAAAATAAACACAAGTCCTAGATACATGATTGACATAAACAGAACGGATCCGCTCTCTTTGGGGTAGTTGGGGGGGGGGGGGGGGGTATTTCTGAAAAATTAAAAAAATGAGGTATTTTTAACTTACGAACGGGTGATCGGATATCAATGAAATTTTATATTTAGAAGGATATCGTGGCTCAGAGCTCTTATTTTAAACCTGACCGGATCTGGTGACATTGGGGGTAGTTGGGAAGGGAAACCTAAAACTTGGAAAACACTTAGAGTGGAGGGATCGGGATGAAACTTGGTGGGAAAAATAAGCACAAGTCCTAGATACATGATTGACATAACTGGAACGGATCCGCTCTCTTTGGGGTAGTTGGGGGAGGGGTTAATTCTGAAAAATTAGAAAAAATGAGGTATTTTTAACTTACGAACGGGTGATCGGATCTCAATGAAATTTTATATTTAGAAGGATATCGTGTCTCAAAGCTCTTATTTTAAATCCTGACCGGATCTGGTGACATTGGGGGAGGTTTGGGGTGGGGGAACCTAAAATCATGAAAAACGCTTAGATTGGAGGGATCGGGATGAAACTTGGTGGGAAAAATAAGCAGAAGTCTTACATACGTGATTTACATAATTGGAATGGATCCGCTCTATTGGGGGGGGGGTTAATTCTGAAAAATAAGAAAAAATTACGTATTTTTAACTTACGAAGGAGTGATCGGATCTTCATGAAACTTCATATTTAGAAGGACCTCGTAACTCAGATCTCTTATTTTAAATCTCCACCGGATCAAGCGTAATGGGGGGGGGGCAGTTGGGGGACCGGAAATCTTAGAAAATACTTAAAGCGGTGAGATCAGGATGAAACTGGGTGGGAATAATAGAAACCTGTCTAAAATTCGCGACTGACATAACCGAACCGGATCTGCTCTCTTTGGTGGAATTGGGGTGGGGGGTAATTTTGAAAATTGAGGTATTTGTAACTTACGAAAGGGTGACCAGATCTTAATGAAATTTGATATTTAGAAGGATCTTGTGTTTTAAAGTTCTAATTTTAAATTCCGACCAGATCCTGTGACATGGGGGGAGTTGGAGGGGGAAACCGGAATTCTTGGAAAACGTGAAAATTGGGGTATTTTTATCTTACGAATAGATAATCGGATCTTAATGAAATTTGTTTTTTAGAAGGAATTCATGTCTCAGAGCTCTTATTTCAAATCCTGACCAGATCTTTTGACATTGGGGGAGATGGAGGGGGAAATCTTGGAAAAACACTTGGAGTGGAGGAATCGGGATGAAGCTTGGTGGATAGAATAAACAAATGTCCTTGATACGTGATTGACAGAATCGTACTGGATTCGCTCTCTTTGAGGGAGTCGGGGGGAGGGGTTCAGTGATTTGGCGAGTTTGGTGCTTCTGGACGTGCTAGGACGATGAAAATTGGTAGGCGTGTCAGGGAGCTGCACAATTTGACTTGATAAAGTCGTGTTCCCAGATTCGACCATCTGGGGGGCTAAAGGGAGAGGAAAAATTAGAAAAAATTAGGTATTTATAACTTACGATTGGGTGATCGGATCTTAATGAATTTTGATATTTAGAAGGACATCGTGACTCAGAGCTCTTATTTTAAATCCTGACCGGCATTAAGCCTCTTATTTTCCTTTTTAAATCAATCTATTGATTCATAGAATTTTGTTAGAGCTCATACCATATGATCTCTTGGCTCTTAGCTCTTCTCGCCTCGCCATAAGTGCCATATGAGCTCTTAGCTCTTGTTAAAAAGTTTGTGCCCGTTTTTGTCTCCTAAGTATGCATAATTTTAATTGTAAAAAAAAGGAACCTTATTTAATACCGGCTTATTCAAAGTCCCTCTTTTTTTGCAGTTGCATCACCTTCTAATTTTATTGTTAGTCTTGTATTATTTTCTTCCGTATGTGTATCCGCCGACCTTGGCTAGTTATTTATTTTATGTTTGTGTGTGTGTGTAATAGATGTAGATCGAGTTAAGGAACTCCAAAGTAAAGATATAAAAGAATTGATTCTCCTTGTTGAGTCTAAAAAACTTTCTTTTTCTAAAAGTAAATAACTATGTTGTTACTTGAGTGTCTACGCCTTCAATAGAATCATGGTATGGTGATACCTAACGTATAGAAATATATATAAATAGATTTTACCAAATACCAAACGTTTAGGAAATATATATATAAATAGATTTTACCAAATACCAAACGTGTAGGAAATATATATATAAATAGATTTTACCGAATACCAAACGTTTAAGAAATATATATAAATTGATTTTACCGAATACCAAACGTTTAGGAAATATATATAAATATATTTTGCCAAATACCAAACGTTTAGGAAATTTATATAAACAGAGTTTACCAAATACCAAACGTTTAGGAAATGTATATAAATAAATTTTACCAAATACCAAACGTTTAGGAAATTTATATAAACAGATTTTACCAAATATCAAACGTTTAGGAAATATATATAATTAGATTTTACCAAATACCAAACGCTTAGGAAATTTATATAAATAGATTTTACAAAATACCAAACGTTTAGGAGGTATATATAAATAGATTTTACCAAATACCAAACGTTTAGGAAATATGTATAAATAGATTTTACCAAATACCAAACGTTTAGGAAATATATATAAATAGATTTTACCAAATACCAAACGTTTAGGAAATTTATATAAATAGATTTTGCCAAATACCAAACGTTTAGGAAATTTATATAAATAAATTTTACCAAATACCAAACGTTTAGGATATATATATATATATATATATATATATATATATATTATATATATATATATATATATATATATATATATATATATATATATATATATATATATATATATATATATAAATTTTACCAAATACCAAACGTTTTGAAAATTTATATAAATAGATTTTGGCAAATACCAAATGTTTAGGAAATTTATATAAATAGAATTTAACAAATACCAAACGTTTAGGAAATATATATAAATAGATTTTACCAAATACCAAACGTTTAGGAAATATATATAAATAGATTTTATCAAATACCAAACGTTTAGGAAATATATATAAATAGATTTTAGCAAATACTAAACATAAATAGATTTTACCAAATACCAAACGTTTAGGAAATATATATAAATAAATTTTACCAAATACCAAACGTTTAGGAAATTTATATAAATAGATTTTGCCAAATACTAAACGTCTAGGAAATTTATATAACTAAATTTTACAAAATTCCAAACGTTTAGGAAATATATATAACTAGATTTTACCAAATACCAAACGTTTAGGAAATTTATATGAATAGAATTTACCAAATACCAAACGTTTAGGTAATTTATATAAATAGATTTTGCCAAATACCAAACGTTTAGGAAATTTATATAAATAGATTTTACCAAATCCAAACGTTTAGGAAATTTATATAAAAAGACTTTACCAAATTCCGAACGTTTAGGAAATTTATATAAATAGATTTTGCCAAATACCAAACGTTTAGGAAATTTTTACAAATAGATTTTACCAAATAACAAACGTTTAGGAAATATATATAAATAGATTTTACCAAACGTTTAGGAAATTTATATAAATAGATTTTGCCAAATACCAAACGTTTAGGAACTTTATATAAATAGATTTTACCAAATACCAAACGTTTAGGAAATTTATATAAATAGATTTTGCCAAATACCAAACGTTTAGGAAATTCATATAAATAGATTTTACCAAGTACCAAACGTTTAAGAAATTTATATAAATAGATTTTGCCAAATACCAAACGTTTAGGAAATTTATATAAATACATTTTACCAAATGCCAAACGTTTAGGAAATATATATAAATAAATTTTGCCAAAAGCCAAACGTTTAGGAAATTTATATAAATAGATTTTTCCAAATACCAAACGTTTAGGAAATTTATATAAATAGATTTTGCTTACTTTTCAATCATGGCAATATTTCAATGCAGTTTATTGCTAATGAGAACCCAAAGCGTTGTCAAAGAATTACCGATATATTTTAAACAGTATAGCACCAAAAGTGTTGCAGTTCTTTATTTTGATATGAAAATAAAACAAGAACTGTATGTACTTACACTCTATACACTTATACACTATACATTCTATATGCTATACACTGTATGTATACCGAGGTTTCAAACTTGTTCAAAGACTCATTTAAATAAATGTAGTTAAACTTGCTAAGACAAACAAGTTTTTAACTAAGAATGAGTTAAATTCAGTTTTTAAATAGAGTTCTACTTTTGTTTGTGTTTCAAAGTGAAAAAAATTGTGTTTTTCAGCTATCTCGGATTTAAAATATTTCTACAAAGTCAATTGCGTTTTGTTATCGAAATTCTGCTAAGGTTTGTAGGTCCACGCAGATCTTCTGCCTAAAGAAAGTATGGTAGACTGAGAATGACCTTGTTGCTTTGTCAGCAGCAGCAACAGTTTTTCAATCTCCCTCTTTAGCAGCGTTTGCTCGTTGATTGCTCTACTATGTAATTATCCGTTGTTGTTTTCTTGTGTTAATTTATATGTCTTTTTATGTTTCGTGCATTTAGTATATTTATTTGTTAACAAAAGATTGATTAATTGATTAGTTTACTAACGCAAAATTCTCCTATCATCAGGTCAGTCTTACAGTGCCTACATAAAGCAAGCGGTCGTGCTCGAAGCTCTAATCACTTCATAGGTGGAACTAGTCATAAATGGGCAGCTGTTTATACCGAAAGGATCAATTCTGACCGATCGTGCTTGAATGAGTGGAATGCTATGAGTGACATTGAGTCTAGAAGACCGGCTTCTCCAGATGTTGTGGAAAAGTAAGTCGAAGAAGAAGATAAAGTGCAACTTCAAAACAATTTTATTTCATTTTTAAGATATTAGCTTTGAAGGAAAACTTTTGGGGCTTTTAAATTATCCACTAAACCTTATTGCTGCCTTACTTATCTATCGCCGTTAAATTTGAAAAAAAAAAGCAAAATTCCATTAAAAAGTATTGCCTGCGCGGTTTTCCAGTAGTTTTTGCGAAGCATCTTTTTTCCAAAAAAAAAAATCGTGACGAAAGCATTCGTCTGTTTTTTTTGTTGTTTTTTTTTTCGTGTAAAGGACAATTTAATGTCATACTCATACTATATCTATAGGTCATGTTGCATCATATCAGTCTCACGTAATGCGTAAAATGTTTCTTCGAAGCTTGAGATTGAAAAATTTACATTTTTTAGGTTTCTAGAAATCATATAGACAAGTCGATTTGGCTATTCCGAATTCCGATTATTTTTCAATGAAATTTTCGATTTTAGCGTAAATTTGTTAGGTTTCATATGTATATAGTTCCGACCGGTTCCGAGATTTGGTCCTTTGCAAGTTATTCAGAGAGTGCTGTCAAATACGAATAAGACTTGATAGAGGAGCTTTTTGGGGGAAGGATGGGAGTCTCTAAGCAGCTCGTGAGATTGTACTCGTACTCGTTACGGTTTCTTTCATCTCGTTGCGCCATCTTCGTGGAAATTTTGGCTGCCATTAAATGACTTTATATGCATAAAACTTGAAAATCACTTGATTCCATGTCTTGGCTGTGGGAGGGGGGGGGTGAAACTGTTTTAATACAAAATCCATAAGATGTATGCAAGCTATGAGCATTATTGATTTTGCATGGGGGTGACTTGATCAACCCATTCTATAGCCTAGACTTGACACTTTTTATATACAAAATCAAACCTTGTTGGCCAAAACTTCAAAAAAATCTAAGCGACGAGGTGAAAAAAGATGTTAACACAAGACTGTAATCACAGGCAGTATCTTCCTTTAATGTGGGAAACTTGTCTTTGAATGCAAAAACTTGTTTTCTTAGACGGCAATTGCTTACTATGCTGAAAGTTGTTTTTTATTTGTACTTATCGTACAAAATTCTATGCGCCGCGATGTAGGTCAAACTAAATAGAAATCAAAGCAGCAAGTTAAAAACAAGTGAAAGTAAACAAAAAGTCTTAGGTCAAACAACATGACTCAAAATATGGAACGTAAAACTAGAGCTTAAAGCATCCCATAAAAATCAACAAAACAGGTTAAAACAAGTAACAATAAATAATAACTAAAAAAATAGACAGAGGAAGAATATTTATTTCAGTAATGTCGCTTTGACTGTTATTACTATTTGTTAATATTCTCCGCTATAAAGTGAATGAATCTTTTTGAGGCCTTTTTTAAGAGAACCGTTCGGATAGTAAATTGAAATAGCTGAGGAGCTAAAGGGGAAAAGCGTTTCTTACGATGCTACTGGACAAGAAGTGTCCTATTGTGTGATGGCACGTTCGGGATGTCCTGCGTGTTCTTGATGACACGTTTGGAAATACATAAGTAAATACCGTCTGTTCTGTTGAAATTTTAATTTCATTCATCGTACGAGCAAGAATTTCAAGGCGGCCTTTCTGATATGTCTACTGTATATCATGAGGATCGGAGAGTTGTCCACATGTTTCGTTCCTTAATGGATCTTGTTACTAATTTATCAACAATAGCTATGAAAAAGAGCATCTTAGTACAATTAATTGGAGAATCTCTCTTTGTAAATAGAAGGGGGGCAGAGAGTATTACGCTTTTGATCCCATTAAGAGGAAGAACTGTACAGTATTTCATAAAAGAGGTTTTATCTTAAAGATGTCCAATAGTAAGTCAGTTACGATGTAGTAGTCGATTTAGCCAAAAGCTTTTAGAAGATAAGCTCAGATAAAGTTTAGTGAAATGTTTAGCTTTTCGAGATTACTTAAAATAGTATGTAACTTGTGCATAAGATAAGTGGCAGAGATTTGGCTCAAATTACCAAGTTGTATGATGTCAATGCGAGTGAAACCCAGTCGTCTAACAGGATATGACTGCACTGCTGGTCTCATAGAATTTTTGATCTGTAAATTTCTCTATATTTTGATTATGGGTCACGGAAAGCGTTGTAAATATTAATCACTTCTAGTTGAAATTTATATTAAGTTTTCTATGTATTTTCAGTTTCGTGATTCTTTTTGTCAGCAGAAAAATGGGCTACCCATGGGGGCCCCTTTATCCGGGCTACTGGCAAATATTTATGTCGAGAACCTTGAAAATTGGGCATTAAATTCTTATTTTTTAAAACACGTCTATTGGGGTCGCTATATGGATGACGTAATTTTACTTTGGAATTATGGAGAAGCTGAACTTCGGGGCTTCTTAGATCATCTTAATACTTATGACCGAAATTTGCAGTTCACCCTAGAAGGTGAAATTGGAAATAAACCACCGTTTTATAGATGCTGAACATTTGCTCCGATTCAAACATAAATGCCGAAATAAATTTTATCAGAGATATTCTCTTTGGTAATGGATACCCCATTCCTTTTGTCAATAAGATAACTAACCTTAGACTAAAAAGACATACCCGTAAAATTGAAGAAGATATTTCACAATGTGAGGCTAGTGATAAGCCTTCAAGCATTATCTATCTTCCGTATATCTCGAAAATTACAACAACATTAAAAAATATTTGCACAAAAAATAATCTGTATGTAGTTTTTACTAACAATTTTAAAATCATTAATTTCTTAAATTCTGGTAAAGATAAAACCCCAGTTACTTTCCAAAGAGGGGTCTATCAAATACCTTTTGACTGTGGAAATTTACTATGTTGGCAGGACCCATCAGAATCTAGACAAACGGATACACCAGCATAAAATAGATATAGACAAGGCGTTAATTTCAAATAGTTCTAATTACTCCATTGATTCTGCTTTAGGTTAGCATATATTTAATAATCCCTCCCACATGATACTTTCCGAAAAATCTTCACTCATCAGTAATGATTTGGGGATAAAGCAGGTGGTTCGGGAATCAATTGAAATTAGTTTCAAAATAAATAATAATATTTCTTTGAATAGGGACTTGGGGGAGTACTCACTAAATTCTTTATATTCAAACTTAATTAAAAATGATCTAACAAAATATTTTACTAAACCAATTTATAACAGTATTGAACCAGTTTCAAAAAGACCTCTGACGCAGGCTGCCAGAAATGCAAGGTTAGCCTTGAAAACTTGCATTTAATCATTTTGTTCTGTTTTGTTTGAATGAATTTGTCATCTCACTTTATTCTATTTATCAGTACTGGTTGAACTTCGTTGAAGTAAGGATGCTAGTGCTGTTTTTAAAAAACATTATTAGTTTTAATTCTCACATTTTAATGTAAGTTTATGCATATATATATATATATATATATATATATATATATATATATATATATATATATATATATATATATATATATATATATATATATATATATATATGTATATATATATATATATATATATATATATATATATATATATATATATATATATATATATATATATATATATATATATATATATATATATGTATATATATATATATATATATATATATATATATATATATATATATATATATATATATATATATATATATGTATATATATATATATATATATATATATATATATATATATATATATATATATATATATATATATATATATGTGTGTGTGTGTGTGTGTGTGTGTATTTATATGTATATATATTCCTTTCTCGCATTGTGCTTAAGACGACCCTTGGACACAGGGCCGAAATATCCACTGAAAACAGTATTAGTTTTATTTCTCATATTTTAATGTAAGTTTATGTATATATATATATATATATATATATATATATATATATATATATATATATATATATATATATATATATATATATATATATATATATATATATATATATATATATATATATATATATATATGTATATATATAGGGCCGAATACATACAGATATACCGATATACATAGGGCCGAAATATCCACTGAATTGATTTCCACTGTCTTGAAAATATTTTCCTACTTTGCGTTTGTTTGTCACTTCATTTAGATTTTTGTCTAAAAAAAGGTAAAGGATGCGGCACTAGAACCTTAAGATCCGAACCGGCGGTGCTGATCTCTCTCTCAAGGCCCTTCAGCCAGGAAGTGCAATGGGGGGATGATATATATATATATATATATATATATATATATATATATATATATATATAAATATATATATATATATATATATATATATATATATATATATATATATATATATATATATATGTGTGTGTGTGTGTGTATTTATATGTATATATATTTCTTTCTCGTATTGTGCTGAAGACGGCCCTTGGACACAGGGCCGAAATATCCACTGAATTGATTATCCTCTGAAAACAGTATTAGTTTTAGTTCTCACATTTTAATGTAAGTTTATGTATATATATATAATATATATATATATATATATATATATATATATATATATATATATATATATATATATATATATATATATATATATATATATATATATATATATAGGGCCGAATACATACAGATATACCGATATACATAGGGTCGAAATATCCACGGAATTGATTTCCACTGTCTTGAACATATTTTTCCTACTTTGTGTTTGTTTGTCACTTCATTTAGATTTTTGTCTAAAAAAAAGGTAAAGGATGCGGCACTAGAACCTTAAGATCCGAACCGGCGGTGCTGATCTCTCTCTCAAGGCCCTTCAGCCAGGAAGTGCAATGGGGGGATGAGGGCCAGCCATCCTGTGCTTTTGCACACCCTTTCTGTTTACCTTTCCCAGATTTCTCCAGGTACCCATTTAGAGCTTGGTCGACTCTGGCTGAGCTTACAGAGTCATGCCACTGACCCCTGTCCCAAACCAAATAATTATTATTTCTTAAAACCAAATAATTTCTGTCTAGCTTCAATTTGAAACTGATGACGTCTGGTTTGCTTACTTAAAGACAGCATTTCAATCAGCATTTCATTTCTATAGTCATAATTGTATCCTGAATCCAAATTCAACATTCATTTTCGTTGAAAATGGACTCTACCCTACCCCTATATATACCAATTCAGGGTATATATTTGCACATTAGGGGGTGTAGTGGTAAAGTTCAAACTTACCTCTATAGTCAGAATTGCATCCTATATCAAAATTTAACATTCACTTGCGTTGGAAAGTGAGCTTCATAATACGCAAATATATATATAATGCAAGTACCCCCCCCCCATAATATGCAAATATATACCCTGAATTGGTATGTGTATAGGGGTGGGAGTAAAGCTCATTTCCGACGCAAATGAATGTTAAATTTTGATTCAGGATGTAATTCTGACTGTAGAGGTAAGTTTGTTTCTTAGCTACCTGAACAGTCCTTTAATATAAGCATTACCTATATTTTTTATATATAAGTTTTTGTCTATGTCAGAAGAAAATATTAATCGAATCAGACTTAGTTTGTTATTGTTTCCGTTTGTATTGTTTCATAGTGGCTGTGTTTATTTATTTTAGAACAAGCGACCGAGCTGAAATGGAGAAAGTTATACGAGCCCGTCTTCGTGATTTGATGATGACTGTGGACCTAGACAATGTGACGACACTAGAATTGAGAACACGACTTGAAAAACAACTTCAAACTGACTTAAAGTGTTTCAAGACATTTATTGACACAGAAGTATTGACGATCCTTGGTCAAATGGATGGCGCGAGCTGTATATTTGATCATGTATTCCTTGGCTCTGAATGGAATGCTTCTAACCTAGAAGAACTTAAGAGAAATGGGTTTGTACTTCCTTTTATTCCCTTCCGCCTTCCTTTTTATGGCACTTGGTATTAACCAAGTGACATATAGCAGTCGCCAATTCTGTCGGTCTGTCTGTCGGTCTGTCGGTCCCGGTTTTGCTACTTTAGGCACTTCCAGGTAAGCTAGGACGATGAAATTTGGCAAGCGTATCAGGGACCGGACCAGATTAAATTAGATATAGTCGTTTTCCCGATTTGACCATCTGGGGGGGAGTGGGGGCCCGGTTAATTCGCAAAAAATAGAAAAAATGAAGTATTTTTAACTTATCAGCGGGTATTTGGATCTTAATGAAATTTGATGTTTGGAATGATATTGTGTCTTAGAGCTCTTATTTTAAATCCCGACCGGATCTGATGACATTGGGGGGAGTTGGAGGGGGAAAACCTAAAGTCCCGGTTTTGCTACTTTAGGCACTTCCAGGTAAGCTAGGACGATGAAATTTGGCAAGCGTATCAGGGACCGGACCAGATTAAATTAGAAATAGTCGTTTTCCCGATTTGACCATCTGGGGGGGGGAGTAGGGGCCGGTTAATTCGGAAAAATAGAAAAAATGAAGTATTTTTAACTTATGAGCGGGTGATTGGATCTTAATGAAATTTGATGTTTGGAATGATATTGTGTCTCAGAGCTCTTATTTTAAATCCCGACTGGGTCTGATGACATTGGGGGGAGTTGGAGGGGGGAAACCTAAAATCTTGGAAAACACTTAGAGTAGAGGGATCGGGATGAAACTTGATGGGAAAAATAAGCGCAAGTCCTAGATACATGATTGACATGATCGGAACTTATTTGCTCTATTTGGGGTAGTTGGGGGGGGGGAGTAAGTCTTAAAAATTAGAAAAATGAGGTATTTTCAACTTGCGAACGGGTGATCGGATCTCAATGAAATTTGATGTTTAGAAGGATATCGTGTCTTAGAGCTCTTATTTTAAATCCCGACCAGATCTGGTGATGTGGGCGGGGAGTTGGGAGGGGGAAACCTAAAACTTGGAAAACACTTAGAGTGGAGGGATCGGGATGAAACATGGTGGGAAAAATAAACACGAGTCCTAGATAGATGATTGACATAAACGGAACGGATCCGCTCTCTTTTGGGTAGTTGGGGGGGGGGGGTTAATTCTGAAAAATTAGAAAAAATGAGGAATTTTTAACTTACGAACGGGTGATTGGATCTCCATGAAATTTGATTTTTAGAAGGATATCGTGGCTCAAAGCTCTTATTTTAAATCCTGACCGGATCTGGTGACATTGGGGGAAGTTTGGGGTGGGGAGACCCAAAATGATGGGAAACGCTTAGATTGGAGGGATTTGGATGAAACTTGGTTGGAAAAATAAGCAAAAGTCTTGCATACGTAATTTACATAATTGGAACGGATCCGCTCAATTGCGGGGGGGGGGGTAATTCTGAAAAATAAGAAAAATAACGTATATTTAATTTACGAAGGAGTGATCGGATCTTCATGAAACTTCATATTTAGAAGGACCTCGTAACTCCGATATCTTATTTTAAATCTCAACCGGATCAAACGTAATTGGGGGGGGCAGTTGGGGGGACCGGAAATCTTAGAAAATACTTAAAGCGGTGAGATCAGGATGAAACTGGATGGGAAGAATAGAAACCTGTCTAAGATACGTGACTGACATAACTGGACCAGATCTGCTCTCTTTGGTGGAATTGGGAGGGGGGAGGTAATTTTGAAAATTGAGGTATTTGTAACTTACGAAAGGGTGACCAGATCTTAATGAAATTTGATATTTAGAAGGATCTTGTGCTATAAAGTTCTAATTTCAAATTCCGACCAGATCCTGTGACATTCGGGGGAGTTGGAAGGGCGGATCCGCTCTCTTTGGGGGAGTGGGGGCGAGGGTTAATTCTGAAAGATTATAAAAATGAGGTATTTCATTAGGTTCTTTAGGATTCTTTAGGTTTTGACCTTCTCACAAGTACCAAATGAGCTCTTGGCTCTTCCAACCTCGTACCATATGAGCTCTCGGCTCTTCCGACCTCGTCACAAGTGCCATATGAGCTCTTAGCTCTTGTTTTTATCCTCTTTGTCAGTTGAGAAAAAACAACTGATCTCTGTGCCCTTTTTTAAACAGAGAAATCAGTAGAATTTGAGTGCGGTGACAGTTGAGACATCTTAAAGAAAATCTAATGACTCATAACTTTGTATGTTCACCATAAAATCCAAACATTTTCAAGGTGATGAATAATAAGTAAAAAGTAATCTTTGTCACTAGAAGCCAAAACTCTAAATAATGAAATTTTAATTACAAGATATGAATAAAAAGAATGTGGCTTTACGCTGTTGTAGAACACTAAATAAAACGCATAAAAATCCTCTAGAGTCATTACCGGCGCTTAGGGCATAGAATCGACGTTTCGTTGCTGTATCAGGGATTCCCTTTCTGGATTCCATTACATGATCAGGGGCATTTAATCAAAGTTTCCGTTGATGGATCAGGGATTCTGTAGCTGGATCAGGGGCCTTGAATCAATGTTCCGTTGCTTTTTTTTTACAGGGAAAAGTTGCAAACCCGTCTCCCAGTCTTGCTGCAGCGGGACCGATCCTTGGGCCGTGTATTGCCAATCAGATCATCAACCAACTGTGATACTAAAGGGTTATTACAGAAGAACATTTGCATTGTTTTAAAAAAGGGTAAAACATACCCAAAGAGGGGGTAGAGGCGATATGTGTTACAATTACATCATAAATTTCAGTGTTTTTTTTGGGGGGGGGGGGATTTTAGAGCGGTGGTTCCGAGTACGCTTTTTTGTGTTATAAGTATTGAATCAGTCGTCGGATAATAACAAGATAATAACTCTTTGAATAAAACAAGAACCAAGTCGCAGTGCTCATCTTAAGAAAACAAGCATAGACACAGCAGCACAGTGTCGTACCGATTTTTGCCATTTTTCGTCTCCAAATCACGATATTGACCCGAAATGGGTTATGTTTAAAATGAAAATTCTGAGGTATTAGATCACATTAGAATCTCAAAAAGCATTTATGTAATACTCCTTTGTCATTCCAAAGATTATGTTGTGGCGTGGTGGCGCGTTTTTTACAAATATATGTGCAGTCCATGCGAAAAGACGGTTAATTTAGTCGTTATTTACAGTGATGCTAACCGTTTTGTAGTTCTATATATTTACACGACAACTATTGCGAGGAAATCAGTGAATGTTTTATGGGATAGGGGATGGCTGAAACCTAGAATTGTTTATTTTTCTGGCCAAGAAAATCTTAGGCCCAAATTTTCAAAATTCATAAAATGTTTTTAAGATCATCATAGGCAAGGGAATCACCATATAGTCTCCCTTTGTTCGGAATAAGATATTTAGACCAAGAATGTAATTTGGGGGTTAATTGGATGATAGTTACCGTGTTATATTGGGAATGGTAGTCTTTCTACCGTTAGAGTAGTGTATTACGGTAGCTGACTAGGTAGGTTTTCGTTTTTGAAAATTTGAAGATAAGTATAGAGTGAGTGCTTTATGAGTAGTATATCTGGATGCCTTGAGAATAAGTGCTTCAACAGAAGAGTAACGTTGCAATGGTAACTTTTGTAGCATGTTGTAACGATTTTAACATATAAGAATTGTACCGTGATCAAAATTGTAACTATTTTAACGTATAACAATTGTAACGTAAGCAGGATTGTATCTTTATTTCTAAATCCTTTGATAATGTTGGAGTCCATTTATTTATATTCGTTTGAAGACTACAAATTTAGTTCAAATATTTTGAAAGACTGTCGATGAATAAGACGCTTACAAATGTAAAATGACGATATTTTTTTATTCTGAAATATGTAAAGGAATGCACTAGTCAAACTGAAGCGGAAAGGGAGAGAGGGTTTGGTAGTCCCACCATATATACAGTTTTAATGTCTCTTTGTACTTTCATTTGAATCAGGGAGAAAAGGGAGAGAGGTTCGGTAGTCCCGCAATATATGCAATTTTAATGACTCTTCGTACTTTCATTGGAGAAATAATTTTTTATCATGGCTGGGGCATGCGATGCAACCTATTTAAGAACTAGCAATCTTCATGTCCACGATGATGCAACAAACATTTCTTTCAACAAAGTTTCAAAATTCCCTAAAATTGTTTTCTTAATTTACTTTTAAAGTAAATTAAATTTAAATAAATTTTTTTCACTTAGCCATTTTATTTCAAAACCTCTTTTCAAGTTTCTACTTTCTAAGGGGGCTACAAGGGGGAGTGTATAGTAGGGATAAATGTAAACGCCCGGTCAAGTGTTTTAAACCACAGATGTCATAAGTGCTAAGTTTTCATGCTTCTTATTGTGCCTTTTTTATATCATATGGCACCTTATGATGGTGCTGTCCAGACGAATTTGCGAACACCACGTGGATGTGATCATGGTCAAGAACTTTTAAATGAGCTAGTATACATCTCTCTATTATCTTACTGTAGCCTACTGGCCCTGATGAAAAATAGGGGACATGTCGCTGCTACTTATGCAAAAAAGTCATTTTCTTTTTTTCTGAGGATCCTTCCTAAGTGGGCAATAAACGACAGTGGTTTCGCACTATACAATTACATTCAAAAAATTTTGTAATTTTTTTTTAATATAAACTGGAGGTTGCTCTTTACTAGATTGTGCCTAGGGGGAAACTATTACTTCCAGGATTTTCGAAAATAGTGTATTCCTAATTGGGATTAATATCCAAGAATTAAGGGAAAGGGTGATCAGTTGTTATGTGGAAGCTAGTTTTAGTAACTCCACACTCAAATGAAATGGGGATCGGTTTTCCTTATAATTATATTTTTCTTAAGTGTATTCACTTGAAATAAATTCTTCTTTTGTACTTCCTAATTGCAAAGGACTGGCATTATAAATAGCTCCGGGCGTAGCTAGATATATAGTCGTTTGGGTAGGAAATTTCATTGAATGAGTCAGTATATATTTTGACCTTGCATTGGATGCTTCTGGATATGTTTATTTCATATTGAACAAATGTTGAATATCCTTTTTTTGTGCTAGTTTATTCAATAAATAAAATAATATATTTGTATTGACCAAATGGCTTGACCATAGACCTGTGCGGTAGAACCTAAAGGGTGTTCGCCTCTGAAGGAAGTTAGGAATAAATGTGGCTTAGTTTAATAGTATTTAATAATTAGTAAATTATTGAATTAGGTCGGGGATTAAGAAATTATTAAAGTGGTGGCAGCGGAGGGATATTTAAGTTCTTTTAAAGAACTTAAATAAGTTCTTAATTCCCCGCCTGAGGTATTAGTCCTTTTAAAAGAGAGCTTCTGGAAATTTTTGGATAGTTTTCCGCTCGTTTACGATGAAACTCAGTTTGCATAAGCGCGCCAGTGACAAAAGCTCATTTTATGGCTACAAAACTTTCTTCAAGCAAGTACAGATCATGTTTAGTGCTCTTCGTGCCGTAACAACCTCAAATTCTGGCACTATACGATAGCTTCAGTAATGAAATATTCGCAGCACTGAAAATTGCCACAGCCAAGACTTAGTATGCACGGTGCACAGACGGTGTGAACTGTCCAGGTATATCATAAGGCTCAGACCGTATCCAATCGCAAAAATGGCGCTCAAGGTAAGGGGAAAAGGCATAACAATAACTAAGTGCCATAAAACATTTCAATAGGTCAACACGGTGACCCAGCAGCAGTGCAAAGAACTGGAGCAGATGAGGTGAACAGCCAGTAAGACGTCAGTATCTGAAGTGACGCAATCGGTGGTAGCTGAGTGAGGCTTCAATGTGGTAGGGCAGAAGGCTAATTGTGTCTGAAATATGGGGCAAGGATAATGCTCATTTAAGAAAGAAACCAAAAATACAGGATTAGAAGACTTTAAAAATGTAAATAACCAAATTACTACTTCCGTCCAAAGGGTTGCTAGCAGCGACAACCACTGCTTACGCAGAGACATCTAAAGGTAACAAGAATAAAAAGTCGCGACACTCCACAAAATTCAACAACAAACTAGCCATATACTTACCATTTAAAATAAATATATGAATGATTATTTTGTACACGAACCTAACCTAACTAGCCTATTAATTTTTGCAATATTTGCAAGGCCACATTTTCATCAAAATATTCTGATTCTTGGGTGACTGAATTAGTACCACCTAACTGATCATAATGTAGGCGTTCAACGAGCTTTCGATTCTGGGACGTACGTGCGGAATTTACTAGGTCCAAATTCTCATCCGAAATCCTCAAAGTGAAGTCGGAATCATTTTTATTTAGGTTGGGATTACTAAACAATGATCTCAGTTCAAGTCCAATCCTTGTGTGTCAGTCAAATCGTCTGAAGGGATTTGTCTAGTTGGGTATTAGTTAGTCTAACAGGTGAAAACGTGTTATCTGAAGTGTTAGAAGTTGAAGTCAAAGTAATTTGAAGAGTTAGTAAAGTCTGAATAGGTTGAGCCGGTTTTGTAGGATTTTGCTTTTGAGAGGTTTGGAAGTCATTCAGTAAATCTTCATCACCATCATCGTCAGGAGAAACCAATGATAGCTTCTCCTCTCCTTATTCAGTGTCCTGTTCTTGAAGGACCTCAAAGCCCCAGGGTGAACGAAGCACACATGGTTTCAACCTTTCCTGGCGAATAGTCAAAGCCTATGAGCGACCTTCTAACTTTTTGATGGCATAATTCATTTTTCCAACCCTTTCAACAATCCTATACGGACCGTCAAACTTTGACAATGCTAAAGATCGACTTTGAGCACCTGGTGACAATATCCCCGAAGAAAGACAATATCCCCTGTATTGTTAACATTGACCTATGAATGAGCATCGTGATATGATTTCTGAGTAGCTCTTGCCTCCAAAATAGCTTTTTCAACCGATTTATAAACATGGTTTAATCGGGACAGGGCCTCCGATTTGTAAGAATCAGCCAAATCATGCTAAACTCGGGTTAATAATCCTATCAACTGGCAACGTTGCATCAGATGATGAGAAAAATGTTGTCGCGTAACGAATCGTGAATCGCTGTGATGAGACAAAAGCCAACATAATTGAACCAGGAATCCCAATGTGATTTATTTTGCTACTAAAGTTTAAACTGTGTTCTAGTCTTGAGAAAGCATGGGGGTTATCAGCCCTACTCATGCTAATTTTTGCTCGTTTTGAGTTTGACTCGGCTATTTAGTGTAATTTCTGTTTGCTTTGAGTTTAATTTATTTATTGATGGTGATTGGTGGTAGTTTTATGCTTGGAAGATTATTTGATTTTATTTTTGCTCATTCTTGGCTTAATGGAGCTCTTTACTTTTCTTTGAAAAACTTGTTTTGTTGAAAAAGGTTTTAAATTAATTTCTGTTCGTGTTTTATTGATATAGTCTTTTTCATAGAAAAATAATATTTTTTATCTTTTTGGTTTTTACTATGAATGAATGAACTTTATAAAAACACACAAAGTACGGAGTATTATAAATAAATAAACAAAAGCAAATACGATAAACAGCGAAGAAAAACAAAATTCAAAATAACAAAAGACAACATGGACTAATTAACCAGTATCAATGTGGAAAAAGGCTGCAGAGGGTCATAAACGTGAATAAAGTTGACAGTCTTTTTACATAAATCGTCACTGGAAGACCGAATCCGAGAAGGCACATCTACTATACCAAATCGAGCAATTATTTTTTTGTTTCGGTGCCATCTAGGAAGCCGGAGGAGGAATTTGCAATATCTGAAATAAGCCGTACGTAGAGTATGTCGATCTTTCTTACGAAACAGATGAGCCATGCCTTATAAAAACAAAAGCATAGGGGCGCAATAAGCATTATAAATCATGCACAAACCGTTGCGGTTGTAACGGCTTTTGTTTCGGGATATTTTTCCGTAAGCGACGCGTAGGTTTTTCACGGCTTGATTCACTAGGGATGAACAGGTAGTGGAAAGTGTTGGGCCGAAACACAGACCAAGCCAACTAACTAAAGAAGAACATGGCAGAATTGCAGTCCCAGCAACGAATGGAGCGACCGCATAAGGGCTATTAAAACAAATAAACTCGCATTTAGACGCATTAACTGACAGTCCAATCTTAGATAATTCATTGGTTAATATAGTAAAATTAGAAAGCAATCCACGGCGAGTCCGGGCAACAAGAAGAACGTCATCTGCATATGCAATAGAAGACAAACCAGTATTACCGTAAAAAACAGAACTTCTAAGGGGACGCAGGCACGATGCAAGCACGCATTTAAATATACTAGGAGACAATACGGCACCTTGCCGAACTCCCTTATTAATTTTTACCGGGTCAGATATTTGGCCATTCCAGGTAACTTGAATTTTAGACTTTGAATACCAAGAAGACAATAAACTTAGTACGGAAGGATTAACACCTGAAGACGCAAGGGAAAATAGAGCCTGAGAGTGCACAATATTATTGAAAGCTCCAGAAATATCAACAGTAAGACAGTATAAAGACATTTTAGCTTTTACGGCATCTTTCATGAGTCTGCTTAAAACATGATGTGCATGGGAGCAACCGAAACTTTTCCGAAAACCAAATTGAAAAGGCGTAAAATCACAATTCGACTCAATTTCTGTCGGTCGGTCTGTCGGTCCCTGTTTTCCTAGTTTAGGCACTTCCAGGTAAGCTAAGATGATGAAATTTGGCAGGCGTATCAGGAACCAGACCAGATTAAATTAGAAATTGTTGTTTCCCCGATTCGACCATGTGGAGGGGGGCGTGGGGGGACGGTTGAATCAGAAAAATTAGAAAAAATGAGGTATTTTTAACTTACGAAGGATTGATCGGATCTTAATGAAATTTCATATTTAGAAGGATCTCGTAACTCAGATCTCTTATTTTAATTCCCGACCGGATCCGGCGTCATTGGGGGGAGGGGACCGGAAATCTTGGAAAACACTTAAAGCGGAGAGATCAGGATGAAACTTGGAGGGAAGAATAAAAACAAGTCCAAGATACGTGATTGACATAACCGGACCGGATCCGCTCTCTTAGGGGCGTCAAAGATTGTGAGGGCGTTAATCTCCTAAAATAATATTTCTTTCTTCTTCACTATTGGGACTCGTTCTTATTTTTGCTGTCGCTGGTCTTCTAACAGCACAATTCTTTGTTTTTTCACTCCAGTTTTGACATGTTCTGACGCTTGCTTTTTCGCAATTGTTTGTAGTTCTTACTGCCACTTATCTCTTAACCGCATATTTCCTTATTCTCGCTCTGGCATATCTTTTAGTCTTATATTTCTTTGTCTTTCGCTTTTGTTTTGGGTACTTATAATCGTTGCTGCCGCTTATCTTCAATCCCTATTTTTCTTTGTTCTTCACTTTATTTTTGATTCGTTGTAATTTTTGCTGACAGAAGTATTCTGACCGTATATTTTTGTTCTTCGTTTTCGTTTATTATTGGTTAGAGATTTTTTCAATACCCTCTACCTTAACTGCTTAGATTGGTCTTGTCACGGTTAATGATCTAGGCTGTTCTTTTGTCCTCTAGACATTATTAAACTACTTAAAACACCTTTTGTAAGTAGACTAATTACACATAGTATTTTATACTTAGCCATGTTCTTTTTGTCATGTTTGATGTGTCATAGATGTAATGCCGATTATTCGATTTCATTAGCTTCATTTTGTTGCGTTTGTATAGTTACTGGTGTTTATTCTGTCGTATCTCTTTTTATCCAATAATTTTTTCGGGCCGTTCTCTCGATCTTATCGTTTGATAGTTCAGGTGGTGGTTCCTAAGTATCATCATTTGTAATAATTGCAAATTTTCGTTTTTGGGTTTTTCTACTGAGATTATATACTTGGCTGCGTTCAAAACAATAAGCTTAGTCACGTTTCGAGTAAATTAAATCAAGCAACAAAAAAAAGAAACTAATTTTCAAATTTGCAGGTATTTTTCTAATTTGAATTAAAACATTAAAAGTTTTTCTCAGTCACCATAAATGTTTTTGCAGTTTACATAGCTAAATGAAATTTTTGGTAGAAACTTCAATTCAGAAATTATTTTAATGAGTGCAGACTTTCATGTTAGTGCATGACGTCAGTGCAAAAAAGGATGCTGATAAATATGACGTCACGGACTAGAACTTTTTTTCCAAAATTAAGGCTCTTAACTAATTTCTCAAACTTCTCACCTATTTTGATCATTTTTAAGCCAGAAAATTACAGGATGCCAATATTCCCGAAAAAGCAATATATTCTAAACTTCTCTAAAATGGGGGCCGCAGTGTAAGTCTAGTTGGCTGAATGTCGTATTCGGGTCTTAAGTTGGCCTGGCTCGTTTTAGAAAACCTATCTAACCATTGTGTATTTCTTTCAGTGTTAAACACATATTAAATGTAACTCGGGAGATAGACAATTTTTTTCCTGGTACATTTGACTACATGAATGTTCGTGTCTATGATGAAGAGGCTACTGAACTTCTGAAATACTGGGAAAAAACTTTTGCCTACATTCGTAAAGCCAGGTAAGATTAAAATTCACTTACCAAGTCACATTTTTATTTATATTTAGATTAAAAATTGGTTGAAAAGCGCTGAAAATTTCCGATCATACTATTTTTTTAAAACTAGTTTAGATCCTTCTTTAAAAAAAAGACCAAGTAGTATAATAACTCTGGCTCAGTCGAGGCCGTATCCAGGGTGGGGATTGGGGGTTGACCCCCTCCCCCCACCCGAAATGTTTATATGACTCGTAAAAGCATAATAAAAATGGATGCGAACAAATTTTCGTTGCGATTTTTGAGGTTTTTGTGTACCCCCCTCACCCGGAAAAATATCCTTGTGTAAAACACCCCTGAAAAAAAGATCCTGGACACGGCCCTGGGCTCGGTCAACGGACCGATATGAAACTAATGAATGCAGTGTTGTAAGTATCTTGTAATTTTGGTGCAAGGTACAGCTGCAGGCTTGCCGCAAATATGCTTGTTTCTCAAGGAACTTTCTTAGGGTACTTTTGTTGTTTCTTAGGGTACCTTAATTTAAAAAAAAGATATTCCCGACTGCGTCTTGGATTTTTTTTTAGTGCATACGGATTGGAATTTATCGAAAAGGATTGTCTCTTCAGTTAAAAGGGATTGCTGTCTGGTAGGTGACGTTCTTTTTCTCTTGTTTTTTTAAGCTCATTATATCCCACAACATAGATACTTTTTAAACTTTGCTCTCAATATAATTTTAAAGTTCCAACTGAATACGCTTAGCCATTCTTTAGGTATTACTATTGTATCCTTTTGAAAATCTTCCTGCATATAGTTTGTTGTGATTTTGTTTGACTACCCCTACAAAGTTTTCAATAGGTTTTACCTTTAAAATCAGGATCAAATGCCCCTTCTTTTCCCAAAATTAAAACATTCTATCAAAATATACAATATGTCAAAGGTTCTTCATCATGCATAAGCTTTTAGTTTTTTTCTGACCTACTGTAACTCCTTTTGAACCTCCGTTTGAACACACCTTTTATATTTTATATTGTAATTTATACCATTTTTTATATAGTGAAAAAAGAAATCACCAATGCAACAGCAGAAACACAGAAACAAGCGCACGACACACAACCAAACATAAAAAATATAAGCCATAATTATTTATATATAATGTTTATATTTATATTTTAGAACAGGCCGAATATAGCTGGTAATTAAATCCAATTATAAAATAAGGTTTCAAGTACCAAGGACAGCGAGAATGAAATATGATATTTGAAATGGTTAAGTAGAAACTAGTATTAAAATAGTATTGGGATGTTGCAAATATAATGGAAATATGGTTAAGTATAATGCAAATTTAACAAATATAATTTTGTCTTTTAGGGAGTCTGGCTCTAAAGTCCTTGTTCATTGTCGGATGGGTGTTAGCAGATCCGCGAGTGTTGTGATAGCCTACGCTATGAAAGCAAAGGGATGGAATTTACAGAGGGCGTTAGAATTCGTGAAGAATAAACGAGCCTGTGTTCGACCCAATCCAGCTTTTATGCACCAGCTTGAAGTTTATGAGGTTAGCTCTTTTGTGTTTATTTAGTTTTAGTGTTCGTCGTTATTGCAGTGTTTTGTTTTCATGGAAAATAGAAGATAACTATTTTAGTTATAATGAACAGTAGGATTAAAACAATAGGAATAGCAGTGACCCAGTGTGTGAAAGGTTTTTTCTTCTATCAATAGATTATCTGATTTTGTTTAATTTCTTTTATCTTACTTGGCTCTCAAATTATCTGGAAGTTTCTAGAATGCAATATCCTCTTTCCTCCCTCATCGAATTAGTTGGAAAATGGAGCTTTTGTTGAAGATTTCTTTGCCCCCATCAAAGAAAAACTTGTCAAAATATTCGATTCTAAATAACAGTAAAAAAAAGAATATTTTGTTAGTTTATCTTATGTAAAAATTTTGAAGTTACCGATTTTTCACTTTGAAGTTGCTGCAGATGACCTATGCTCTGAATCTTCTATATTTTAAATAAATAGCAAATTTAATATGGTATAATATTTGCCCGTTTTATGTTTTAATTTTGCTCTTTACGGATTTAGGGATTCGCTTCTTATTATTTTTAATCTTTGTTCATTTTTTATGTTTTCTGAATTTCAATTAAAGGTGCCAGTTTACGAGGACACTAGAAGATATATTAAAAAACAGTGTACCACAAGTCCTTAGCTGCTTTGAAGAAGAGACTAAATATACAAATCGGATAACAAAAATGATGGGCAAATTTCCTTTTTTGTCCTTATGTCCAGCGATGTCAGACATTAATGTCCATAATTCGATCGTGTGTTGTGTAACGTGCCTGTCAAACGATATTTTGTACTTGCTAGCGTCGTAATTCTCTGGAATGCTACGTTAAAATATGTCAAGATAAAAGTCATTGGCGTCTCGAATCACTTCACTTTAATCTAATAGAATAGAGTCATCCATATTTTAATGTTAGTTTTGGTCATTTTGCGGGAAAGAACTGTAATTTTGTAATTTTAGTGGTATGGTACAACTAGCTTCAAACTATTTAAAAGTTTTCTGTAAAATGGTTTCTTTTTTCAAGAAAATTCAAGTAAAGGACAGTAAATATAAGTAATGGATAAAAAAGATAAGTGAAAATATAAGAAAAAAGATAAGGATAAGTAAAGGGTAAGAAAGATAAGTTGAAAGATAAGAAAAAAGATAGGGATAAGTAAAGGATAAAAAAGATAAGTAAAGGATAAAAAAAATTTCAAGTAAGAATAGATAGAAAAAACTGAATCGAGCAGAATTCAATTCATGTAATAACTAAAACTTCAATTAAACAGAAATCACTACGATGAAATAAATAAACTTATAATATAATAAACATAAATTGAAATGAAAATCAATTTGTATTTAAACCGAACTTAAATTAACACTAATAATAGCGGGGTTGGCACCCTTTATTCATCGTAAAGGCTTCTGTTTCATTTCCTATTACAGGCTTTATTGAAAACAAAGATATTACAATTTTTTAGTCTTGTTTGATTGTAACGCTGAAAAATTAAATGCTGCTTAAAACCCTCAAAGCTCTCAATACTGCTCAAGAAAGTCTTTTTTTGTAACAGTGTATGTCAATAGCGTCTGGCTATCTCATTGTTTCCAGCAATTGATACGTACTTGTTAATTTTTCTATGTTTTTTTCCAGCACTTACAATTAAATTTTATTGAAATTCATACATAAAAGAATAAAAGATTGGTTTCTATAAAGCTCTTTACTTTTTTCTGCCCGGGTATGACTTCTTCTGTATATAGCGTCTGGCTATCTCATTGTTTCCAGCAATTGATACGTACTTGTTAATTTTTCTATGTTTTTTTCCAGCACTTACAATTAAATTTTATTGAAATTCATACATAAAAGAATAAAAGATTGGTTTCTATAAAGCTCTTTACTTTTTTCTGCCCGGGTATGACTTCTTCTGTATGTTAGTGTAACCACCCAGGGGTCGCAATCTCCGGCTTGAAAAATGATTCTCTAATTATTAAAGGTACTTGTTCTTAAAGTTTGAAACGAATGACCCCTCAACTGTATATGTGCTGCCATCACCTCTTGGCTGAAAAAATGGAAAAGGTATATAGTGCCTCTCGAACAGTCCCATAGCGGTAAGAACAAAATTAGACAGCAAGAGTGACGTGGTAATTTTAAAGTCTATTTCTCTTTCTTTAGGATTGAGAATATCTTAGAAATGCTGGATTGCATTAGAATAACTTTCATCAAGACCTTGATTCTCGCTTCTGGGGTGCAACTCCGTTGAGAAATTGATTTTCAAAATGTTTATCGAAGAAAGGTAAAGAGCAAAATTGAAGCCTAAAACCATTATAAATAAAGCCAATAATAAGACAGACGTTAAATGAATAGTAATTAAAGTAAATGATCGCGTAGAAATCAAAAATAACGAATAGGATTATGAATACCCCCTTAAACTCTTTAAAGGATATAGTGTAGCAATTATTGATCCAGTAAAATAAAGTCTACTGGCAAATTTTCTGACTCATTTTTGCCGGGGCCTTGCCCCAACCTAAATTTTTGTCCAATAGGGGACCTAAAAAATTTACGGACAAGTTTAAAGCCATTTGGGATTTTAAAAAATTGGCCTCATTCTGAGGCAAATAATTTTTTTTTATCTTTTTTTTTTTTTTGCATTATGGTCACCTTGGTCTAAGTACTTAAGGACTTCAAGTTTTAAATTGATCAGACAAAATTTTATGGATCCAGTTTTCGGGGGACAGATCCTCCCACGGAAAAGTTTTTATACATCAAGGTACACTCTGCTCGGGAACTTCTGGGCTTAAGTTTCAAATTGATCCGAGGAAAACGGTTTAAGTTCAAATTGATCTGAGGAAAACGTTTTTGGCCCTATTATCCCTAATAGCAACCAATCCATTCCCTCTTACTACAAAAATTGAGGCGCTCTTTGATCAGGGAAGTACTTCTGGACGTTGCAAGCTGGTCGGAATTCTAGGACCCAATTTCGGTTCAATCCGTGCTCTAAGCTAGAAAAATGTGTTTCTTTATTATGATCCCTTCGGTACATAGACCTAATATTTATTTATCGATTCAATTACCTTCTTCAAGTTTTTGCGACCGTTCTCTCCGTACGAAGTAACAGGGGGGAAAATAGAATATATGATTTACTGGTAAACCCTTCGCTCTTTACTAAGTCAACGCTTTTGTATTGACTGTGATTGTGCTCTATGTGCTTTTCCTCTTTTCTTTAGGTTTTTTTTACATTCTATGACAAATTAATTCGAATGTGTAACTCTGGTTTCGTATGTTTCGAATTAGAAGGGACTAGACTTAGTGATTAGACTATGGATTAGTTACGCAATCATTTCCCCTCATATATCAAAAAGCTCTTCTCGACACTCAAAGTTTCAATTAATCCTATTTAATCCCCCCTCCCCCCTACTGTGCATGTACGCAAGTAGCTAACCTTGGGTTTTCGTTTAAGATGGTTGAATTTTATCAGTAAATTTATTTGAATTAGAAATATAGCTGCTATATATAGGAAAGCTAAGATAGGTTTTTTAAAGCTCATGGAATTTAAATGAAATAAAATGATTAAAATATGGAAAAAACTTTGTGGTGTAGCATGTTCAGTGAAACACCTTCGAAGCAGTCCTATGAAATGAATATTTTGCTTCTGTAACATTAGAATAAGTCACTTCAGGATTTGGAAAGCAAACAAATGAAGTTCAGAAAGTTCTGAAGTTCTGAAAGAAGCTCAGAATTTAAGTATGCTCTGTTTCGTTTAAAAAAATTGACTACTAAATGATTATTTTCTTCTTTTTTTGTAGGGAATATTGATTGCGTCGAGACATCGACATAACCAACTGTTCCGTTCCAAATCCGAGACAAATATCAATAGACGGCTGACTGTACGTGGAGAAAATAAGGCTGGATTTTCGACCAATGCGTCTTGTCAAAGCTTTATGGCAAAGAACCTTAGAAGGGGTACCTTTTTTTCTTTTCTTCTTTCAATCGATGTGTGTTTATCGGAAGAACATAGATATATCAAAATCGTATGCTAGGCATATTCAAGTGCAGGACAAATCGCACATTTCTAGTTGTAAAGAGTTCACGCCTTCTTGTCTTTATTGTTCTTCAGTTTCTTCACATAACTGACTTCTACAGGGTCCTTAGGGGTGTTTTATTGCACCAATGCTAGAGATATGCAAACGTTCGATTTGTAAGTCTAATGAAGAACGCACATCTTCATTAATTAAACTGCGTATCCCGCTCACTGTAGCTTAAGATAGTGGTTTTCAAATGAAACATTTTCTTATCCTGAATTTATGAATAGGGTATCCCTTTTTGATTAAAGTTGTGTTATGCAGACATTTCCAGAGCACAACTATCCTTTTAAATTTATCAACTGTTCATTTTGTAGCATCTTTACGATAATTGTAAATAAGAAAACGCTTTGCTCTACACTACAGAACAGGTTCCAATACTAGGTGGCATTGATGATGCTCCTTGTCCCATTGTTTTTTGTTTGTTTTTTTTTTTTGTCTTTTTGAAAATTCGTATTGGTCTTTTGGTCTTTCCAATGGATACACCAAAAGACTGAAAAAAAAAATCAAAGCCTTACGATTTGATTTTCAGTTTTTAAATTTTCAGGTTTCCAGGGTAGCAGGAAACAAATTCATAGTTTTACTTTTTAGAAGATTTGGAAATGCATGGGGGTATACATACATATACCTGTATTTAAAAACTAATGGCCGTGTATTCCAAAAAAAAAGACGAAAAAAAATATACATGAAAATTAAACAAATCAAAATTATCGTTTGAAAATATAACTTGAGTGCCTCTAAAACCTACCGCAATGATTAGCTCCCTAAGAGAGGTTTCTAAGATACCTCGGAGCCGTGGTGCATACCTCCCGCCAAAAAAAAAAGATATTCTTTAAATTCTCCAAACTTTGGCAACTACTTTGAAAATGTTTCAAGCCACCCCCGTACTCCCCATAAAGGGGGCAAGCCCGCCTACCTCCCGGGACATCTGCATCATAGGAATCCCAATGTCCCCTACGCAATGCATACAATTTCCTCGCGCCCGCATTTCATGGTATTAGGGGAAGAAAATAACCTAAAAAGTACCCTGTTTTTCGTCTATTCAACATTTTTCCTAAACTAAAAGCTATTATAAAACTATAAAAGTCTCTATTTCTGTGCCTTGAGACTATTGTTGACAGTCAACCGAAATTTTTATAATCTCAGTGAGATCAAAGTAGCTAAAGTAATTTGGGAAGTACCTCTTAAATTACGTTTACCAAACTAGAAACAGGAATTACATGCATAATATTATTTGGTTACTATATAATAATAGTATATATCATTATATGTATTAAGTTTTAATGACTCAAAATCAAATGCCTTGATCAGGAAACTGGCTAGATTTACTAGAAGGAGAGTGGGGTTGTTTTCTAATTTAAAGTCCAAACCTTGAGTTTTTAAATACAATTAGATACTTTACCTAAATTTTGTTTTTTATCCTCAAATTATTTGTGTCTTCTTTTTGGTCTTTTTTGCCTTCAATATTTCTATGTTGTTTGGCTAAAATATTGTTCTATTTGTGTATATTAGCACTATATTTCTATCAACTACAGGGGATAAGGAATAACTATCCTGTATAATATAATTATAGGCAATAAATTAACCTTTCATCAGGGTAAGAAAAGTCTTTTGTCGTATTTATGTTCTAAAAAAAAAAGAAAACCTTTCTATATATGGTGCTTGCTAAGATTTTCTCTAATTCATGTATTGCATCGAAAAGGAATACGTCGTAGGTAAGTCGTTCTTACTCGTAAGTCTTACATCGTAAGTCTGGGACGTAAGTTTTTCGGTATAGAAGAGATCTTGCCAGGATATCTGAAGATATTGTTGTTGTTTTTTGCTACATATATAACCTTAAAAATTGTATCGTGGAACATCAATGGTAAAGTTGTACCGAAACTTCATCTACTGTCTGAACTTTGCTTACTGTTTGACGTGGTGGGTCTCCAGGAACACTTCTTGTCAAGCGATAGTCGTCAACTGTTGGAGTTCACATCTACACATAATCTGTTTTTTCACCATGCTAAGTCCACTCGCGGTATGCCTTCAGGTGGTTTGCCCTGATGATACGGAAAGAGCTACTTGGTAATCTATTTGCTAAGTCTTGACAGTTTCCTTGCGGTTAAAGTTTCGAATGTGGTCATATTCGTAGTTTCTTTTCCTACTAACTACCGTAGTGATATATCTGAGAGGAAGTTCTCTCTCACATGTACATCTATTGCCAAGCTAGTATCAAAATGTGAAGATGAAGGCCTAAGTTGTCTCCTGTTTGATTACTTTAACTGTGAACTGTCTGACCCTGCAAACAATAGATTTCAGATCTTACTCCATGCTTGTCCAAGTCTCACCTGTGTTGGAAATGATCGCGATTTTACATACATCCATCAATCTGGCTCCTGTCTCAGTTGGACTATTTCTATTCTTCTATGATTAAACCCTCCTCTGCTACTTCGGTTCTTCTTCATTACTCCATATCCAACCACATACCGATCTGTAATTCTTTTCGAATAAAGCCATTGTCGCAAACTTCACCCACAAATTCTCCACCTAAATGGTTGTACAGCCTCAACTGGGAAGCTGCTAACATCGATTCGTACCATAGTTCATGTGACTCCATACTGTCGAAGATCCGAATTCCTTTCGCACTTCTCGCTTGTCCGAACATGACAGTAGACTCGGAAAAAACTATCCTACTAAACATCTACTGTTCTGAGATAACGCACGTTATCCATGAGATAACACAGGTTGCAGTTCCTGTCCACAAAATTCGCCACGGCACGGAAGTGCGTAAATGGCGGAATAATCCTAATATCCTAGCCGCATGTGATTCAGCAAAATTCTGGATACAATTATGGCTAGATTGTGGGAAGCCGCGCTCCGGAGTAGTCAACGCTCTTCGTATTTACACGAAACGTAAATTTTCCAAAGCCATCGCACAGCATACGGCTAACGAAATTGCCCGTACCAGCGAGATTGTCGATAATTCGCCTCCTGATTTATGGCGTCTTCGAGCTAAGAAACAATCTTCCAATGGCCCACCCTGCATGCCAGAAAAAGACTGGTGCGACTACTTCACAGACCGATTTTCAGCCCCTAATTCCTACCTAGACAACACCTTTTGCCAGGTCCTCGATAAGGAGCTCCAGTTTGCAGTTAAGGATATTGGTTTCCTGGTCACTCCGTATTTGATGCATGTCAGAATTGTCATGTTAAAAAAAAAGAAATCTAAGGGCATCGATGATATATCTGACACCCATTTAAGCTTTGCCAGCAATCTTATCCTAGAGCACCTTTCTCTGCTATTTCAAATGATTTTCGTTACTGGCATCGTTCCAGACAGCTTTGGTGTTGGATTGGTCCATCCTATTCTCAAAATAGGTAAACCAGCTGACCAGTGCACTTCGTATTTTCCGATCATTATTTCAACTACTTTTTGTAAGCTATTTGAATCCCTTATTCTTGATTAAATTGCACTTCGATGCACTACTCCGGACGACCAGTTTGGGTTCAAAAAGCACTCAGGACGGGAACTTGTTCACAGCGCTATTGCAAATCCTCTTGTTGATGCAGATAAAAATGGTGACCTTCTCGTCTTTGGAGCGCTTAATGTTAGTAGAGCCTTCCATTCTGGCATCCATTGCCATATCCTGCTCAAAGCCCTTCAGCGAGGTGTTTCCTTTTGCATCATTTCCCCTGTCTACAGTATGTACAACAAGCTCTCGGCTGTTATCCTGATCCCCTCTCCGTCCGGCACTTTTCCTTCTATAGAAATGCTGAGTGTCAAGAAAGGCGTACGTCAAGGTGGCAATACTTCACCGTCACTGTTTAATAACGCTATCATCGAAGCACAACAAGTAATAAAGCCGTCGTGCTTTTTCCGTGGGATCAATCGATCGCTGCTGAACTTTGCTGATGACATTCTTCATGTTTCTCGTTCGATATCTTTATTTCAACAAAATTATGACTCACTTGCAGCGGCATACAAGCAGATCGGACTTTCCTTAACGAATCTAAAACAGAACTTCTTTTCTTCAATGGTTCAAAAAATGAGTTTTCAATTAACCTCTCTGCTAAAATTGATGACACTCTGATTAACCCCTGTGAGTCCCTTACCTATCTTGGCCTCCCTATTTCTTCTACATTGAAGGACACGCGCTCAGCACTGACAAACCACTTCTGTTCCCGTCTACGAGCGTCTTACGGATTACTTGTTGCCAATAAGTGTCGTTTCAACCGTCCTCTCCTTGCCCGGATATGCAGTGCTTTCACTACCCCCCATCTGCTTGCTCCTGCTCCCTTCTTGAAAATATTCAAAGCCACCGAAAAGAAAGTTATTTGTAGCGCATTCTACAGATATGCTAAGTTTCTCCTTCGTCTCCCTCTGTGGCACAACAATGGCGACATCTCCATGAAATACAATGTCACCAACCCTTCCATGGCCATAGAGAGGAGAATTTCCAAATTCCGTGCCAATGTTCTAAGAGCCAACCACCCCTGGACTAGTGTTATTTTATAATCTTTGTAGTTGAAGTGTATTTAAATTTTTTTTTTCTCTCTCTTTCATTTTTATGCTCCGTCTTTTCCGTTTTTAATGGGTAATAAATTAATAATATATATATATATATATATATATATATATATATATATATATATATATATATATATATATATATATATATATATATATATATATATATATATATATACATATATATATATATATATATATATACATATAGATATATATATATATATATATATATATATATATATATATATATATATATATATATATATATATATATATATATATATATATATATATATTACTTCACTAAATGAAAAATTGTCATCCATGAGTGGAAAGGTCGTTAGCCTTCTTACTTAAGAATAAAATATCGATTTTTGTTCCCTTATGTTGCAAATTCAACAAGTTTGGATTTTTTTAATTTCGTCAGTCGGGTATCAAAAGGTCGCATATCCATAATCTTAATTTTCAGAAGAGGAAACAAAAAACTTCACTACTTTTTTATTTCCCCTCTGATAACTGTAAAACAAAAACAGATGGAAATGCATTGGTATACATATCAGTCCGTTTTTGTTTTATGGTTATCGGAGAGGAAATAAAAAAAAAATTGTGAGGTTTTTTGTTTCTTCTTCTGAAAATTTACAATTATTGCAATACGTCCTTTTGATACCCGACTGACGATTTATTCTTGTGCATAAATTGAAAGTGTCACATGTGAAACATGCTCTGAATCTTTCATGTCTGAACAATGTCATATCAAATCTTTTATATACAAATTTTGTATAATCGTTGTTGGTATTATTGTGTTGTTTTTTAAGAGTTGTCAACCTTTGAAATAACGTTGGACTTGATTAAATTTAGTGCTTTAATCTCACTAAATCTGATGAACATTTTTCAGACCAAGTTGAAGCAGTTCAACTTAGCCTATATGTAAAAGTCTGTAGTTTCTGAAATAAAATCTTTCTAATATTTGTGCGAATATAGTGTTGCGATGATGAATTTTGAAC